>NW_028146743.1:4666832-5211832 GCF_055883805.1 Amblyomma maculatum | reverse complement strand
TCTTTCTCTGGGAGGCTACTGCTCCATGAAGAAGCCAGCATCTTTTCCATTCTTCCCGCAATAGAATCGTTAGCTTCACAAGTGGCACGGCCGCTCAATGGAGGCGCACTTGGGTGCGGCCCGTCGCGTCGCCCGAAAGAGCCGTATTGCGCCTAGTTCTCATCGCCACCGCCGCGGCGCCACCGCTCCGGGACAAGTCCAGGCGGAGAGCTGCGCGCAGCGGCCGTGCCTGTGCTTTCGTTTAGGCGTCCGCGCGAGCGGCGCTGTATCATTTTAGGATTTATGAGCTGCGTTTCACACATTATGGTGATTCCACGTGCAAATTTGTTATTGATAAGGTGATAGCGGCATGTCACTATGAAAGCGCTTTTCTAAGTTAGACGTGGACCCGTTTACAACGAGAATCGAAGAAGCAGAGCGCCTCGCCGAGTGGGCATCCACTTAGTTACGGGCGTTTAAACCACTGTAATAACATATAACATATTACAATCTTGAACTCCTGACAAAGTTTGGGGACATTTATTCAGCGTGCACTTTGTGGAAACTCACAATTCAGGACGTAGCGTTCAGCATTATTGTTCAGCGTGTTCCTCCATTTTCGCTGGAAATAATATTGAAGTGAGAAGCACCACCTGAATATACTAGCTAACACAACCTTACAAAAGAAACAACACGAGACAACCAGTTCAACCAGACGCCCGAAGGTTAGGCAATATTTTTCTTTTTATTTTGAAGCCACATGACGCACAGAGGACACCCAAGCCTATTACAAACGAAGAACTTTCTTAGAAAGAGGTTTGTGTGCAAGTATTATTTTTTCCACTGTCAGGTTTATATTTCCTGTCCAGTTGGTCAGCAGGGGTCGCATTAATTTCGTTAAAAACGTTTTGCAGAGGTCCTTGGTGTGACTGCGGTCTTCTCTCTCGCAAATCAACTCCGGACATTGCACAAAATAGGGAAGAAGGGAAGAAACCAACATGTTGCATAACTTGCTGCTTCTTCTGACCTCTGGGCACTTCATCACTTTGCTAACAAAGGTGCATTAAGCTTGCACAAGGCAACTACCTCCATTTTCGGATACCTTAGGTGTCCATCGTCAAGATTCTTGATAATTCCATACATTGCTTCAGTTGGCTTTGCTACCTGCAGCAGGGTTTTGCAGGAATCACAAGGCACCTGAAAACGAGTACAAACCGTTATCAAAGGATTGGGACTAATAAAAAAATAATGACACTCTAAAGTAAGCACTCGAATACATTTAAACTTTTGTTAAATATAAATAATAAAGACCCCCCCCCCCCCTAGGGCAAGCACTGAAAACAACAACCAAATTAAAAAAAAAGAATGTTTCATGCAATTTTGTAAAACTATTCATACCTTCTCTTCACATGCACGTGCAAGGTAACCAGCCAAGTATGCGATCGGTGCTGACTCTATGTCTGCTGCTGGTTCACACCACACATGAATGTATCCAAGCTCTCTCGAAAACTCTCTCGCAGCAGAGGTGATGGCAGCGGGCAAGGTACGACTTTCGTAATCTTTAATGCCAAATTTTATAGCTGCCTTCGCCTCAGAGTTAATAGGTGCATTTGCGGACTTTGATGCTTGCAAGATGCCAACCTGCACAAAGCATGGCAAAATTTGTATTATCTCCGTTGATTTTCGTTTGTCGCTAATGGTACCTTCAGTATTTTCTCTGAAGTGAAAACTGCAGCCCTTGCGTCAACTCTGTCGTTCCCGCCATTGAATTGCCTTAGGCTGCTAAAAAGAGATTCTACAGGATCGCTGTTCAGGGCCTGCGTTAGGACGTACCGGAAGCTGAAAATAGGAGATTCGGTCAGATGCAATGCACTAGTAAGGCGCACAGAAGACATTATTGTAAAGATACTTACTTGACGTGATCAAGCAGGTACTCAATTAACGCCACTGTTGATCTGGTTGTCATGATTGTTGCTTCGTACTTTTCCTTGGTTAGCCTTTGCTTCGACGTGCCTCCTTGGACCTGAATGTCTTCGATATAGCGAACAAAGTCCAACTCTAATCAAGAGAGCCGCTCGTCATCTGACAGATAGAATGGCTCCTCTTGGTGATTCCATGCCTTCACTGATGAAATGTTGTGCAAGGCATACCATTTCGATATCATTTGCATAAACGTGATTGTGGCGGAACTATCTTGAAACTCACACGCTTCAGGGTCGCACTGAGGGTTGCTCTGGAGGAACTGAAGTGTGGCTATCACAGGTGGGGAAAATATATCTACTGCCCTGCGCACCTTCATTTTTTCAAGATTGCTTGGCTCAACATGAGCCCGCGTGAGGAACTTTAGAGGTTTAACTAGAAGTTGGGATTGTATGTCAAAAATCTTCTTCAAGTAATATCCACCTCGAATGGCCTGGCCCTCATCCATCATTTCTCTTTCCAGAAAGTTCGTGCGGAGATTTTTTATCAAGTGGTTTGGGTCAAACGCCAAAAAAAGGGGGTCACTTCTGAAAGAGTGAGGCACCGCATGTACAAGTGCACCTTCCTCTGAAAGGCTCTTGAAAAAGGCAACGTTAGTTTGATGGTAGTCCGCAACAATTCTTGCGATGCGAAAGCCAACCTCTTCGACTGACTGCATGACTTCCATGGCCATTGAATGAAGCTTATCATTCTTAAGGCAGCGGGTGAAGAAATAACCCACTGGTATGATGTAAGATGTTGATAAGCCTCTCAAAACAAAACACAACAGACGGTTTGCCACCTGAGGGATTGTTGTTGAGAGCTCTGCAGAGCCGATGTCTACGAGGCCAAACACTTTGTCGACTTGCCGGTCATATATGACTTCTTGAGCTATAGACATCTCATCAACAATTAATGAACAGTAGGCCTCTTGCGGCACACTCAAGTTTTCGTATTCCACACGAAGGCGTTCTTTGATGAGAGATGTCACACCAACTTCTCCTGTTGACTGACCAACATATTTCTGCAGAGTGGTACGGTACGGCAGCTTAAAAAGACCTCTTGATCGGACGTGCTTGTAGCCTTTGCTTGAGCATGCTTTCTAAAGTATGCACTCTCTCAGAACACGCTCACTGTACACAGTTTTTTCATGCAACAGTTGGTCACTTGATTTCTGATGAAGAGAGCTGTTTTTTCACCTGCTTCGGCTGATTTTAGTAACTTCATGAAGTCCTGAACCGCCTTGTTTTCTTCATAACCTTGCAAGCGCTCTTTCAATTTGTCGTGCTCGGCTTGCAGTTTTTGCAGCACTTTTGCTTGGCGAGCGATTTTCGATTTCAGCCTGTTCTCGGCCTTCTTTGCATCGTCCAACACGCTCGTGAAATCGAACGCAGTCTGACAAGCCTCATCAGCCAGCAAAGCATTTTTGCTACAGATTTCCAACGCAGACTGACATGCATCCTCCACCAACACGTTACTTTTGATGCTCACTTGCGTGCTTACTTCAGGACAAAACATCGTGGTAGCAATCAGAAAGACGAGACCCACTCACATTTGGATCCTCTCTGGACCTGTCACGCTCAGCTGGAGTTCTCTGAACTGTGCCATCAGCAGAGCGGTCAACTCGAGGTCTCTTTGTTCTTTGCGAACTTGCTGGTTGCATGTAACGTGGGTAGTTCGCGAATACGGAGGGGACGGCTGATGGAAGCAGAATCTTCAGTTTTGTGTTCTTCCTGTAGTAGCCGTCTGTGAAGTGCAGTGAGCATACCAGTGACTTGTCACTCGGCTCCCACTGGCTTCCTTTTCCGGCCGAGCCCTCCCGAGATATGTTTTTCAGCCATGCTGCTCGACGTTGTAAATCGCACGGGAACTCGTGGTAACCGATCTTCGGATCTTTCCTTGAGTTCGTGATGCATAGCGCACACAGCAGTTGCGTGGCATAGAGACGCATGCGTTTAGGACGCTGTTGACACAGGCACCGATGACATGCACGCAGAACTAGCAGAACCACGCGGGCATGCTGAGCAGCAACAACTAAAACACGCGCCAAAACAGTGAGCGAAGTCCTTTCCGCGTCGTCTGGCCGACCGTGCCGGTGGTAGCCGGCGGCGCCTCGTCCCGGAGTGGTGGCGCCCCCGCGGAGAATGACGGCGGAAACTGTAACTTCTCCCAATACGCGCTTCCCCAGCCATTGCGGCGCGACGCAACGGGCCGCACCAAGTGCGCCTCCATTGAGCGGCCGTGCAAGTGGTAAGCGCAAATTAAAACGCGCGCGCCGTTTCTTCCCCAGCTCACCGAACTTGTAAAGCTAACTCTATGGACGAAGTCTCGCTCGCTGAATTGTCTGCTGCGCACGTCATCAGAATGATCACTCACTGATTTGTCCATTCAAATTGTGGCTAACTGTGAGCTTATTTTTCCGGTTGCAATGGGAGCTTGCACGGGTTCCCTAGCTTACGTTCGGGTACAGAGCAGTAACGGAGCAGAGCAACAGATAAAATAATCTTCAGCAGCCTCAGTCACAATGTAAGACCAAAAAGTGGAAGGCTGGCCCTCTATATCAACCCAAACTACAAATAAATGCGACTATTAGCTTTAAAAAGCACACATTCAATCGAGCTTCTGCTTCAGCTGCAGTAAGAGGACTCACGTGATCCCACTTGCTCCCCTAGGTCGACGCTAGCGCCGTTCACTCTAGTGGTGGCGCTCGCGCCCAATACGAAGCTGACCCCCCCCGGGCGTTCGATCCAGGCATGGAGGAAGGAAAGAACTTAGGAGAGGCCCTGACGTCATTTTTTTGAAGCCGGCGCTGCCGCGCCGCGACCGGACGCTGCAACATCTCTCCTCCTCTTTTACCCTCTACATTCTCTTTCTCCGCGACGCTCACGTACCTAGGGCCCTTAGCAACGCTGTTGCTAGTGGCCCGAATTTTCATAGCAACAGCGTCGTCGTTGCTAATGGCCCGACTTGGCTAACCCTAAATTTTGACGTCACCTCCGCCACACTTTCTCCAATGCATTGGGTATGGCAAGGGCCTCTCCTAAGTTGTTTCCTTCCTCCATGGATCCAGGAGTCAGTGCGGCGCCTTTCATTTGGCGCTTTCTCCAACGCCGCACCACAGAGCATATAGAAATAGACGCAGTACAGCAGGCATCAGCGGCGTTTAAAATTGGTTGCCATCAAAGAAAAGGTGCAGTGTCTGTCACAATTCTCCGCGGGCACCTTAACCGAGCTGTAAAGAAAAGGAGGAAGGTGGCAGTGAAAACAGAGAGAAAAAAGTGCCGTAGCGGAAGGCTTCGGACCACTTCGCCACAGACGCTTTCGTCTCATCGCACTAGTCCAAAGTGCTCGTAAAATTTTTTTCCCTTCGCAGACGTATGTGGACCTCCACCTATGATAGATGGCGTTTCATTCGAAATTACTGGTTTTCCCTCTGAATTTATTCCTAGCGTCAGCGGAAATAATCTGAGCGCCGACTGATATAATCTAAGAGCCATGTAATTTAATTCGAGTGCCAAGCATTTAATTATAGTGCCAGCATATTTAATCCAAACGCCAACTCGAATAATGTCAGCGCCAACCAATTTAATCCGAGTGCCAACGCAATTAATAGAACACCAGCTAAATTAATCCGGGTGTCAACCAATTTAATCCACATGTGGAAAATTAATGCGGTGGAGGACTCCAAAGCACGAAACGTGAATTCCAGAAATAAATCGTTATTAAGATCATATTCCAGACCATGCGACGACTAAGTGTCACATCTGCATGCACTATTTCACTTTGTTCTTATATCTTGCAACGACCAAGAACCACGCGCAGCTGAAAAAATGCGGTTTGTGACACGTCTCTGCAGCTTTTAGCTTAAATGCATGGTAAGTGAATAAATATGACTGTCATCCTCTAATTGTTTTGTTCAGCACTGCTTATCATGGGTTGTCATATATGCACTGAATCTGCATGCTGATGGCAAGTGCGGCCTTCACACAACAGCCGGCTGCTTTTATGAAATTGCAACCGGTGCAGAAATGTATTTGCGTTTGTAATCATGATTTAACTCCGCTAGCAGAAAAGGATCAGTGTAACGCACAGTTGGTTTCGATGTGTGCAAGAGAAACATTACCTGAAGACTTAGAGTAACAGAAACATTATCTCATTTCACCGCTTTTTCAACTTTACACGGCCACTACCACGGAAAGCGAGAGCGCGCCCCTGCATTCAGTCTGGCCGCGACACGGTAGAGTGAATGAAACTATGTAGAGCGGAGCTTACAACCGAGGCCATGAATAGCTACTGGCCTCTCACTATGGCCACCTTAGCAGCAGTACTT
This sequence comes from Amblyomma maculatum, assembly GCF_055883805.1. Lineage (NCBI taxonomy): Eukaryota > Metazoa > Arthropoda > Arachnida > Ixodida > Ixodidae > Amblyomma > Amblyomma maculatum. Next base: position 5,205,564 of record NW_028146743.1, on the reverse strand, counting down.
AATTTGCCTGGGCGGCAATCCTAGCGGCGTAAGTTGCCAACAAACTATAGTTTGTATTCACTGTCGGCTGCCATGCCGGAGGACGACGGAAAAAATGAAGCGTTTCCGCTTCCGGTTCGCCACAGCCTTGGTCATCGTCGTCGTCTGCTGAGGTTTCGTTTGGGTAGTTCGGAAAATCCAAGGTGCTGTGAACTCTGCAGTTTGCTACAATAATGGTTAGTTGCGCTGTATACGGAGGCGGCAATAGGTCCTGCAGGTGTGAAAACTCCGCGAACAGCACAGCTGTCAACTTTTTGGGGTAGACACCTGCTATGACGGGTCTTGCACTGTTGCTGCGTCGTTTTGATAAGGCATTGCCGTAATGATTGTCCCGCTCGATGTGATATAAATGCGGTTGTGTATGTGCAAGTGATCGCGCTTACTCAATGACAACTTCATAAACATGCTTGTTTCAACCCTTGAAGGAGAACCTTTCGGACTGCTGCCCTTCTGCTCCCGGTACGTGTATGCAGCGTAACTGCAAGCGCGCTAAAGCGCTGGAGGAAAGCGAGGAATACTTTCAAGCCGTTGCACGTTACTAATTAGCTCTTGCGAGCTTTTCCCTGTGACTGTGGGTACCAGATCAGGCGCTGACCAGACATACCGCTGCGCGCACTACAAGCGTCGGGCTAAGATGATCGGAATACAGAACAGTGCAGCGACGCCCGTTCATGCCTGCTTTGAGGCTGTACTAGTCAGTCCCTCAAAGCCCGCTTTCCTCCGGCGTTTTAGTAGAATACATGTTACGCTGTACATGCTTAGGCGCCAAGGTGTGGCTGGAATGCTCTCCGCTACAAAAAATAAAATCAAAAGGAAAGTGTTGTTCGTGCATGATTCCGGAGGCGAACTGCGAAAACGCTGCTCGCGGACGGAAGCAAAGCGGTGGAAATCGCTGACTTAAGGGCCACGTCTACAGTATGCTAGAGTATTCTAGCTCACTATAGTCACGCAATGCCAGATCGCTATAGTGCTTCACGATTTAGTCCGTCGTGTGACTCCACCACATGTCAACTTTGGTATGCGACGACCGGGCAGCGTCGCTGACGTGACCAATAAAATGGCGGATGGCGCTCGTGCGATGACGTCATGGGAAATGAACCTATAAGCACGTACAAGCACAGAAGTAGCCGACTTTGAAATGCAATTTTATTTTCTGGGAGACATTTGGCAGGTCTTAGTGTAGGTAACTCGGAACTTTTTACATATCGTCTTTATGCAAAGCTACCCGTATAAAAGAAAAGTTATGGCGGTCAAAAGCAGCACACTCTATAGACCATTTTACCAAGAGAAAGCAGGAGAGGCGGAAAATACTCTAACCAAATTCCTTGCGCCGGCCCATTGTTGCCGGTACCGAGTGGGCTGTGCATTCACATGCTTCATGCATAGCAGAGCGGCCTTGCACCTCGGTATATTGTAGTTTGATACACTTAAATATTTTTATTAGCAGCCCTTTTAGTGGCAGTGCCATCGGCATAACAATGCGTGATCGTGGACTGCACGAAGAAAGAATCGCAAGATGATTGCCGAGAGCGTATGCGGGAAGCATGCAACGACAGTCCGAGTGCGGCTGTAATATGTTTCTGCTTCACCGCTTTCCAGACTATCCTTATTTATCTCTCCTATGCACGTTTGGTGTAAGCCATCATATTTAGTACCAATGATGGAGTCACGAATTGATGCCCATTTTACTTCCTCCACCGTAGTAAACACGCACGTCGGGCAGGCCGTGCCTCCCGCAAGCCCTCCGTGCCAACGATACGGTGGATCTCTCCCGCCAGCGCAAAACAGCATGCTTAAATCTGTTCTTCACTTAAACAATAAGCCGACAGCAAAAAAAAAAAAAATATTTCTTGCGGATTTGAGACCCATAAGGTGTTATTAATAATTGCATTACAAAGAAGTTTCGCAACACACTGCCGCTCATTGTCTGCACGCTGGCTCCGCTGTTAAGGCATCACCGAAATTTACATCTTTCTTTTACTGATACAATGTGATCGGCAGTAAGACAGTTCCATGAGTGGCCATTCACTCCAGCGCTGAGCAATTACAAAGCGCCGTCGTATGTGCCTTCGATGCTAAACAATTTAGGCCTAGCGACGACTAGGGAGCAGCGCTCGGCGAGAATGCCGTCGTCCGTCGCGCCAGCGGGCTACTCCGCTTTCGTAAGCGCTGCTGTGTGTGCTGCTAATTTGTCGTATTCGTTCATGGTGCAACTGAGAGTGCACGTTTTTCGACGTTTTGCTCAACAATACGATGCTCAAACGAGGCTGATAATGCGGGACGGGAATACGATGTTGCTGCGATGCCGGACGTACACCAAGGCTGCATAAAAACGCCGACGGATAGTACTTTAGACACTACTTCTTTTACATGCTGTTCTTAAACCATGGTTTAACTTGAAAGTATACATCGTTGATGTAGGACAGCTCGATCGTATGCTTTTCGCACCAGGTCGTCGGCGCACCACAGACACGCATGCATTCGCCAGGCTCGGTACGCGATAGGAGCGGTTAGCGGCGTAACCGCGGTAAACGCAGCCCGTGCCTTTAATGTAAAGGAAAGCAGCGCAACATTGAATGTAAATATGTCGAGAGGAAATACACGACATAAAATGAGTCGCACTTCACGTTAAATCAATGCGGCGATGGCTGGAAAACGTCTTTCAGTATCTGTATTCCTCGTTCGGCAGCTGCCCGTACGGTTTAATCGCTGTGTATTTGTGTGTGCAGTTACCATTGCGATTACAAAATATAATTGAAAATACACGTATCGGGAAAGATACAGCAGATACATCCTCACAGGTAACTCTGACGAGTTCGGCCTGCGAAGCGGAGCGCAGTCCTTCGCAGTCGCCGCGGCCGCTAGGGCTGTTTTCAACAACTGCATGCCGCCATATGCCAAACGGATCGTATATGGTTTGCTGGCGCGCTCAAACAAAGCACAGCATAGCACTAAGGTGTCGGATAGCTTTCACGAGCACCGCGAAACAGCACTTTTACTCTACCACATCGCAGCATCAACACGCACAGCACAGCCCAAGATGGCGTCAAGAGGAGCTGGAGCTGACTTTCCCAATTTGGCTCATACGGGGCGCCACCGTCAAACTAGGATGGCTGCGCCCAGGCATCGAAACTAAAATCGTCTATACCCTTTGTATTTGCTGCATAGTGTCGGGCAGCGTCGAGCAACAAACTACGCCGATGGTCCTTTTTAGTCATTTCGGGAGGAGTGATTAGCACCAGGTCTTTCCGCTCGCTGAGGAAAGCTTTGACTTCCGACTTGAATTTCGAAAAGACTTTCTTATATATGGTTGAAAAACGGGCTGTAAGGGGGCAGCCGCTTGATCGAGTGCGTCTTACTGGCCAGGCTTGTCTGTTCCGCACGACTGTGAGCTGGAGCGTTGTCAAAAATAAAAACCGCTTCAGAACCAGGTTCTTCACTTTCGACACGGGCTTATATATCGCTCAAAAATTCATTCAAAACGACCCAGTGAACCTTGTCGACGGCCGTCCAATGAATGACACCATTTGCGAACATGCAGGAGAGAATGGTAAGGTTTGGTCCTTTGGTGCCAGTCGTCATCTGCACCACAGGCTGTCCCTTAACTGCACGGCCGAAGCTCCTTGAACACCATGTTATAGTTAGTCTCATCGATGTAAAACCTGCACAAGCGAGGTCCTTCACACTAAAGCCATTGCACGTATGTTTTGTGGCTGCGTTTCACGTCGTCTCTGTTGCGGTCAATCGGTCTCTGAGTCTCCTAGAGTAACCGTGCGAATCCAGTAGGCGATCAATGCTACTTGTGCTGATGGCGATTTCCGGAAATTCTTCTTCCACTGCTTGCTTTATTTGCTTTAGCGTGAAAGCAGGGTTATCCACAATATTCTTTAGAGCCGTTACTACCTCATTTCCGAATTTCTTCGATGTTGCTCCTTTCTTCAACGCTTCTCTATCGCTCGCTGGAATGGATCTCACAGTCTTTAAATTGATGCCCAGCGTGTCTGCCAATTTTTCACATCTCCTCCACGCCTCGACACTTCGAGAATTCTTGCCCTGTCATGCTCGGAGACTTTGCTGTTTTTTCTTTTTGGTGTACCTGGAGGCTTGAACGGCGGTCCCCGTTTTCGGTGCCCGATTAGGATGTCAGGGCACTGCTCATCAGCTTTCATGGGAAAAATAATGTGCGTTAAAGTTCATGCGAAATTAATAAAAACACGCAGACTACCACCTGCCTATAGTATACGAGTACGCACCACCACATTCCGGCTCCATATGCACGACGGAGTATACTCCGTCGTGCAAATGCAGACGACAATGCGGCAGACACAACGCAGGCGCAAAGATTACCGCCTGCTTTGAGATCTCTTGTCTTCTGCGTTTCTAGCAGTTCTTGTTTTATGCTCTCGAGAAAACATTTCTATTTCTTGCAAAAGAAAGTACACCTAATTCTAATAGTGAATTCACGTGTCTGTACTTTCATCCATTCTCCTAACATGGCGATAAAACAGACGACAATGCGGCACCGAGCAAACGGAGGCGGAAAACTTGCCTTCTGCTTTGGAACTTTTTGGCATTGGCTGTGTAATGTTTGGCTGATGAAATTACATATAGCTAAATTAGATACGGTTTATTAAAACGTTTTTTAAATGTGTGATAAAATAACTGTGTGTTTCATCGAAGATATTTTAATTTTGTATATATTCTGTAATCAGCAGCGCACATTTGTGGGATAAATTGTCCCCTTGGAATATAGAGCCAGTAAGCCACAGCTCTGGGACCCTTCAGAATTTCAGTGCCGAGATTGTGCGTTTGTCACAATACTGACGAAAGCCATCCCATAAGCTGACGCTTCGCTTACTTGTCGCATGGTCTGGAATGTGATCTCAACTTCTATTTATTTCTGAAATTCATGTTTCGTGCTTGGAGCCCTCCACCACATTTCACATGTGGATTAAATTGGTTGGCACTCGGATTAAATTCGCTAGAGCTTGTATTAATTGCGTTGGCACTCGGATTAAATTGGTTGGCGCTGACATTCGAGTTGGCGCTTAGATTAAATATGCTGGCGCTATGATTAAATTCTTGGCACTCGAATTAAATTACATGGCGCTTAGATTATATCAGTCGGCGCTCAGATTATTTCCGCCGGCACAAGGATTAAACTCAGTGGGAAAACCTGTAGTCGTGTTTTCACGATTGCGCTAGGGTGAAAGCGCTCTTATTTCACTCGCATCTGCTACAGCGTTCTTAAATTATTACGGTACAGTAATTTGTACGGGATAGGTATCTTTCTCGGCCCTGCAGAGCCCGCTTTATTAAAGAGCAAGCTCAATTGTCCGCAACAGACTGGTAGCAGAGTGGACAAGCACAGTGCGCACGCACGGGTTCTCACATTTCTGTCCAGCCTCGCACAACGCAGTAACTTTACTTTAGCCAAAAAGAATGATTATAGTATACTGCGCTCTGCGGTATCCGCTGGTAACCAGGAATACTCATTTTAGCCTGATATCTGCGTAGCGTTAGAAAATTTACCGACTGAAAAAGTGAGGAACAGCTCCAGGATATGTTACGTTATTTTTTATATAGTGATCACGAAAAAAAGAAACCTACGCTTTTGAAACAAACCATCTGGCGATATTCTGTGCCGCCACCATTATTCCCTATGGTGGCGGCACAGAATATCGCCAGATGGTTTGTTTCAAAAGCGTAGGTTTCTTTTTTTCCCTATTCACAACAGCAACATCTGTTAAAAACCATCGCTTTAAACCAGGCGCTAAAATCCTTTCATCTCACATGGTGTCATGCATAACATACAAAAAATACGTGGTGAGAACAGTCCAGTTTTGTTTGGATACATGACAACTTTCCCGCTGCTGTTTTATTTTATTCGAGTGCATGGGACAAAAGTTATCAATAATGAGTTGGAACAATTTGGAGGTAGTTCAGTACATACTCGTAAAGTGAAGCAGTTACTGCTGCATATGTTCTGCCAATGCTGCATAATTAACGTAGTTTTTAGAGTAAAAACAGTTAATCATGGCATGGACATGCTTAGGCCAGTTATGTGAAACTTCCAGAAGAGGCAATTAGCGGCCAGTATAACTTGAATTCAGAACTAAAATGGTGTCTTAAATATAGCGGGGAGACGTTGCCCCGCCTATGGCCAATTTGGGGACCACTGCGGCCTTTCATGGGCAGCCCCAATTGGGCTGTCCTTATTTTTACCGCATGGAATACGAACATATTGTTACGGACGAAGGAGGAAGGAGAGGGCAGTGGCGCGGGCAGGAGCGCGCACGCTAGGCCCGCACACAGATTCATTAAACGTCATCTCACGACCATCGAGCATCTTCTCTCTGTCCTCTGTTCTCCTCTTGTCATCGCTTGCCGCCACGTAACATTTGGTGGAGGTGCTGGGTGCGTCATCCCCATCCTCGCCTTGGAGCATCGACGCCATCTGTAAGCCGGGACCATCGACCGAGGGCCCAGGGACATCGCCGATCAGCTTCGCCCCAGCCCTTCAAGCCCAAACCTGACCAACTACCACCGCCCAGCCCCCAGCCCGGACCTGAAGACAAGGAGAACAGACAGATCAATCAGAACCGAGACGAAGGACCCGAAAGACCCGAATGACCCGAAGGAACCGATGGACACGAACACGCACCCCCGCCCAAGCTGCCCGACGTGACCTCGAGCCATCGGTCCCATGGACTCTGGTGACGGATGGTTGACAGCTCCAGGGGAGGCGGATCACCCACGCATCAAACAGAATACCGGCAAGCCGTTCTATTCTTACTTCTTCCTCTTCAAGTATCCATACATGCCCATCATCATGCCATGGAATCATCATCGGTAAACTTCCTCGTCTACGATCGGGACGATCGCTCGGTGGACCCAGGTTTTGTTACGGACGAAGGAGGAAGAGGGCAGTGGTGCGGGCAGGAGCGCGCGCGCTAGGCCCGCACACGGATTCATTAAATGTCATCTCATTACCATCGAGCATCTTCTTTCTGTCCTCTGTTCTCCTGTTGTCATCGCTTCTTTCCTCCACGTAACAATATATTGCATTTGCCCGCAAGTACCCTAAGAGATACCAGTGTGGGCAGCGTGGGGTCATACCCGCTTTTCAGCCCGACCGCAAACCATGCGGGACCTATTCGGCTTTTGAGTGGGCAGCCCCATTCGGGTTAGCCCGTCTTCTATTTGCTTCAGGCCCATATTTGCATCGGATCTGCCCTAAAGGGCCTTGCATGAGACCGATGCGGGCAGAAGGTGAAAGGAGCACTTTCCTGCTCCGCTGCAAGCCATGCGGAAATTATCTAGGTTTTTGGTGGGCAGCCCCATTTGCGACAGCCAAGGAATGTTTTGCATAGCCTACATTTCCGTCTGACCTTCCCTCGAGTAACCCTCAAGGGTCCCTGCAGGCAATGTGCGGTCATACCCGTATTTTGCCCCACCGAGGCCCATGCGGGATCTATTGGGCTTTTGAATGGGTAGCCCTAATTATACTAGCCCAGACTTTTTCTACACACAGCCCAAATTTTCTTTGCATCAGCCCTGAAATTCCTCAAGCGGGACCCTTGAGGGCCGGACGTTGGAATATGTACTCAGCCCTTTCCACACCTATATGATGTCCAGATGAAAAAAGCAGGCCCGCTTGATCCGTAAAAGGGGACCTCATGGGTATTATTGTGGTTGCCCAAGCCCAACTTGCCCATACGGATCCCAGGTGGGCCACGTAATGTGTGCTACTTGGGGATCCACCATGGTTCAAAACAGAGAGACTGCGACCCAAAAAGCCCCAACACGCCTCAATTAATTATATATTAGGACAAATTATCAGGACCAGTTTTGGTTTCGAGCTCCAAGCAAGAGCGCGCGATGACGTCACAGATGGGAGCGCGCGCCACACGAGCGCCTCTTGATGGCAAGACTGGCGACACATACACATACAATCTAATGACGCATACGGGTAGCGTTTTTCGTCTGCTTGCGATCGCATGTACAAAAAAATGTCGTCGAGCAGTGTTTCAGTGTAGCATAATTGGTTCTCCGACGTTCTTTCGCCCGAAGGTGCAGATTTTATTGACCTTGCCGAGCACTTTGATTTTGATCCGCTCGCCAGCGACTGAAGTTGAAAAGCGGGAACCAACAGCAGCCACGAAAGCTCGGCGGTTGGCATGAATAAAGATACTGATTACTACGAAGATGCTGCTCCCTCAGCCCGGTTTGCCGGCCCTCTGAGCTCCAAGCTGGCATCCGAAAAAAAGTTTTAGCAGTAAAAAGAAAAAAAAAACTAGTGCTGGCCCGATCAGACAACGTCAGCCACCGTGACTAACGCGACTCCCATGCTGCCCATGCTCACGCCTGCTCACGCGCTGATTGGTTCCGACGCGGCGGGCCTGAGTGGCGCCGTCCAAGCATGTGGCGCTATCTGGCGCTGTTAATACGATCTGGGCATGCAATGCCGTAGCCAATGTTCGCCGACCTGCCGTGGCCATTGGTAATCTCTCGCGGATCACTGTTTATTCGCGTGCATAACAACTTCATACAAAGGACTATCAATAAAGAATAAACTGGGAATACTGTTTGACAAATAATGAGGTGCTTGCAGAGTGATTACAGCGGTACAAGCGAGCTTTTTTTCCAGGTCTACTTTGCTGCAGCTGTCCGGTGCGACTCGCCTGGCATGTGCTAGCTTCGCTGCTGGAGGCGTCTTGCTTATCAAGAATGTATCTTTTATGCGACAGACTTCCCAGTAAAGCGGCCCGAAAGTCCAACGTTTATTACAGCATTAACCCATTCCGAAGCGCCGTCCGCTGCTACTTCGATGTGAAACCATGCAAGTAGGGCCAGTGACGTCTAGGGTAGGTGCATGGATGGAAGGAGGCTTGGGCATTTTGGAGCAGCTTTGGGAGCAGCAATAAAAACATTTTGAAGCAACTTTGGAGCAATGAAACGAGAGTTTTGGAGTATTTGAATTATATTTTGGAGCAAGTTTCAAAGGCCAAATGCTTCTGATAATTGCAATTTGCTCTTTGTGAAATAGAAAATCTCCAATCTGCTTTCTTTTTATTCAAGGTTAATGCCTTTCCAACTTCGCACTCACCTCTGACAAGACAAACGGCCAAATTGGAACAGACTATCAGCAAAGGGACAGCTTGCTGGTACACTTCATAACTGAACACATAGTCTAACCTAAACATTTGCCTATTTTGACTTGATAGATTGAAATGTCGAGTCTACCACTTCTATATGCTCTAAAAGCGACATTAATTTGGAGCTTAGATTAATGGGCACGACCTTTCTACTCTCTATCTTGTGCATATTCTGTTTGATCCTGTGCCTGTGTTGATAAATTCCCGAACACTGGTCAGTAGTGAATTCAGGAAATATAGATGGCATTGAAGGACAGGCAGCTTTTTTTCAGCCTTTTCGCTTCACTGCCGATAGTTCTATTCTTTGCTTGAGCAATCCTGGGGCTCATTCTTAACATCTTGGCAATAGGCCCCGTACGGCTTTCCAACACTCCTGAGAAACTTCCCAGACAACACACAGATGTCCCAGGGACATCCCAGGGATTTAGATTATGGGAGATTGGGACGTCCTAGGGAAGTCCAACAAAAATCCCCCAAAACACCCCAAATGAAACAAGAAGTGACTTCCGCAGGATGTCCCAAACAATACCGCCATGGGACATGTTTGGGGTATTTTGGGAGCTTATTGGGATATTGTTATGGAGGTTATCCTCGGCTTGCTATTCTAGGCCCTGTCTTGCATAGGCATTTTAGTCTTCCAAAAATGCTGTTTCCAGTTCTCAAAATAATTCCGAGCTCATGTATGTCATACTCGAGATGCTATCTTTAATTTGTAATGAGACAATTAGCCACTGTGCTGGAGTTGACCATTCTCAACATTTCTATTTATAATTAATTTCTGTTGAACTCAGTGCATTGAAATATGGGCTGATTCAACACATTGGCTAAAAAAGTTCAAACGCCCACGAGCAGAAGCAATATTTTGGGGTGTTGAAACTGCATGCTGTAGCCTGTACATCTGCAATATGTCTAGTATTGGCTGTCGTTTTAGACACAATGAATGTCGCATAATATCTATAACACACACAGCACAAACGTTTTCATTTATTGCCGGTCATTGACAAATTACAAAAACTCCACGCTTATGGACATGTTCACATTTTGAAAAGCATACAGGAGTCAGCATCCCGAGATTAGCATAGGAATAGAGAAAGAATTCCTCCACAAAGGTGTCCTAGTATGTGCATGCACAAGACTGCATATGAGCAAAGTTACATAAAATAATCTCTTTGATAGTTATTTATTTTGTTTACAGTACCGTTAATCAGGCTCACACGTTCTGGTAATTGAACCCTTTAATTATTTTTGTCGACAATAAAATACAGCCAGTATTTGGAGCTGTTTCATGTTCTTCGGAGAAGTTGGGCACCACGCAATAATTGGGTGCCATGATGTTGGCCGCCACGTTTAACTGTTGTAATTGACATATGCCCTTTTGAGAACATGTGATTAGCATTTTGTTACGTCTGGTAAGTATAAGGTATTTACTGAGGTAATCGCTAATAGAACCAGGAAAACCTTAGACTGCAATCAAGCAAATGATCAAGCAGGTTTTCGGAAACAGTACTCTACTATCGACCTTATCCATACCATCAACCAGGTGATAGAAAAATGCTCGGAATATAACCAGCTCTTATACATAGCATTCATTGATTACGAAAAAGCATTTGACTCAGTAGAAACCTCGGCGGTGGTGCAGGCATTGCGAAATCAGGGGGTAGACGACCCATACATGAAAGTGCTGGAAGATATATATATATAGTGGTTGCACAGCAACCATAGTTCTGCATAAAGAAACGAAATTCCCATAAAGAATGGTGTTAGGCAAAGAGACACGACCTCCCCAGTACTATTCACAGCTTGCTTAGAGGAAGTATTCAGAGACTTGGAATGGGAGCAGTTAGGGATAAGGGTAGATGGAGAATACCTCAGTAATCTGCAATTTGCTGATGACATTGCCTTGCTAAGAAACTCGGGGGATGAACTGCAAATAATGATTGATGACTTAGACAGGAAAAGTAGAAAGGTAGGCTTGAAAATCAATATGCAGAAGACTAAGGTAATGTTCAACAGCCTTGGAAGGAACAGCAGTTTACATTAGGTAGCGAAGTACTGGAAGTAGTAGGCGAATATGTCTACTTAGGACAGGTAGTAACTGCAGATCCGGACCATGAAAAGGAAATAACAAGAAGATTGGAAGGGAGCGCATTTCGCAAGCACTCGCAGATTATGACTAGCAGCTTACCGGTATCGCTCAAGAGGAAAGTATACAACAGTTGCATCTTGCCTGTACTCACCTATGGGGCTGAAATGTAGAGGCTAACCAAGAGGTTTCTACTTAAGTGGAGGACAACGCAGAGGGCTATGGAGCACAAAATGGTAGGGGTAATATTAAGAGATAGGAAGCGTGCAGAGTGGGTCAGAGAAATAACTCGTTACATCTTAGTGGAAATCAAGAAGAAATTGGCATGGGTAGGACATGTAGTGCGAAGAGAGGATAACCGATCGTCGCTTACGGTAACAAGCTGGATTCCAAGGGAAGGAAAGCTTAGCAGGGGGCGGCAGAAAGTTAGGTGGGCGGATGAGGTTAAGTTCGCAGGAGTCAAATGGATGCAGCTAGCACAGAACCGGGTTAATTGGAGAAATATGGGAGAGGCCTTCGCCCTGCAGTGGGTATAGTAAGGCTGATGATGATGATGATGATTCACATTGAATCTTACTTCTCATATAATGGTAGTCTGCATGTAATGCAGCATACTTCGTGGCCGCCTTTGATATATTTTCCAAAGGAACCAATTCCCGTGCTCCAGCTAATGCAATTATGAGCGCACATTCGCTGTTATATATGCTCTGAAAAAAAAAAAAAACAGAATGAACAAGCAGTTGCAACCCTGCAACATACTGTTGGAAAAGCGCAACCGAAATTCAGTTCGCAATTTTTGAGTATTGTAGCAGGGACGGCGCCAATATTTAGTTATAGTGACGACCAGTATATGCCTTTTGTTTTTGACATATTTGAAGCTAATTTGTGTGGTTCGTATTCACTTGCTTTCGTGCGACAGGGTACACAATCCCTTACAACTGCCCTGGAACGTCTTTATCATGGTGTTATATAGGGCAAGTAAATGGAAAGTCCCAAGGATATCTTCTTTGGAGGTTCGAACATAGCCCAGAAAGGAGCTCGCGGGGACGTTCTGCGGATTACTCTTTTAGGATGTGGGAGGTATGGATTTAAATGGGACATCCTTGAGAGTTGGCATGTTGTCGGGGTCTTAGTCATTGACTCCTTTGCCATACCAACACACAGTGCTTCAAGTATGATTTTAATTGTCTGCCATAGGCCTGACAAGCTTGTCACTGACAAAGAGGCTCAGTGATGAAGTACTTGCTTGTTCCCACAGCAGGGTCATTAGAATAACTCGAGCAGTGTTTGCAGTTGAACAAGTTCCCATAAAGAAAGGTGTTAGGCAAGGAGACACAATCTCCCCAGTACTATTCACAGCTTGTTTAGAGGAAGTATTCAGAGACTTGGAATGGGAGCAGTTAGGGATAAGGGTAGATGGAGGATACCTCAGTAATCTGCGATTTGCTGATGACATTGCCTTGCTAAGCAACTCGGGGGATGAACTGCAAATAACGATTGATGACCTAGACAGGAAAAGTAGAAAGGTAGGCTTGAAAATCAATATGCAGAAGACTAAGGTAATGTTCAACAGCCTCGGGAAAGAACAGCAGTTTACATTAGGTAGCGAAATACTGGAAGTAGTAGGCGAATATGTCTACTTAGGACAGGTAGTAACTGCAGATCCGGACCATGAAAAGGAAATAATAAGAAGAATAAGATTGGAAGGGAGCGAATTTCGCAAGCACTCGCAGATTATGACTAGCAGCTTACCGGTATCGCTCAAGAGGAAAGTATACAACAGTTGCAAATAAGAGATAGAAAGCGTGCTGAGTGGGTCAGAGAAATAACTCAAGTTACCGACATTCTAGTGGAAATTAAGAAGAAGAAATGGACATGGGCAGGACATGTAGTGCGAAGAGAGGATAACCGATGGTTGGTGAGGGTAACAAACTGGATTCCAAGGGAAGGAAAGCGTAGCAGGGGCGGCAGAAAGTTAGGAGGGCGGATGAGATTAAGAAGTTCACAGGGGTCAAGTGGATGCAGCTAGCACAGAACCGGGTTAAGTGGAGAAATATGGGAGAGGCCTTCGCCCTGCAGTGGGTATAATCTGGCTGATGATGATGATAAAGTTTCCTAACCGCTCACAGTAGTTTGCGCTATCTCCTTTGCTTGCCGGTCTTGCTTCTCTCTCCGCCGGCGATTCAAAAGGCTGAGAGGAGGTGCTATATCCCATACACAGTGCATGTTTTCACAATTAATTCCCTTCAGTTGCCTGTGGCTCATACTAAATTTACTTGCAGACAAATATTTTTATACTTCATGCTTCCCTTTCTTACAGAAACTTTATTTGCATTAAGCCCAACGAAAGATGTATGATATCTTTTCTACCAGTGCTGTGACACTGTTCCTGTGTTCTGTTAAACTTGATGGCAGAACGTCGAGCTCAGTCAGTTTGGAGCAGTTTTGGAGCAGTATTTTGTTCTGTAGCAAGATGGAGCAGGGAAAGCAGTTTGGAGCAGAATGGAGCAAATGGAGCAGCACTTCCAACCCTGCAGGCGGGGAGCAGCGTCCCCCATCTCCCTTCATGTCTCCCGGCGCGCCAGTGGGTGGCGCCCTTGCCGAAAGCTGTGCGCTTGTGCAGGAATGCTCTTGGGACCCGAGTAAAGCAGGCAGCCTTAATGTACACCAGGTTCAAGTTGCACGAGTGCGGCGTCAATGAAACGAGTAAATAAATTGTGTTTCCCTTTTCGGAGTCTGCTCTGTATGTTCGTGCGCGCGCACAAAGTATGTACCCAAGCCACGGCATTGCGCTTGAAAAACTCGCTGACTTCAAAATCGACGCCAAGTGAAGTAATTGAGCATGCTGCAAAGAAGACGCGGGAAAAGCCATCGAGTCAAGCGAGTAGAAGCGCAGAGTTTTCTCTGGGGTGCTCAGTCGATACAGAGAGGGCAGACATGGTGAGGTATCCTGTGTCGTCACTGGTCTTTGCTCTACTGACTCCACGTCATAGTTGTTCGATGACGTCATGTTGTTTACCTATGTAAACGTTTTCGTCACAGAGATGTCACGGTCGATGGATTTTGAAAAACGGAGTCTTTGCCTGGCTAGTATTTAAAATCAAATTAAAATATGTCCGCGGCAAAATGAGAGGTTGAGATTACTTGGATAGCATCTCTGCATAACCAGGAAAGCAACCGCATTCTCTCTGATGCTTCAAAAATTGGTGTCTATACTCCTTCAAAGGCGGCTCAGAACCTCTAGATAAAGCCGCAAACTGTTACCAGCACACCCTGGAACACTGTAGAAACATACGCGAGTGCCCGGAATCTTCGAGACAGATCTCGGCGCATCTTGGGCGACAAAGAAACTGATAAAGGTGCATCTCGCGACATCGAGCATCACGGAGGAAGGAAAGAACTTAGGAGAGGCCCTGACATCACTTTTTTTGAAGCCGGCGCGGCCGCGCCGCGACCGGACGCTGCAACGTCTCTCCTCCTCCTTTACCCTCCGCATTTTCTTTCTACGCGACGCTCACGTACCTCGGGCCCCTAGCAACGCTGTTGCTAGCGGCTAGTGGCTAGAGTTTTCAAAGCAACAGCGATGCCGTTGCTAATGGCCTGATTTGGCTAACCCTAAATTTTGACGTCACTTCCGCCACACTTTCTCCAATGCATTGGGAATGGCAAGGGACCCTCCTAAGTTGTTTCCTTCCTCCATGTCGAGCATGAACAAAGAATACAAAATTGATAAGTGTGCCAGAATCAGAGTGATAAGGTCGCATGCCGCAGCTGCTAAGAAACAATAAATGACCTTTGAAAGTTTCGCGGCAATACTCCCCGTTAAAAAAATCGCCTCGATGTTCAAAAATAAACAAAGCAACTTAAACATAAACATAAAACACCACGGATTCTTTAACGCGCTGTGATGCTGTCGTACCGTCGGGAATTACTTCATAGTCGAGTTGACCGATGCGGCGAAGGATTTTGTATGGCCCAAAGTATCGCCGCAACAACTTTTCACTCAGTCCGCGACCGTGAATTGGCGTCCATATCCAGGCTTGGTCTCCGGGCTTGTACTCCGCGCGGCAGCATCACAAGTTGTATCGTCGGGCGTCGGTGCATTAGTCCTTATAAGCGCAGCCGTGTAAGTCGTCGAGCTTTCTCAGCACGCTAAGGTAGGCAGCGAAGTCCAGATTCTCCTCGTCTGATACGTTGCATCGAGCGTGGTCGTTGGATCCCTGCCATACACAAGCTAGAACGGGGTCGCCTTGGTCATCTGCTGGATGGCCGTGTTATGCACGAATATCATGTACGGCGGGATAGCGTCCCAGGTCTTGTTTTCGGCGTCGACGTACATTGCAATCATGTCTGCGATCATTTTGTTGAAGCGCTCGGTTAGTCCGCTGGTCTGGGGATGGTACGCTGTTGTACGACGGTGGCTCGTATGACTGTAGGTCAAGATGGCTTGCGTCAGTTCTGCCATGAATGCTGTTTCCCTGTCCGTGTTGAACGTCGCAAAATAATTTGTTCAACAAAAATCTTGGCGACTTCTGTCGCGGTGCCATTAGGCAGAGTTTTCGCTTCGGCGTAGCGGGTAAGGTAGTCAATGGTGACAACGACCCACTTGTTACCCATAGATGAAGTCGGAAAGGGACCGAAGCAAATCCATCCCAATTTGTTGAAATGGTTTGGTCAGAGGCGGTATGGGGTTCAGTAGTCCAGATGGTCTGATGGGGGTGTCTTGGGTCGCTGGCACTCTTGGCAAGTTTTCACGTAGTGGGTAACGTCGGCAGGTAACCGCGGCTAGTAATAACATATATCTTGGATCCGCTGCAACGTACGCGCCATCCCGAGGTGCCCAGCTGTCGGCTCATCGTGGGAAGCCTGCCACCTTCCTTTTCGGAGTTTCTTAGGTAGAACAAGGAGGTATGTGGTCTTGTTCGGCGCGAAGTTCTTCACGAGGATGTCACTGCGAAGAGCGAAGGATGACAACTGACGTCCGAACACAGCAGGAAGGGAAGCGATCTTTTCTTCTAAGTCGTCCGCTAGGTCTTTCGACTGAGGGTCCGAGCGCTGATGTTGAGCGAAACTGCTGGCACTTACCAACTCCAAGAAGGCATCGTCGTCGTCGTCTTTTGGGGGCGCGTCCACATGGGCCCGGAACAAGCAGACTGCGTCGGAATGCTTGCGACTAGAGTTGTAGACCACTGTGATGTCAAATTCTTGGAGATGTAAGCTCCATCGAGCAAGTCGGCCCGAGGGGTCTTTCAAATTGGCAAGACAGCAGAGAGCATGGTGATCGCTTTCTACTTTGAATGGCCGACCGTATAAGTACGGACGGAACTTCGACGTAGCCCGGATGATCGCGAGGCATTCCTTCCCCGTCGTCGAGTAATTGGTTTCGGCTTTTGAGAGGGACCTGCTGGCATAAGCGATAACTTTTCCCACTCCGGCATTCCTTTGAACAAGGACGGCGCCTTCGCCCATGCTTCTTGCGTCGGTGGTGGTAGTGGTGGAGGTAGTGGTTATTTTATTTATATACAAAAGAAACGAAAATGTGCTTGCCAGCCCCGGTATCTGCTATTTGATATATCAAGCACCTGAACTGGGGCGGCGGAAATAAAGGGATAGCGAGGAAGGGGTATAGGAAATCAAAGAGGTGAGCCATAGGGAGAAAGGAAAGGGCAGGGTAAAGATAAAAAAGAAATATATACACTATAGAACAATATACAGTAGTTTGCTTGAGGCCCACCCGCAAATGTCTTAGGTCACTGAGCACTCGGCACATCGGGCGGGCCTTCGCACTAGCTCTGCGTCCATGTAAGTGTTTAAGACGCCCGGAAGTGCACACTTCACAAAGCAATGACGGCCGACGTGGGGCGATCGACCGTTATCGTTCAGAATAGCACACGCGGAGCGTACGGTCACAGCGCACACTCTCCGGCGAGGTGAAATAGGCGGGTCACCAAGCCCGCTTGTTCGATATATTCACACAGGCTCACGTGTGTTCGCTCGCGGACGCGCGCACTGCCCGGCGGCCACAGGGGCACAGCTACGCTGTCCGGGATTACCCCCTGCGCTCTGTAAGCCGCCAGCAACTCACGTCGTGGTTCGGCTAACGCGGCGCAATGCAGTAGAAGATGTTCGAATGTTTCTACTGCACCACAGCCGTCACACACGTCATTGGTAGTAAGTCCATGGCGCATCCGGTGTTCCCCAGGCCACACACATCCAATGCGTGCACGGAGGATCATTGCGCGTTGCAGCCGAGTCAGCGAGCGGCCGCTGACACTGTAAACGCACTCACCTTTCGCGATGCGTGGATCGGGGTGCTGCGTCCGGATGTAGTCATCGATTCCCGCACGCACGTCCTCCAAAGCGAGTTGCTCGTCGCTGGGAGGGAGTTCATGTGCTGCGGTAGCGAGCGCGTCGGCACGTTCGTTGCCCTCGATGCCGCAGTGCCCGGGGATCCACTGTGCCCGTATAGCGCAGCCGCGCTCCGCCAAGCGCTCGAGACGCGCGCGAATCTGACACAGCAGCGGAGTTCCCCGGCCGGTGGTTCGAAGGCGGCTGAGGGCGGCGCGGGAGTCGCATAGCACGGCACACTTGGGTGGCTGCGGAGTCAGTTCAAGCAGTAGATCCAGCCTTAGGCGTATGCCCAGCAGCTCCGCCGTGGTGGAGGAACCCAGGTATGGCAGGTGCAGCTCTGTCTGTGCAGTTGCAGGGCGGGGATGGTAGCCGCCGCTGCTAGCGAGCAACTGTCTCTGGCAACGGAGCCGTCGGAGTAAACGAGGAGGTGGTGTTGGAGTGCCTCGTAGATTACGGCTCCGGTCAGCTATTGCACTGCACAAAGCGATGTGGTGCGTTTCCCCGCGATGCCGACGATCTCTCGCTGAACCTCCGTAGCAGCGGGCCAGGGTGAGCACAGGTCATAGGGTGGCGTTGCATTGGTGAGCTGCTCGTACTCGAGCAGTGCCGCTCCCATGCGTGAGTGGCGATGTTGTCGCAGCCGATGTAATAGCCGTCCGCCGTCCGCTGCGCGCTGTAGGCGATCTATATGTCGGAGCGCCCGCCGCGTGGCCTGAAGTTGTAATGGCCACGAGCGTGCCTCGGCCATAGTAGCTGCGCATTGAGAGTTCTGAGGAAGGCCGAGGCAGATGCGGAGCGCCTTGCGATGCTCGACCTCCAGCTTCTTCCAGCATGGTTTGCGCAACGTGACGAGCGGTAGCGCGTAGAGAATTGCCCCTCCAGCCGCGGAGTTGTACAGCCGTAACGCAGCATGCTGGGAGGTGCCCTTGCCTCGAGAGTGAGCCTGTGTACGGCGGCAGTGGTTCTCTTCATCTGCAGGCATGCCTTGGTCGCCCCGGTTCGGAAGGAAAGGTGCTGGTCTATGTCTACCCCCAGGTACTGCACCGAACGTCGCCATGGCAGGAGGGTCCCGGTGGCTTGCGCGAGCTCGGAACGCAGGCCATTGCGACGGACTTGTCCGCGCTGAGCGAGAGACCTAGGCATGACCTAGGCCGCGCAAACAGTCGCTCACCGCCGTCAGAGCTCCCTGCAGGCAAGCGTAAAACTCCTCTATCTGGAAAGTAGCGAAACTCTCCTCCCTTCGGCTGCTTTCCTCCTCAATTCTCCTCTAATTTCACTCTCCCACCGGCGGAAGCGCTGCGCACGGCACGCTGAACCTGCCTGCGCTGAAGGGGCGCCGCGGGAGGGTCAATGGTAGTGAATGGCGAGGGCTTGTTGTGCTGCCTTTTAAAGAGTTCTTTTAAATCTGCTTTGCGCAGGTAAATATATAATCAATTTGAAAATGTTATGTTTGGTTTAAGCGGCACATATTGCTCGCCAGAACAAAGAAGGAAGGAGAAGACACGCTCAAAACGGCAAGAAATGTTTGCACTCAGCATCGCGCTCGGGTACTCTGAAGCACCAAGAACGGGAAAATAAACTGAGCAGGCAATTATGGTGTCATCTGTGTTGGGTGCCAAATAGATGACCCTGAATGAGGGCCAATGCCCCCTTCAGAAATCTTCTGCATCTTTGCGCGTGAGCGGCAAACCGGCGAATTCTGACGTCGATCGCTTCTGGCTAACCTATAAGCAAAAGCGTCGATTGTTTTATGCTTTAATTTTCAAATCGCATCTGTAAGAAAACGATGAAGCAATGTTCCTACGGCTGCTAATCAGAGGCAGTATAGGTGCAAAAAGTGGCTTTTATTTCTTCGCAAAATCAATTGATCAGCAAAGTGACTGAGGCAAAATAGCGTCTTATTTTATTGGCACAATACTGGTTTGCTTTATAGGTCGTAAAATGTGGCGCATACAAGATACACAGTTCCAAATACAAAAGAAGTTAGCGTTAAACACTGTTGCACATTGGAACCAAGTAGCATCTTTGATTTTAGTGACACAGCACTGGTCGCTTTGAAAAAGGTCGTAGGACATGGCGCAGGCACATTAATTCAAAGCACACATTTCCAAATAAAAATAAATGCACAGAAAAACACTGTTAGACAATTGGAAGATGCTGAGAACCCTTAACGAAATGAAAAGATATGAAAACGAAGCGCAAACAAATAATTTTCGTACAAACATTTTTCACACACGCTGCAATCCAATTTTAATTTGGATGATAATAAGCTTCTGATATGCATGAGAATATCTTCAAAAGATGCAAGCAGTTACCAGAAATTTTGAAGTATTTACAGATTCATTCAGGCGACAGGCGAAATAATGATTGTATACAGATTTTCAAACCACAACTTTCAGAAATGTTTTAAATTAATAAAACATGAAATTACGAATGCATAATGTCACCGAATCTGAGTTGCAGCGACCCGCATGCCTACGCTTTTGCTACCGCATTTACTGCTAGTCACTGGAGATAATTTGAAGGCTTCATCTGGTACAAGGATCTGGATCCGTACTTTCGTGAAAACACTCACAATCTCTTTTACAACATCGTGGCAGGCTGGGAATCAAGATACCAATGAAACGCTATCTTTTATCCGGGCCTGCAGTTGTGCAGTGCTGATTGAATTTTTGAGGAGAGACTCTCTGTTACTGCGGAAAAAGTTCTCAGCAATTTTTACAGTTTCGATGACGGCTGGTGATGGGTTCGTCAGTGACATGTGAGACTGTGAAA
The DNA here is from genome assembly GCF_055883805.1 of Amblyomma maculatum. Classification (NCBI taxonomy): domain Eukaryota; kingdom Metazoa; phylum Arthropoda; class Arachnida; order Ixodida; family Ixodidae; genus Amblyomma; species Amblyomma maculatum. The sequence goes on along the minus strand of NW_028146743.1, from coordinate 5,185,158 downwards.
ACTTCAACTCAATTAACCTTGCCGGTGCCTTGTTGGTAATCAGCGAAGCGCGGCAGTCGTTCTGTTCTACTTGAACACTGAAACGCGCAGCAACACAGCATCGCGCGCACAAAACTGCACGCGCGCTAGCCACTAGAGCGGCACGACGAGGCAGTTTAATGGCGGCAGTGAGAAAATAAAAACAAGCGAAACAAGATTTTGCGTGCGCTGATGACGTATGGTGACGTGTTGACAACGTGAGGGGGCCCGGCAGCCGACAAACCAGAAAAACCGCCCTCACTCTCTCTTTGGAGAGGGGAGCGTAAAGGAGCGAGGAGGAAAGCGCCGGTAGAGGGAAATGGCGGCAAAGATCTTACAATTTCGCTACTTTCCAAGACAGAGGGGTTTTAGGCAAGCGCGCACCCGCGCGGCCTCACTCGGCGGTCCCAGGCACCGCAGAGCAATGTCATTTGCGCATATGGAGATGTACACGTGATGCCGGGTGCCTGCGGGCAGGGAGCTCGGCACCACCGACATCGCCACATTGAACAGAAAAGGTTACAGGACAGAGCCCTGCGACACGCCCACCCGACTGGGCGAGGCACCGAGAGAGTACCCCCTACCCGAAAGCGCAAGGAGTGCGCCTGAAAAAAGCTCCAAACGTATTGCAGCAAGCGTCCGCCCACGCCAGCCTTCCCAAGCGTCGCGAGAATGGGAGCGCGGCAGACGTTATCAAACGCTCCTGACACGTCCAGCAGTAGAAGCAGCGCAACCTGCCTCACCGCCTTCGCGTGCTCGAGCGCGCTGACAACGTCGGAGATGGAATCCGTAGTGCAACGCATTCCGCGAAAGCCCGTCTGCCGCTCATCAAACAAATCCGCCGCCGCAGCAACGATATAAGGCCATGTGTTCCATGACCTTACCATAACCGCAGATGTTAGCGCCACTGGACGGTATCCCGCGAGCTGGGCTGGTGGGCGTCCTGGCTTGAGGATGGGGCAGACGACTGCCGTGCGCCAGTCCTCCGGGAGGATCCCGCGTTTCCACATCAGGTTGATCTGCTGCAGGAGAACAAGCCGTTGATCCGCGTCAAGGTTGCGCAGCATCTGGTAAGTCACCCCATCCGGCCCTGGCGCCGAGCAACGATGGCAGCGCTGAAGCGCGGTGTTGAGCTCTGTCACTGTGAAGGGGCATCACAAGGGCCACCAGGGGTAGGGATGTTGGTGTTGTCTCCGGGGCTCACAGGTGAGGTTTGGCTGCCTGCGTTCGAGGGGCTTGCAGCGCAAAGCGGTCCGCAAACCGCTCAGCTAGCTCCTCATAGGTAAGGCCGCTCGAGATGGCGAGAGCGGCCAGCGGCTGCGGGTTCGCTTGTGGCGTTGTGATGCGTCGCAGGGTGGCAAAGAGCCACCGCGAGCTACTGTCCTCCTCCATCGTCCTGCAGAGCGATGCCCACTGACGGCGGTAAAGTTTGTTGGAATGCCGCCTCGCTGCCGCGTCCAGCCGGTTGTATAAGTCCAGTCAGATGGCCGGTCCGTCCGACGCGCTCACCGCTCAGCTTTGTCGCGTTTTTGTCTCAAGTCGAGCAGCTTGCTGTCGTGCGTTGGTTGCCCTGCCAGAACCTCTACGCGGCGAGTGGCTGCGAGCGCGCTACGGACGAGACTGGAGAAGAAATCCGTGCCGGACGTAGCGGCGGCTTCTACTTCGCTGCGGAAGCGGGTCAAGTCGATGATGGAGTAAGTGTGCGTGGCGCGCGCTTCCTTGGCAGTGTGCTCAATGAGGATGGAGAAGTGATCAGAGCCCCAGAGTGATGGTGCACGATGCCAGTCGCCTCGATGCCGCTGGACGCGAAGGCGACGTCGATGCAGGAGCCGAGTGTGCCACGTCGCCGGAAGGTGGGCTCACTGGTGTTCAACGGTGTGAGTCCCAGCTGCATTGCCATGGCACATAGGTCGTCTCCTCGAGCGGTGTTTCGGGCACTTTCCCACGTACAATGATGGGCGTTGAAGTCGCCGAGGATGAATTTTCGGGAGGCACAGCACGGGAGAGACTAATTTCAGTCTCAGCGTTTTCATCAAAATGCCCAAGGACAGGTGGCCAGGTATAAGCGGCGCTTAAGTTCCTCGAAGGCTTCTGCTTGCGGTACTTTCCACTCAAATTGCACGTTTGCCTTTGTAAGCGACGTGAAAGGTTCGGCGAGGCGCGAAATGTTCTTGACGAATCGTCGATAATACGCGCACAGTCCGAGGAATCGGCGCACAGTTTTCTTATCAACTGGCTGGGGAAACTGCGCGATCGCAGCTGCTTTGTTTGGGTCTGGACGAACGCCGTGCTTGCTTACAATGTGACCCAGGAGCAACAGTTCTTCTTGGGTGAAGTAACACTTCTCTGCTTTCATCTTTAGCCCTGATGACTTGATTGCGTTGAGCGCGAAGCTTTTCAGGCGGTCTTCAAAGGTCGAAGAAAAGACTACGACGTCATCTAAGTACACCAGATGCCACTTCTTAGTCTTGAACGTCAGTCGAGAAACCCAGAGAGGTGTACATCTCAAAAACCAACATTTGATCCAATAATAAACAATAAAAGAAGCAAAAGTAAGGGCGTTACACTTAAACAATACTCATGCACATGCGCAGTAATTCCACACGCAGGTGGGCTTTAGCAAATGATAAACAATTCTAATTTAGAGACTTTAGAGTCTACTTGCGTGAACACGAGGTCCCCGGAACAGCGGAGACACGGCGTCTGGTTTTCGTGTGTTCCCGCCGTCTCAATGGCTATTGCTTCCGAGCAGACACGCGCACTTTATGCCGTCTGCCCCGCTCCTTTCCCACGGACGGTTGCGTCTGCTTCGAACGCTGCGTGCCGACAGTCTCTTGGTTCAGTTCGGGATGGTTCCTGATTTTCTGCCTTAAGCGGCGGTTTTCACTCACACGTGACACCAGACAAATTATGCAAGCCAGCCAGTACGGTATCCATTACTCGCTGGAACGTCGCGGGTGCGGAGCAGAGACCGAATGACATTACCTTTAACTCGAATTAAGAGGACATCTGGTGTGATGAACACGATCTTCTCGCGGCATCTTTCGCCGACCTCAATTTGCCAGTAGCCGTTCTTTAAATCCATTGATGAGAAGTACCTTGCATTGCAGAGCCGGTCCTGTGTGTAGTCGAGGCGAGGTAGTGCATAAACATCCTTCTTCGTGATGCTGTTCAAGCGGCGATAATCAACATAGAAACGAAGTGTCCCGTCTGCCTTTTTCACTAGGACGACAGGTGCTGCCCAGGGGCTCTGAGATGCCTAGATGACGCTGTCACGAAGCATTTCGTCGACGTGCTCTCGGATGACTTGGCGTTCTCACGGCGATACTCGATAACGGCTCTGACAGAGAAGCCGGGTGTATTCGTCAGTGATAATACGATGGTTGGCCAATGGAGTTTGTCGCAACTTTGACGATGACGAAAAGCACTCGCTGTAACTTTTGAGAAGACTGCGAATCTGGTCTTCTTTGCGCCGGGGTAATGCTGGGTTGACGTCGAACGTCGGCAGTTTCCTCGGGTGGGTGCGTTGTCTGCCTGCTGGTTGGTTATTGCGAATACATCTCGGGTCTCTGCTAATGCGTCGAGGAAAGCGATCTTTGTCCCCTTGTTAAAGTGCCGGTATTTTTCGGTGAAGTTCGTCACCAGGACCTTGGCTTGTCCTTCCCAGAACTTGGCGATGCCTCTTGTGATGCCGAGATCTCATTCCATGAGCAACTGGGTGTTTCCTTCGACAACGCCTTTCGGCGGTTTCGATGTCTGCGCTACGACGTTTGATCGGGGTGGCACGGTCGACGTAACAAAAGCGCATGTAACAAAACTACAATTTTCTAGTGAGCATGAAACCTTGTGATGATTAGTTTTAGGACTCGGTGATCACATCAACATACTGCGTAGCCAAAGCAAAATTTTGCTTTTGCCTGTTGCGATCGCCGAGTCCTTAAACTGATCGTCACAAAGTTTTATGCTAACTATAAAAGCAGTTTTGTTACAATCAAGTGTTTTAAAATTTGTGTATCAGACACATGTGCCTGGCGACGTGTTGCGGAGTTGGGCAACTGACTGGATTTAAGGGCCTGTCACACTAGCACGACACGGCGCCGATTTGGTCTGCCATCAGAGCGTCTTCCTGATGTCTACGTCTATGCCACGCTGGGCCGACGAAAACAGTCGGCCGACAGTCGGTGTCAGCGTCGCGTCCCTCGCAAGCTGGCTGTTGGCCGACAATTGCCTAACTCTTATGTCACACTAGCGAGACAACGAGCGAAACCTCCTACCGACTAGGCCTTCTCGTTCTCTACTCTCTTCTCGTGTCATTAGACTATTCCTTTTCTTAATCCTTTTATTTTTTCGACCATGCGAGATTCTCTTTTCTATACTTACCTCTGTTTCTATTTTACTTGGTCTATCTCATAATATTAAGGGATGCTTTATTTTTAATTCTATTTCATAAATTCGACCATACCAAAACAAGCGCCTCACAGTCGTGTTTATGGGCCGAAACTGAATACTGCCCAGTATTTTACGGTTGTGGTTGCCGGATCAGAACGGCAGTGTTCAAAAAATAAAAGCTGTCCACGGCGAATAAGATACAGTATATTAAAAAGCCGAAAACAAAAAATCTACCCGTGGTCACGCGCTCAGTAATCACCGGAGGTCATCACCGAGACATGACAAAATGGGGGTGGTCGTTCGAAGCCCGGTGTAGCCGGTAAGCAAACGTGGAGAGTGAGACGAAGACGCGTTGACTTCAAACAACAATGAGAAGACGTTTATAGGCTCAGAACGAGGAATACACAAAACATTTAGAGGGCAGCAATTAACATTCTAAAAGGAAACGATATGAGGGAAGAAACAATCTAATTAAATACTTCGAATTATGTATACAGGGTCATGCTTTTCCCGGATGGAAGTAACAATTCAAGTAACAGTAAGGGAAAGAAAGTTCAGAGCAGTTTTGAACATACAATTGACCGGGGAGCGCGGCGGTAGTCCATCACTGAGGCAACGCAGACAGGCGGCACTCGAAGGCGACGGTCCTTCTGGTGCAGCTTGCGGCCTGAGAATGCGGTGCCGGCGGCGGTCGGGTACCTCCCGGGAGCACGCGGCAGTTCGGGTTTCCTTCTTCGGGAGCGAACTGGGCGGACTGACTTTGGGGCCTCGGCGGCTCCTTTTTAAAGCCTTGTCGACGATGCCTTGTGCGCAGGGTCGGGGTCCGAAACAAAACACACACTTAGAGCGCACAAAGTACACTCACAGAGGAGGACGCATGTAGACACACCACATTTTAGCACTGCATGGCCGCCATCTTAGGTTTGAAAAACATAACGCACAACAAAAACAACAGTCACGTACGCCCCTAGCTTCGCTTCTTCTGGGGGTCACATTGCCAGGGGAAAAATAATGTACGGTTATACAAAGGAAGTAGTAGGGATGACTGAGTGGGGAACGTACGACACAGGTAGCACGTACTCTACTGCTCGAGCATGGAGAGAGTTGTAGCTAACACTGGGAAAGCTATACCGTTCCGAGGCAACGTGCACGTACGCGTTCTTGCGCGCCCGACCGATGGTCACATATACAGGTCCCGTGAACATATGGGGTTTACAGAACAACAATTGAGAGTGTGCATAATTGCAACATGGGCAAATTAATGGATGCCGCCTTTTCTGTGAGACGGCCCCCCACTTTCGGAATATTATTGCAAATTATTCTAGACACACAGAAGGCGGCACACGGCCCTATACTATACACAAGTAAGCTTGCGGTACAAACATAACAGTTATATAAAACTAGCACATATGTCAACCTACACGTATGATACAGCATTTGAATCTCAATACAGTGAATATCATGCGAAAGAATCTATAACCTGCTATGATAATCGGCTCCCACGTTTTCCTTCCCTTTATATGCTCGATTCTGAACTGATACTCTTGAAGCAGCAAGCTCCAGCGCAGGACCCTGCTGTTTAGTTGCTTGGCCCGTCGCATGTAGCTCAGCGGTTGGTGATCCGTTTGACCTGGGATGGGCACCCCGTACAGGTAGGTGAAAAACTTCTGAACCCCCCAAACCAATGCCAAGCACTCTCTCTAGATTGTGCTGTATGCTGCTTCCCTGTGGAGGCTGGTGTCAGAGGCGTCCATGCGTAGCACGAGCTGCTTGGAAAATTCTGGGTGTCGTAGTATGGGAGGGGTCGAGGCTCGCCGCTTGAGTTCTTCAAAGGCTTCCTGGTGGACCGGGGTCCACTTTACGACGTTGCATTCACCCTTCCTCGTAAGTTGGGTGAGGAGTTCGCGTATTCGAGCATAGTCTGGAATGAAGTCGCGGTAATATATCCACTCAAACCGCGGAATGCTCGTACCTGACGCTTTGTTCGAGTGGTTGGTGCCGCCTGAATCTTCAGCGTTTTCCCAAATGGCGCCAGTTCACCTCTAGCGATGCGATGCCCGAGGAACTCGATGTTCTCCATCCCGAACTCGTAATTGCTGGGTCGCACTGTCAGACCGGCTGCTTGGGTCCTTGCAAACAGCTGTCGTAGTGAAGAGAGATGCTCTTCCCATGTAGTACTGGCAACCAGGACATTGCCATTATAGTGTTGCACTCCCGGAATTCCTTCCACAACTCTCTGCATCAACTTGAAAAATACTGCGGGGGCTGTCTTTATGCCAAACGGCATAAAACAAAATTGGAAGAGTCCCGCAGTTGTTGAAAACGCAGTCTTGGGCTTGGACTCTTCGGTCAACGGAATTTGCCAATATCCTTTGACGAAGTCCACCTTGGAGAAGTATTTCTTCTCCCCGACTGTAGCGAAGACCACGTCAGCTCTGGGCATGGGTTCCGAATCGGCGACCAAGACGTCGTTCAGGCGCCGGAAATCGATGCAAAGCCGGTTCGTGCCGCCCGGTTTCTTCACCAAAATGACTACAGAATTGTAAGGGGACTGCGATTTCTCGATTATTCCGAGTTTCTCCATCTGCTGCACCTCTCTTTCGACACCTTGTCTCGTCGCGAATGGAAGGGCATATTGCCTTACGAGCACCGGAGTGCTGGTGGTGAGCTCTAACCGACATTCAACCCAGTCCGTTTTTCCCGGAACGTCGGAAAAAACGCGAGCGTGTTCTGAAATTACACCTCGAAGCTGCTGCCGTTCATCCACCATCAAGCTATCAGAAATCTTCACGTCTTGTTCGTCCTCTGTCGTCTGACAAGCCGGAATAGGAATAGCCACATCGCTGTCCGATTCAGTGATGCCGCAGACCGCATGGCATACCCTTTCTCTTGACTGGCTTTCTCACTCCGTATCTTTTAAGCAGGTTGGTGTGAAAAATCTTTCTCCTTCCTGCTGTCTCAAGTACGTAGTCTGCTTCACCTTTCTTTTCCTTGATCTCGAAGGGCCCCTTTCACTTTAGTAGCTTGTTGTTGTCGGTAAGCAGCAAAATCAGGACTTTGTCTCCAGGATCGAACATCCTTCCTTTGGTTTTTCGGTTTTACATTTTCGCGTAGCGTGCTCCGACCTTTGAGAGTTCCTCGTGCGCTAGCTTAAAAGGTTCTTCTAGACGATTACGGAGGTCGAAAACATGTTGATACGTTGTCTTCGCCTCCTCGTCGAGCTGGCGGTTAGTCCACAACTCCTTCAAAATCGCCAGGGGTCCTCTCACTTGTCTTCCATACAGCAACTCAAAGGGCGAAAAACCGAGACTTGCTTGCGGCACTTTCCTGTATGCGAAGAGAAACGGCGCTAGGTAGCGGTCCCAATCACTAGGCTTTTCGGCGCACATTCTATTTAACATTAATTTCAGGGTGCCGTTAAATTTCTCGACCATCCCGTTCGCCATCGGGTGGTACGGCGTCGTGTGAAGCTGGCGTATAGAGAGAAGCCTGGACACCTCCTTCATAAAGTCGGAAGTGAAATAGGTGCCCCGGTCGCTTAGAACTTCGTTAGGGACTCCAAATCGAGAGAACATCTCTACCAGCGCCTGAGCGGTTCTCTCAGTTTTCACGCTCGGCAGCGCTACGGCTTGTGGGTATGGGGTTGCATAATACATTAAGGTCAGGATATACCGATTGCCGTGCTTGGAGGGGGGCTGAATTGGACCCACGATGCCTATGGCCACTCTTTTGAAGGGGGTTTTAATTAGTGGCGTCTTTCCTAGCGGCACACGGGGTACCCTGTCCTTCGGGATTGTTCGCTGGCAGATGTCACATGAAGCAACAAATCTTTTCATGTCGGCGGTGATTCCCGGCCAGAAAAATTCTTCCAATATCCGGTCCTTGGTCTTTTGCGCGCCCAAATGTCCGGCCATTATTCCGTCGTGTGCGAATTTCAATACCGCCTCGCGGTGGCATTTTGGGACAACCGGCTGACGCAGCACCTGCCTAGTTTTCTCTGTGTAGCTTCTCTATGATAGCCCATTTCCCGCCTGAATTCTATCTTGCGCTCGGTGTCCCGGCACGTGAGCTTCTTGCCAATTTGGGAAAAACAAGGCTCGAGCGACTTGTCCTCTCCTTGCTGATCCGCGTAACTCTTTCCTTTCGGTCCCTCCGCTACATCGGGCGTTTTGAGCGCTTGAAATTCTCTTGGTCGCTTCCTGGTTTGTGCGCGAGTTACAACTGCTGCTACAGTTTCCTCGTCGCCGGGCTCGCTACAAACTGGTTCTTCAATCACCTCCTTCGGGTCATCAGGGGCCCTTGCTCCTTCTACATTTCCCAGAATTAAGTCGTAAAGAGGTTCCTTCATGCAGAGAGCGGGGATGATCCCCAAAAAATACGGGGTGTCAACCTCAACCAGCGCCTCGGGCAGCATTTTCGCTGTTCCGTCGTCTAAGTAAACAGGCCTGCTCTTTCCAGTCGGCTGATCGTAGTGGACGAGCTCTTTCCTCATGATGGCTGTATTGCATCCGGTATCCCGTAATACGGATATTTCTTTACCTTAACACGTGCCCGCCACCACCGGCAGTCCTTCGTCCAGAAACTTTGGTCGCGTCATCATAACTGCCTTCACGACAGGGATTCTCTTCCCGTTTTTGAGCTCCACATAGCCATCGCGAATGCTTTCCCGATTTACTTCCTGGGTGGGCGAGTAAACACATGACGCCTGTGACCTATCGTTTGGCCCTGCACGGCACGCGTCCGCCTTGTGACCCTTTCGCCCGCACTTGAAGCAGGTGGGGCTGTAGTTGTTACTGGCGTGAGTCCGGTATTGTGGAGCCTGATGCACAGTGCGGTTGCAAAGATAACATCGGGGAGCTGTCCTTTGACTTCCTCTTTTATCGTCTGCCTCGGGCCTCTCGGTACCGTCTCGGCTGTCTTTCTTTGATTTAGCGAGATTTAGACTTCCCTGAGCCTCTAAAAACTGGTCAGCTAAATTCAGCATCTCTTCGAGCGATTTCGCCTTTCTTTCCTTTAGGTACAGTACCATGTGGGAATGACATCCATTCAGAAACGTTTCCCTAATCAGGAGCTCTCGAAGGTCTTTGAATTCCGTTTTCTTACCTGACAGCTCGATCCAGCGATCAAAATAGTGGCTAAGACGAGCTGAGAACTGAGCTACAGTTTCTCCATCTGTAGGTTTTCCGGAATTGAATTTGTCTCTGAAGCCTTCCATCGTGAAACAAAATCTCTTTAAAAGGCTCGTTTTAACTGTGGTGTAGTCGGCGGCATCCCCCGGTGGCAAACGCCCGTAAACGCTGAGTGCCTCCCCACTCAAACAAGTAGCCAGAACTGTCGACCACTGGCTCTCTGGCCACCTCTGGCTTTTCGCTAGGCTTTGAAAACGTCTTATTTACGCGTCTAAATCATCCTTTTTTTCATCAAATGGAATAAGGAGTTTGCTTGTGTGTAGCTTTAGTTCACCCTTTTCTCAGCTTCCTTCCTTTTCTCTGGTCTCCTTCCCCAGTTGCTGGCATTGCAATCTCAAGAGCATTATCTCAATCTGACGTTCGTCAGCTTCCTTTGCGGCCGTACGCTTTTTCTCCGCTGCGCCTGTCTAGCAAACGCTCGCTCCTCACGCTGCTTATCCTCTACCCATTTCCTAAGCTCAGTGCCACTCAAGCCATGCTGGCTACCCATCGCGATCAACTTTTCAAAATCCATGCTTATATCTACGAAACAACTTTCAACAATTCAAATAGAAGCTCGCCACAAAAACTCCAGTTCACGCACAACACTCTTCCAGTCTACGAAGGCACACTTCAAGAATCAACACGTCTCTCTCTCTCCGTTTACCACGTTCCCTTTGCATCGAACGTCCTGTTCGCGGACGCCAGTTTAATTGCCACGCGCTCAGTAATCACCGGAGGTCATCACCGAGACATGATAAAAATGGGGGTGGTCGTTCGATGCCCGGCGTAGCCGGTAAGCAAACGTGGAGAATGAGACGAAGCCGCGTTGACTTGAAACAACAATAATAATACGTTTATAGGCTCAGAACGAGGAATACACAAAACATTTAGAGGGCAGCAATTAACATTATAAACGGCAACGACACGAGTGAAGAAACAATCGAATTAAATACTCCGAATTACGTATACAGGGCCATGCTTTTCCGGGATGGAAGTAACAATTCAAGTAACAGCAGGGAAAGAAAGTTCAGAGCAGTTTCGAACATACAATTGACCGGGGAACGCGGCAGCAGTCCATCACTGGGACGACGCAGACGGACGGTACTCGAAGGCGACGGTCCTTCCGGTGCAGCTTGCGGTCTGAGGATGCGGTGCCGGCGGCGGCCCTCGGGTACCCCCCGGGAGCACGCGGCAGCTCGGGTTTCCTTCTTCGGGAGCGAATTGGGCGGACTGACTTTGGGGCCTCGGCGGCTCCTTTTTAAACCCTTGTCGACGATGCCTTGTGCGCAAGGTCGGAGTCCGAAACAAAACACACACTTAGAGCGCACAAAGTCGTTCACTCACAGAGGAAGGCTCACGTAGACACACCACACTTTAGCAATGCATGGCCGCCCCCCCCCCCCCCCCCATCTTAGGTTTGAAAAACATAACGCACAACAAAAACAACAGTCACGTACGCCCCTAACTTCGCTTCTTCTGGGGGTCACATTGCCAGGGGAAAAAGAATGTACGGTTATACAAAGGAAGTAGTAGGGATGACTGAGTGGGGAACGTACGACACAGGCAGCACGTACTCTTCTGCTCGAGCATAGAGAGAGTTGGAGCTAAGACAGGGAAAGCTATACCGTTCCGAGGCAACGTGCACATACGCGTTCTTGCGCGCCCGACCGATGGTCACATATACAGGTTCCGTGAACATATCAATTTTCGTAAGTCTGTATTAATGTCATTTTATAACAGTTCATCGCCCTCCGTATTTTCCTACTCAATTACAGCATATCACTGGAAAGGGTTTCTGAATATAAGTATCTGGGTATTACTTTCACTACTAACTTATCTTGGCCAAAACATATCCACTTAATTTGCGGGAAAGCCCTTAAGAAATTAGGTTATCTGAGACAAAACTTTGCTCAAGCTCCGTGTGACATAAAGTTATTGATGTACAAATCGTTAATCCTTCCCATACTTGATTATGCTTGCGTTATATGGAATCCTCATAAACTAACTGATATCTACCAGATCGAAAATGTTCAGAAAAAAGCTGTACGTTTCATTTGTCACCAGTATTACCGGAATTTTTCGCCCACTTCCGCCCTTCCTTCATTGCACCTAACAACATTTTATTTATTTATTTAATTTTTTATTACATACTGCAGACCCTTGGGTCCAAGTAGAGGGGCATAGTTGAGTACAAAAAAGTGCGGAGAACAACAACAAAAAGTAATAAGAAATTATACAATAATAATCGCAATGCATAGCCATCTGTAAATTAGTGTTCCAATCTGATATTGTGCGAGGGAAAAAGGAAAACATAAACGTGTTAGTTCGAGCATAATAGGGTATCAGTGAGTCAGGATGATGATGTCTCGTATAGCGTGTTTATGCAGGAGACATATAAGGGGACTGGTTTATTGCAATCTTATTATCAGGTCGCCGGCAAGTGGAATCCTTGAAATTTCTTTACTGCATCGTACATGGTCATTATCGGCTATAGTCTACCAGTTGTATTAATCCAGCGCATCGCACATCCACAAGGAATTATCATCAACTAAACCTTAGCACCCATTTTGCCAGAAGCGATACATTTAAACACAGTTTTTCCCCTCGTACGATAGAGGCATGGAACAGAATACCTGGATCACATCGTTCCCTCTCATTGCTTGAATTTGTTAGGGCAATCAGCCATTGTTAATCACTGTCTGTAAACCTGAATTCAATGATTAGTTTGTTTCTGCGTTTGTTTAATTGTTTGCTCAATTGTTTATTGATATTGTACTGTATGATTACCTTACATTTTTTCTTTTCATTTTGTCATTTCTTAAAATATGCACCCCCCCCCCCCTACTCCTTCTATAGCTCCAGATGGAGCTGCAGTATGTACAAATAAATAAAAATAAATATGGGGTTTGCAGAACAACAATTCAGCGTGTGCATAAATGCAACATGGGCAAATGAATGGATGCCGCCTATTCTGTGACACCGTGGCATTGAACTTACGACCTCCTGTTTAGTAGCCAGCTGCGCTAAACACTGCACCACAACAATTTTTTTCTTTATTGCCTAATTTATTCACAGATTTTATACATAAATAACATTACTCCACACACTAATGCACAGAGATAATACTATGCGACAAATACACAACATGGGTTAAAACCACGTGAATTGGGCTGCGTGATCCATTACAAATCAGTCATTTCCAGCAACAGTGCCATTCTCGGAAGCCACTCAGGCACTTCGTCTTGTGTCCTGAGAACTTCAATAACACTCGCAACGGCTTCGCGAAAATACTGCCGTATTTTCCTCGCATCAACGTCTTCATGCCTGAAAGCCATTCTGGATCGCCAGATACTGTGCAGGCCCAATAGCATGATCATCTCCAGCGGTAGCCCATCATCATCTTCAACTGGTAAAAATCGAACTCCGAATGCATCCACGGGTAGGTCTTTTTTAATTGGCCGTTGTAGAATGTCCCAGAAGAAAAAGGCTTCCCAACAGTCTAAGAAAACGTGTTCCATAGTTTCCGGTTCGCGGCATATGAAACTGATTTCCCCAAGGTAAAAAAAAAAAAACCTTTAATTTCTAAATAAGTCCTAACTTCTAGTGTATTGCTATGGAGCTTGAAAAAGAAAGTATTTGCTCCCTCTGGTACAGCCATATCTTTTACTCGTTTAAGGACTGACTTCCATGGACCTGCAGAGTACAACGATCTGTACAATGGGATCGGGAGAAAGACATCGCACAAGTCCTTGTAAAGTTTCTTTCGCGTCACAGTTGATAAATATTCAATCGAAAAACGGGCTTGCAATACACGACAATACACCACAAAAGTAACGCCTAACCAGAGCTTTCAGATGTTGAAATACGGTTTTAGCTGATATGCTGTCTTGCAGTGTGAAAGTCGCGAAGGCAGTAGGTGCGTTTACCGCTTAATTGACTGTTCAGCTTGCTGAGAGTAAACTGCAGATAGATCGAATCATGCCGTGTAGTACAGTAACAGGTAAAACCTTCGGTGGATTTCAACCTTAGGCGGATTTCACAGGGCCAGCCGCTGGACCACGACTGGTGTTAGTTCTGTTGTAAAGTTGAAACGCAAGTTCTGCGCTTTTGTGCGCACACAATTCTTGAAACACATTGAATCATGGAACAAAAAGTTATTGCATGATGCGTAACGTAGCGCTGAAATTGGCTTGCGTTGTAGCGACGCAGCGACTAGACGTTATGACCGTAAACACAACGATTGAAGTGCACAGGAGGATCGGCAGCTAATGCTGACTCCAGGAAAATAATCGCTTCTTTTCATCATTTATTTGTCACGTACTATGTTCATTTTCCACTATTCTGTGCAGTTCGGAAACGCGGAAAGATTGCTCATGGCCCCGACGCGATCCGCAAATTATGCGCCCAGAATTTACTCGTCCCGAAAGGAAAACGCTACCGTTGATATTCCACACGCATTCGGCGGCCCCGAGTACTTTGGTGGCTCACGCTCGCATTTTGGTCAGGAATTATGCATTGATTCTACTTTTTTTACGTATATATATATATATATATATATATATATATATATATATATATATATATATATATATATATATATATATATATATACATATATATATATATATATATATATATATATATATATATATATATTGGTGCTGAAAGGTATTCGCCATCGACGTGGTGTACTGAGTCGGCTTTGCGTTTTGAGAAAAGGTTTGCTCGCTGACCGATCTTGAAAAGACTCGGTCACCTACAGTCGGCAGACTGGCTTTGTCGGTGTCCTCGGCCTCAAAGCCTGTCACACTGGGAATACATTTGGATTTCGGTCGTGCTGGTGTCGTCGTCGGCCTAGTGTGACAGCTTGGTCAGCCGCAGACACGGTCGGCCGACGAGTTGGCCGACAGTCGGTGTTTTTGTCGGGTCGCGTTGGCGTCGTCTCGTGCCAGTGGAACAGGCCTTGAAGTAGAAAGGGGCGCTCGAGATGCTCGAGAGGTGTCCTCAAGCCGGGCCCATTGTGAGTCAATGCATTTCGGGCGGGGTGCAGTAAGAATCTGGAAGTTGAAGCATGGCTTGGAGGTCCTAGCTCCGTTACAATGGTATAGCTTGTTTTAACAATCTACTTAGCGATCACCATTCTGAAGCGTGGTCGAGGAAAGGAAGGCGGACATCGTGTGCATGCACTTCTGTAGTGCAGAAAACGTAGGGCAGACCAAATTGTAGACCATATCTGCACTTGGCTTTCGTTAGCATGCAGTGATGAGAATTCATAAGATCGGCTTTACGTCCCTCGCAATACCCGAATATAATGCGCCACTCGCTGAGACTTTCACAAGTAGCTGGAATACCTCAAAATGCCACAACTACGTACAGTGCCCAGCGGTCGATCTGCCCCTTCCTACGTTATTTTTGACTATTAGTAATGGCCACCTTCTTTCCAGTTTCAGTTCCAAAAGGCTTTTGCAAGCGCTTTCTGAAACGATTCAGTTACGAATGTCGTATTTTGTTTTTAGTTTTCTCTTATAATATAGTGGCGCAAACCATACAAAAATTTATTTGTTCCTTTTTCGACAGCTGCCGGCGTGCGACCTTATCACTCTGATTCTGGCGCGCGTATCAATTCTGTGTTCTTTGTTTGATTATGCTCGTTGTCGCGAGACGCAGCTTTATCAGTTTCTTTGTCGCGCAAGATGCGGCGAGATGTGTCCCGAAGGTTCCAGCCACTCTCATATGTTTCTGCAATATTCTAGGCTGTGCTAGTCATGACCGTTTGCTGCTTTATCTGGATGTTTCTTCGCCGCCTATAAATTTAGCGTTTGTCGGTATGATGGTGTAGTAGATCGACGATTCTGAGCACAATTGGTGCTGTCGCCGCCGCCGAGTTGCTCAGTTCTTTTCTTTATCGGGCTCGGGATTCCTGTGAAGATCAAGTCTCCTCATTTTTGTCAACGGCGTGGTCACCACTACGTGACGTCTGGTGAAAGTGATGCACTTCGTGTCCCGTTTTACCCCTTCAGTCCAAGACCACAGCCCTCTTCCTGTCATCTAGGGGGGCCAGCCAACAGGCCACCAAACTAGTCTCCGATCTCAAGGTCTCCAACCCGAACATGGTTTTCTGCCGGACTTGGCAATGGCCCAGTCAACAGCACCGCCCACACGGCCAATGATGTCCGTCGGACGTCCGGTTAAAGTCCGCACGTCTGAAGCCGGAGCGGGAAATCCGCCGGAAGAACGAAACACACCCGAAAACGGTCATCTGATTTGGGACATGAACCAGTATGAACGAAACACAGCCGGAAACAGGACATCCGAATTGGGATGTTCGTAGGATCTATTAGGAATCATCTTTCTCAGATCAACATTAAAACAATTTCAGAAAAACAGTCTCTCAATACAGATCTGAACAGCACCCGTGCTCATCAGTTCGTGTGTGCGCACTCATTAGTGGGATGAGAGCGCACTCATTATAACATCAATGTACCAGTAAAAAGCAATAGTACCTGCCAGTCATTGCCATTTATATCAAGTTATCAATGGTCGCGTTTTCTTGCGAAAAGCTATCCATTTAGGAAGCTGTCAGAGCAGTTCTGCGGCGTTCAGCAGTGCGCTGGACTTTTCGCACTGCTCCTTGAACGCGCTCACAGCGCTCTGATCCTAATTATTACATTCATGATGTCACTAACCGCAAAGAAACGTCCTCAGTTCATGAACTCCAATCGCACATGCATTGCCAGCGCTTCGAACGCACATTACTACGGTAATTGAATATATTCTAGTTCATTATAACTAAGGTAACGAACCATCGACGTTTTAACCGCCATGTTTGTTTACATATCATAGATGGCTTCGGTCTTGTCTTGACTCTAAGGGGACAAATAGCGTTAATGTTAAAAGACTGTTTTATTAAAATATGCTGCATATTAGTCATTGTGACACATTGAAAATTTATTTCCAAGTTGTTATTTTGGCATAATGCGGTAACATGCTAAATATACGTTACTGGCAATTGGCCAAAGTCTCGGCTAAGCCAGCTTAAGCCTACGCCAGCCATAGCCGCTAGCCGTCAGCACAAGTGGCCATGGCGGAAGGTGTGGCCGTGTTATAGTGCTCTAGAAGATTGGGCAGTGTGTCGACCGCGCCGCGCAATGCATGGGAGCGGGGGGCCGCTTTTGCGATGACGGAGGCGCCGCAGCGCAGAGGGCGCCACCAGCAACTGGTGTGTCAGCCGTCCGGGCGCCCGCGTATGCGCGCTGTGCGGCGGGGCGGATACCGCGCGGATTGTACGTTCTTGTTTGCTTGTGCATCGTCTCGAGCTGTTCGCGACAAGATTTTACAAATATGCCGGTTAACGGTGCTCAGTACTGTTAGCAATCACCTAATTTATTTTCCATTTTGGCCGTCGGCAACACTTCGGGGAAGTAACATGACAGGAGTTGGCTCCGAAGAAAACAGTTTGGAGAGGGCCGGCGTACGACTCGCACAGCACGCTTCACTCGCCGTACAGCTTGCTTTAGCATTCCTAAAGCACCTAATTCACGTCCAGAAATGTAGTCGTTTTGAAAAGAGGGCTGTGTGGAGGCAGGATGTATGAAGAAGTGAAACATACAACACGTGCGTTCGAGCGCTAACTAAAACTGGTCACAGTAACCCCACTATCAAAACAGCCCAAAATGGTATATTCCATTGTTTTTCACGCCAACTATGCCGACTACAGTACGTCACTGAAGCCACAAGAGAAGTCAGCATTCACTTGGATATGAATTAAATGTGGACTACTCCGCATGGAGGTAGAGATATAGTAAAGTAAGGACATGAAAAACGAACGACACCACGCCAACTGGCTACTGAATAACAGAACACAGTGGGTCAGGAAAGGTGGTAGAAGTGGGAGGTAAAGGTTTCACAGGAAAATAAAAAGAAACGTGTCGCCTACCAGGGAGGGAGAAAGGGGTTGGTGGAAGGCACGCAGCGCCGTGAAAAGAGCGACCGCGAATGTGAATAAAGGTTCAGAATTTTCGTGCGGCACGGCAAACGCACGAAGAAGAAAGCAGGCAGCTAAAGAGGAAGAAAAATGGAGATATATTAAAAACAATAAAAAGAGAGGAAACAACCGAGCATAAGAACCAAATGAAGGCCCGGGAAGAGGAAAGCAGTGCACAAACAGGCTGTAATCGAACGCGTATAAAGATATAAGCGTCGAAATTTAAGAGACAACAATTTGTGAAACTGTACACTAATCTAAGAACACACCATTTTCTTTTCTCTCCATAAGTTGAAACATTGTTGTAACGGGTAGCTTTATAAATACCCAGAGATGTGCGCTATACTTAAAACATTTAATCTCAATGCGTTATAGTTAACAATGACCTAATTGTTCCAGAAAATGTTTCCATTCTAGGGTGCGCAAGCCACCGGTAATATGCAAGTCATTGCCTCCAGAAGATCGCTCTAGCCCTGTTTTATGTATACATGCCAAAAAAAAAAAAAGAATAGCTTTGAAAAAGAAATGACGGAAAATAGAGGACGCGAAGGCTATAGGGTACGCTTAATTCGCTTCCGCTAGATCATCCTTCTGCGAAAGAGAGGTTGTGAGGTCGGCACGGTTTCTCACCACGAACAAAAATAGCGCCATAGGTTCGAAGCTAGGTCGCAATTTACTCAAAAATTTGGCTCGGATGCATGGTCCTTTTCGACTGCTTTGCACTTCAGATTTTGCAAACTTCGTGTAAAATGTGAAGGTTCAAAAAGTTTACCTACTTGGAGCACCAGAAAAGCTCCCACTTGAAGCAATGAAATTTGATGGGTTTTTACGGCTTCGCTCTTTGCGAAGTAAGCGAATCACGACAAGAGTTCCCAAATGGAAAATAATTAAATTGCCTTGGAAGTATCTCACGTGTAATATTAACCTTGTTAACAATTATAGTCTGGTTAGTACTGCAAAGAGCACCCGCGGCAAGTAGCCCGATTATTTATAGTCTGGTCAGCAGTAGTTGCAAGTATATCCAGTCGATTACTCATATTTCATACCACACACTTAAAGAATAAACACGCATTATGTCCGCATTTGATTTCGGCATTATATTAATTGCTTGCGTATTAGGTGCTCGTCATCTTTTTTGCATTTTTCCGCTTTCTCTCTGTGCGCGCCAAGAACTGCATCATACCTGCCAATTCGACGCGCAATTATCCGTGCTTTTATTTTTGTTTGTTTGCTCTGTACCATTTGATGCCAGTAAAGCGTCCGCACTCAAGTGCCCAATATGAACGTATTACGTATGTGACGGGTTTAATTTTTCATATTTTATTTGAAGTAATGCCCTAGCTGTACTTGACTTTTTGTCTTTTTTTTTCATCTAAGCAGCTGGTTCACCCTTTGGTTAGTGGCACGCAAAGAAATGTCCGCGATATACGTAATTGTTAATCACGAAGAAAGAGTAAATGCTTGAGTCGCGTATACCTTGTTTATTTTATTTTTTTTTTGCCGGTAAATACCACAGTGCTTTAAATTAGTACGGTAGTGAATAAATGTGTTTTGCTCGCACACTGTATAATTAATTTCTATAAGCGGTGATTAGGGCACATAAAGAACACCTATTAAAGAGATATATTACAGATTACTGACGATTTAAGATAAACGTTGTTATGTATTAATAAGTGCAAGCTGCAAAATGTAAGCAGGTGTTCGTAAATAAGGTTTGTAAAAAATAGGTGTTCCTAAAGAGGCCTTACGAAGCACAAGCTTTGATTCGCATGTACACTGTTTTTCTCCGCGTGTTATTAGCACTGCTGGGCAGCAGCCTTTATTCGCTTACGGGATTTACAAATGCAAAACACCACGCTTCATTGCAAACATTAAGTACAAATTGCTCATCTGGACGATTTGTAACTGTCCGCAGGAAGAAATGTTGAGAGTTTCAGATAGCGATTGAAACATCGCGCGCTGCTTCGAAGGACTACCCAAGCGTGCACGATAGACGTAAAAGAATGGCAGGGATCAGTTTAAGCACCTGGAATAAGTAGCCTCTTTATTAATTATCACACTAATTGCGTACCGTCTGAAAATCGCTCCAAAGAAAACCGCAACCCTCCTCTGTACCCCCGCTATCCCGCGGCCGCTACGCGCCGAGCGGCGAACGTGGCCCCCCTGTTGCACGTCGCGCCCTCTCGCGGGAGTCGGTTCTTGTCATCGCAAAAGCGGCCCGCTCTTCGGCGCCGGTCGTCACACTGCCCAATATTCTAGAGCACTATAGCCGTGTTCTCACTGTAGCTTCGCTCGTCGGCGTGCGATTCACAATCCTGGGCATCTAGCCGTGTCGTGGTAAGTAAACACCTTTTAAGGCACCCGGGTTATTTAAGCGCACTTCAATCTGTCTAGTAATTGACAGCACAAATTTTGGTTTGAGGAGTTTGGTTTGGTTTGTTTCGTTTGTGGGGTTTAACGTCACAAAGAAACTCAGGCTATGAGAGATGCCGTAGTGGAGATGCCGGTAATTTCGACCACCTGCGGTTCTTTAACGTGGTTCATTTGGTATGAGTGCTCCAATGGTCAACACGGACCGTACAATGCTTCTGTCGGTTAAATCGCTCACCTACTCACGCTAAAATTCGGCATACGTATAGCATACAACCGTCTGTCTTTTTTAATACCAGTTTAGATTATGTACTTGCCTGATTCGACCACAAATCATTCAAAATCCTTGTCTTCTGAAGCATCGTTGCCGCGGCGACCCATAAGCAGCCAAGCCTCGTTATCTATAGGTCGCCGACCGCCTATACTGCAGACACATGTTTCAGATTGATTGTAATCGTATCAGGCAAGTAAATTGCGGAAACTGACGTTAAAAACGACACAGGTATGTACCGTCTTTGCCAAAAGTAACCAGGCTGCATGTTTCGCTTCTCGCTGGTATTCTAAAGCCGGCATGACATTCCGGAGGATCACAACTTATTATTAAGTGAGAACAGGATCTCGCCTTTACTTTGCACACATTTTCAGCTTCAGAAGAGGTACGAATTTTCTACTACACGACTGAGAAGCGAAACCCGCAGCCTGGTTACTTTTGGCAAAGACGGTACTATCTGGCAAATACCAGCGCGAAGGAGCGAGCGGACTAACCGATAGAAACCCGTTACGATTCGCGTTTAGTGATACAAGTTGCAACAGTTAGAACGCAGCTCTAGGTAAAATCGCACACGTTCACACAGTTTGCTTGCATCGGCACTGTTATTATCTTTTTAGACAGTAGTGGTAATCTCATCCCATGATTATCTTGTCATTCGCTGTGCAAATGTTTTGCGCGACCAAACAATTTGATCTCAGTGTGGTATTTTGGACTGCTTTTTTCTAGCTGCAGTGAGCAGCCTACTCCTGGACTCAAGGGGCATCACTGAGGTTGTCGCGAAATCGTGGCCGAGAAATTAATCGGAACGGTCAGCTCAACCCGCAATAGCACAACTTACTAAGCGCATTCTTCTTGATATATGTACATTTCGTGAAATAAAACTTTCATTTCACTCACGAGTAGTTCTTTTAATAAAAACGGTGGCCTGCCACCGTTTTACAAACAAATGCATGTAAATACCACGCGAATTTGCTTGGTATGCATGCTACTATGAAAGTCCGAGAATGGTCCGTATATCCGCGCTGGGACTTCGGCTGGATTAACTGTGCATGTTGTGCGGTCTTGCATCGGATGGTCCGTAGGACGTCAGAGAGACGACTTCGAGACGAAATCCGGATGCCCGACGGAGGTCCGAAGCGGGCGTACCGACGGTCGTCCGTCGGATGTCAAATGCCGTGTAGGCGGTAGTCTTCGTGCAGCCCCGGTAGCCGTCCATCTTCCAGGGATTGTCCACTGAAGATGCAGAAGACTGGATTGACCTTTTCGACCGTGTGGCAGATTTCAATGGCTGGAACGACGCTGTGAAACTTAGGCAAGTCTACTTTGCCCTTCAAGAACTTACCTGAGTTTGGTCCGAAAATCACTAGACTTCTTTGAAGGATTGAAAAAAAATTCAAAGCGGAGTTTTTTAAAGACCTTTGCAAGGTCCATCCAAAAAGAAAGGGTTCAAGCCGTCCTCCAATCGAGAGTTCAGCTCCCAAATGAGTCTGCCCTGCCTTACGTTGAGGCTTATGTTACCTCTTCCGCCGCGCGATCCCAGCATGACAGATGATACAAAGGTGAGCCTATTGATGCACTGTGTTAAAGATCCGCTATTTGCAGGCTGGCCAAGACTGCGATTCTGCAAGGAAGCAGCGAATGTCGAAAATACCGTAGAAACAAGGACACGACTCTACAAACGCCCTCGTAAAACACTTTCTGCAAACCACTACGACACCACACAGACAAGCAGAGATAACCGCCGTGAGATGATCCGTCAAGTCGTTCATGAACAACTCGCCGACTCCTGCCGTCGCAAGTGCAGCCGCAGGTTGCGTCACTCACGGACGTCATCCGCGAGGAAGTCCAGCAAGCGTTCCTCAGGCGACGGCTCCGAAAGCTCAAACGAAAGAAGCAACATACATAAATTATGCTACTGTATTACGTCGTTCTGCGCCCCGACTCGACCTTCCAAGCCCTCGCCCGCCCGCCAAGCCTACGAACGACCCTCAAGCCCCGGGAAATGCCATGTCTGGGGGACTTCTAACAACTGACCCCTCTGTATCCATTGTGGTGAGGCTGGACACATCTTTCGTCACTCTCTGTAGAGGCATATTGGCCTGTGCGGTTTCGCCATCGACGCCCACGACCTGGTCCTGTAAACGACCACAGGAAATAGACGGCTTCTTGCAAAGGGGAGATCACGCTTCGCCAAGTCGTCTGTCGCACTCCCCATCGCCGTTCAGGTCCCGCTTTGCGTCGCCGGGTCGAAGCTATGTGCAGGGAAGGGCTCCTAGCCAGCGCAAAGGAAACTAAAGAGAGCAACTTTTGAAGGTGAGGCTGCTTCATGGCGAAAGCATGAAGATGCTCTGCCGCCGACGTCGAGTGGCGACCACGCAGCCAATAAATCGCCGCTCCACATGGCGACAACATCGACTAGAGCATGACCGGACTCCAAGTTGATGCCGCCGCCCAGCGAAGTGACAACGGTGTGCCCCATCCACGACCCCAGCAAACGATGAAGCCGTGATCAAACACCGAAGCTAACATGCAATACGAGGACGCGAACAAATGACCTCGAAGTTGTTGTCGACGGTTGCACGGTTACCGCCTTAGCGGACACCGGAGCCGATTATTTCGTCATCAGTGGAGCGTTCGCCGCACAGCTCATGAAATTTACGACCAGTTGTGATGGCGCGCTAATCCGTACCGCTGGGGGTAACCTTATTAAGCCATCTGGGCGATGCACCGCAATGGTTAGAGTAATACCGGTTTCCATTGGGCGAACAGGAGCAAGAGCAACGAGCAGCCAGAGCGGCGCACGAGAGCACTGGGGACGCGCGTTCTCGTCTCCCCAACGGAACATTCACGCTGCTCGGAGAGCAGCGTAGCGCGGGGGAGCGCGTGACGTCAGGCGTTATGTGATCAAAATTTTCCCGCGGTCGCGTTGCCCGTATCCGCCGGCCGAACGCCACCGCTGCCGTCTTCCGCCATTTTTCTCGACAATCCTGCCCGGGCTCCGGGCTGCGAATAACCAAAAGTGACGTCAAAAAGGTCAAGTGACTTCCTCTGTTCTCCCTGTACTCCGCCGCTGGCTCGCGCGACGTGATTTTGGGTATGGATTTTCTGAATGAACATCGGGCAATCATCGACCTTCGCTCAAAACTCATGAAACTCTCGATCAACAATGCCATACCTGTTACGAGAACTTCGACGCATCGCTTCGCTCTCAACGTCCTCGACAAAGAATTGACCATACCGGCCCTAATAAGCATCATCGTCCATGTGGGCACAAAATAAGTTGAAGTCGCTCAAAGGGTCGTCGAAGTGAAGACCAGTTGTTACTGGATAGATGGCATCGCAAGAGGCATCGTCCATTTCCACAATGGACAAGCTCAGGTGGTGGTAGCCAACTTCACCGAAGAATACCGGCATCTCAACAAAGGAACAGCGGTCGCCTTCCTCGACAAATTAGCAGACACCAGTAATGTCTTCACCCTCCCCGACGAGCCCGCGAATGATCAAACTGACCAAGGCCGCCATCCCAGGTTCGATATTAATCCAGCATTACCCCGAAGCAGGCAAGACCGGATACGGGCTATTCTTCAAAATTATAGCTGTAGGGGTGTGTTTATTCAGCCGACACAGGTGGATCCAGCTGCTCAGGATGACCCCACAGCAGAGTGTCACGCGTAGCGAATCACATAGACAGCGATCAACTGCTTCGTCCTCGAGTGCGCCAGTACGCGATACATGCCAGTGGCTACAACAAAGATTACCACACGTTTCCCCCCGGGTAGAGAAGGAGCCATCCTGGTGACTTACGTAGCCGAAAGGACAGACGTATTGTAGTGGTTCTTGATTGGGTTCACATGACCTGTTTCGCGTCTACGGCGACGCAAGTCCGCAGAGGGAGTTACGGGCTCAACCACGTAGTTGACAGATGTTTGTTGAAGGACTCGATATGGACCGTGGTACCGAACAAGAAGCTTCTTTGAAAGTCCGGGGGTTGTGGCAGAGACCCAGAGCCCCACCAGGGAGTTAGGCTCATGAAGAAGCCTCGCCGGTGTCACGGTGGTGTTTTTGTTGCCACTGGCTTTCCGTTGTAAGCGAACGAGCGAGCTGACGGCACTCTTCTGCGTACTTGGCGGCGTCCGAGAGTGGCGTCGATTCAGAAACATCAGGATGGTAGGGAAGAAGTGGGGCTGTTGTGTAGGTTGGTTCGCACCCATCAAAAAGAAAGAAGGAAGATAATCCCGTGGTGGTCTGTGTCGCAGTGTTGTAGGCGTAGGTTACGAAGGGAAACCTGGTCCCGGTTGGAATGAGCGTTGTTCACGTACATGGTCAGCATGTCACTCAGAGTACGGAATGCTTGTCGTCAGCCTTTAAAGTGCGACAAACGCTTTTGATCAAGCATCGCATCGTCACGGATGAACACGCCAGACCTCTGTGCCAAAGCCCCTACTGTGTATCCTCGCGAGAACGCCAGGTAATCCGCGATAAAGTAGAAATGTCTCGGGACGATGTTATCTTGCTATAAAAAGCTCCTGGGTGACGCCAGTCGTTTTGGTAAAGAAGGAAGACGGCACTCTTCGCTTCTCCGTCGAGTACCGGCGCTTGAATAACATAACAAAAAAAGGCCTCTAACCCCTCCTTCGCGTCGACGACACGTACACTGGACCGATTATGCAACGCTAAATACTTCACATCGATGGCTCTGTATAATGGCTATCGACCAATTGAGGTCGATGAAAGAGATCGTTAGAAGATCGCATTCATCACAACGGACTACCTATTTGAGTTCAAGGTGATGCCATTCGGCCTCTACTCTGCACCAGCGACGTTTTAACGAGTAATGGACACTGGGTGGCGGGCTTAACTGGCAGATTTGTCTATGTCACAAGCTGCCTGACATATAGAGCGGAACATACGGGATTTCCCCGCTAGTCTGAGCATGCTTCGACATGACGCTTCGGGGCAGCGACCGTGCAAGCGCGCGTCTTTGACGCTGCCATAGCGCAAATAGCCGAGAGTATAAAAAGGCAGACCACAGCACGCCCGCGGCAGTGCGCTCTGGGAAGATTCAGTCTTCCGGGCCTCTCTCGCGACCACTCTGGGAAAGCGTCTTGTGTTTCACCGAGCCCGGAGATGGACGGTATATCCTAGACTCCCTTGGAATTAAGCTGCATCGGACGGACCCAATCTACTGCACCCACCTGCGGGGCGCAATAACGTCATTCTCAGCGCTTGTGGATGTCTGGAATATTTCGAGACAGTATTTTCAGTGGGGGGCAGTGCTACAATCTACCTTACATATAGAGGGGAACTTACGGGATCTCCTGCCTCACATATAGAGTTGAACATACGGGATCTCCCCGCTTCCGCGAGTGCTTCGACATGACGCTTCGGGGCAGCGAGCGTGCAAGCGCGCCTCCTTGACGCGGCCATAGCGCAAACAGCGGAGGCAGACCACAACACGCCCGCGGCAACGCGCTCTGGGAACATTCCGTCTTCCGGGCCTCTCTCGGGGCCACTCTGAGAAAGCGTCTTGTTTTTCACCGAGCCCGCGATCAACTGAACGTTTCTCCTCTTTTACGGCAGCCGCTACCGATAAACTCGGCGATTTCGACGCCAAATCTAACAAAAAAGCCGGGAGAATTCTTTTCGCCACATACTTTAGGTTAATTCAATATTGTTTTCGCCTTTCTTTAAACCTTGATCTGACTTGGTATTTTTACGCTGTGTTTTCTGTGTAACTCTTGCCCCTACTTATTATATCTGGAATACTTGCTTTGCTATCTTTATAGTCTTCTTTTGTCGCAATGTTATCTTCATTGTCGGGTTTTTCCTCTTGTCATTTACCGAGTAGTCGTTTATCACTATTGTGTCGTGGCGATCTATTTTTTTATTGTACTCTATTATTATGCAGTGTAATTTGGACTACTATCTATAAATATTCAATTGCTAGTAAAAGAAAGTGACTTTCTTGAGCTTATTCCTCAATCACACATCGACACACTTAATTCACGGGTTGAACGGCCTAACTTTTAACTGTGTTCTCAAACCTCAGAAGGATGACGGGTAACCGTGGATCCCGCGCCTCTGTTGACCGTAAAGGTGGGGGTTTGTGACACTATGGCATACCTAGATGACGTTGTCTTCTCCTCCAGCTTTGAAGACCACTTGAAAAGGCTTCGAACAGTGCCCGAAGCAATCAACACATCTTGGCTTACATTGAAATCAGAGAAATGCCACTTTGACTACGGTGAACTACGGGTCCTAGGTCACATCGTTAGGCAAGGATGGTGTTCGCCCCGACCCACGAAAAACAGCTGCGATCGCACAGTTTCCACAGCCAGCCGATAGGAAAGCTGTAGCAGATTCCTTGGGTTGTGCACTTGCTATCACCGATTTGTCAGGAATTTTTCGCGCATCGCCGAGCTTACAAAGGTTGACGTGCCTTTTAAATGGGAAGCGCCGCAATGTGATGCTTTCAAGGAACTTAAGAACCACTTAGTCCCCTCCTGTACTCGGGCGCTTCGACGGAAATGCGGAGACCGAAACTCATACTGATGCAAGCAGCGTTGGCCTAGGCGCCACTCTTGTTCAGAAAATTGAACAACAAAAAAAGGTTTTCGTAACATACAAATGATAATTACCAAGTTTGGCTCCCTTAGTGGCCTGGTCAGAGCAATATGATTTGATTGATGACCTGTGCAAACAACGAAGATTCTGCCTACTTCCCTTTACCCCATCCATGGCCATGAGCCTTCCCATTCAATACAGGACGTTCAAACCAAATCAATCGCGTACGCTAGCCGTTCCCTGTCGAAAGCAGAAGGCAACTATTCGTCGACGGAGAAAGAATTCCTCGCCATCCTTTGGGTCACATCAAAATTTCGCCGCTATTTGTACGGACGGCCATTCAGGGTTGTTAAGCGACCACCATGCTCTGTGTTGGCTCGCCAACTTAAAAGATCCTTCCGGCGCCTTGCACGATGGAGCCTGCGTCTTCAAGAATTCGACATCACAGTCGTCTACAAGTCTGGCCGCAATCCTTTCGATGCAGACTGCTTGTAACAAGCTCCCGTTGACGCGCCGCCGAAAGAAGATGACGAAGACGCCTTCTTTGGACCGGTAAGCGCCAGAAGTTTTGCACAGCAGCAGCGCTCAGATTCTTAGTTGAAAGCCCTAGCTGATTACCTCGAAGGAAAGATCGCTTCTCCTGCTGTGTTCAGGAGTCAGTTTTCGTCTTTCATCTTAAACACCGACGTTGTCGTGAAGAAGAACTTCGCAGTCAACAGAACAGCGCAGTTCCTTGGTGTGCCCAGAAACCTCAGACAGGAGATTCTGCAGGCACTGCACGATGAGCCGACAGTGGGGCATCTCGGGTTTGCGCGCACGTTGTACGGGACACAAGATAAATATTACTGGCCACGGGTAGCGACCGACGTTGCTCATTATGTGAAAACGTGCTGTGATGCCAGCGACGCAAGACGCCCCTAATTAGACCAGCTGGTCTACTGAACCCAATACCGCCCCCGATTAAGCTCTTTCAACAAATTGGGATGGAACTCCTCGGCCCCTTCCAAACTTCATCATCGGGGAACAAACGGATCATCGTGGAAACCGATTACATGACACGTTACGCCGAGGCGAAAGCCCTGCCCAATGGTACCGCAGCAGAAGTTGCTAAGTTTTTCGTCGAGTGCATTCCCCTGCGACACTGCGCTCATGAGGTACTCATCACGGACAGAGGAACTGCATTTACGGCTGAGCTCACGCGGACTATCCTTCACTACAGCCAAACGAGCCCTCGGAGGACAACTGCCTACCCTCCCCAGACCAACGGTCTTACGGAGTGCCTCAACAAAACGATCGCGGACATGATCGCAATTTACGTCGACACCGAACACAAGATCTGGGGCGCCATCTTGCCGTACGTGACCTTCGCGTACAACACGGCGGTCCAGGAGACAACCAGAGCGACCCCGTTCTAGCTTGTGTGCGGCAGGGAGCCCACAATGACACTCGATGCAATGCTGCACACGTAATTGACGAGGGGAACCTGGGCGTAGCTACCTACCTTCATCGGGCAGAGGAAGCGTGCGCATCAAAGACCATCAACGCACTGACTCCCGACGATACAACATGCGACGACGCGACGCAGAGCTCAGGCCGGGAGATAAAGTTTGAGTTTGGACGCCGAAACGTCGTCGCGGGAAGGACATGTAGGGCGAAGAGAGGATAACCGATGGTGGCTTAAGGCAACAAACTGGATTCTAAGGGAAGGAAAGTGCAGCAGGGGGGGGCAGAAAGTTAGGTGGGCGGACGAGGTTAAGAAGTTGGCAGGGGTGAAATGGATGGAGCTAGCACAGGACCGGGCTAATAATTGGAGGAATATGGGAGAGGTCTTCTTCCTGCAGTGGGTATAGTCAGGCTGAAGATGATGACGACGCCGTCGCGGACTCAGTGAAAAGCTCTTGCGGCAGTACTTCGGACCATACAGTCATTAGACGCATCGGACAGTTCGACTACTCGGTCATTCCCGACGGCCCGACTACATTTTAAAGGCGCCGGGCGCGCCCAGAAGTCGTCCTTGTTGCGCGCCTCAAACCTTATTACGTGCGCTAAAGTTAATTTAATATCTAGTATTTTGTTTACCTTTCTTGTTTATTTTGTAAGCATCGGGTTGATACCTTTTGAAGGGAGGAGTAATGCTGCTAACAATTCAAAACTTTATTTCTTTTTCGACTGCCGCCGGCATGCGGTCTTATCACTCTGATTCGGGCGCAAGTCAGCCCGATAAAGAGTTGATTCCTGTGAAGATCAGGTCTTCTCATTTGTTGCCAACGGGATTGTCACCACCACGTGACAACAGCAGGAAACGGCTTTTCAAGCAGCGAAAAATTTTATTGCAGTTTTCCTTTAATTAAGCTGGGCCTTTAAAGGAGCGTTAACATTTCCAATATCCCGACCGCCAGCGTCTGCGTTTCGATGGAGGCAAAACGAGCGGCGTCCTCGTGCTGTGTGATGCCAGTGCACTTTAAAGATCCCGTGACGGTCAAAATTATTACGTAACCCTCTATTACGGCCCCTCTTTCTCTCCACTTTCCCTCCCGACTTTCTCCCATCCCTTACGGCGCAGACCAGGGGTCCACAGAACAAGTGTGACAGATACTGCGCCTTTCCTTTCAGCTGTGAACCAAATTTTATTGTTATTATTAACAGCTCCTGTTCCCCTCCGCTTGAGATTCCTCGTTCGGGAACAAGTACGCGACCTTTCTTTCTTTTTTTTTGTGTGTGTAGGCGTGGGGGGTTTCGCGGACTCCGAAAATCGCTTCGTGGACCTGCGGAGTCCGCGGACCCCCATTGACAAACACTGGTGTGGAGAATTACTCTCCACATGAAACGAGCGGAAAAGCAGAAGGCGCGCGCGCAACTCGCACGCGAACGCTTAGCGACCGTGCAAGTTAAGCGCACTTACGCGGAGTGCACTTCGCAGCTCAAAGGAGACTTCACGCTATGCAGTGCTAAACGGGAAAGCGGAGTGCACTCGCATAAGCGCTCGTTGGTATGAAACTGGCAACTGAAAAACATGTTTTAAAAAAGAAATTGGAACCTCTAAGTGCGAAGTTTAGAGAACTGCTTTTTAATATAGTAAAACATTCAAAAAATGCTTAAAATTCGACACAGCCATGATTCCGAGACCCCATCAACAAACACCATTACACAAACAACCGCCCCCTAACTGAAAATGGCGTAGCCACGGTGGCGCACCACGCTTAATTTGGAAGTTGCGTACGCTTACATCATGTTTTTGTTATGCGATATTTTGCCCGTCGCTATTATGAAACAATTCCTGTAATGAAAATACGTACAAAACCCGTAAAATCAACTTGTATACATATCTTATTACATAATACATTTGTGGCAAATAAATTTTTGCCGGCGAGGCTATACGCACTCGGCTCTCAAAGTCTGTCTTGCGAACGCACTCCGACCTGAGTGCACACTTTGGCAAGTGCACTTTCGTTTAGCAGCGGTAGAGTGCACTTTTCGTAAGTGAAGTGCACTTTATTTTGCGCGCTTGACAGGGGTATTAGTTTCGTTTTTACGCCACTTTTTGCGCGCGCTTCGCACTACGGCGATCGATATGAAACCGCAAAAACACCTCCAAGAAAATTCACGTTGTCCACGAGCGCACGGAGTAGGCGCCAGTATTGGGAAAGTAATTTGAAGTTTCTCGAACTGCAGCCTACCTGCATGACCGAAAGCACCTTTCAAAGAATCCTTTAAGCACCAAGGTAATTTAGTGCGGAATTTCGGCAAACCGCTGAAGCAAGGGTCTCAAATCGGACAAGCATTTTTCATGTACTGAGAAAAAAAATGGAGTCATTTTCGCTATGATGACTATCTTACAGATATGGCAACATTTGTGAGCCTTACTACGCCGCACTGATATACGAGCGCCAAGTAGGACTCGTTGAGAATTTCGCATTTGGATCGGTGTGTTCACAGCTGGTGCTTTGCCTCCCGGCGTTTAGCGTTCTAGCTATTACTCTTAGTGGGTTTCTAGAATGATCTGGTTGCATTTTAATTAAGTTGTGCGACAGCTCCTCCGTTAGCTCTGCGAAACGTGAATCCGCCAAATACATGACTCACAGTTGCATATTCAGATCTACATGTGAAACCGCTAATAAAAATATTGTGTTATGTTCTCAGCTCAAGGGATATGATTAATTTCGCGCTTTGTTTTCCTGTACCTTGTTGGTTTTTATTATATCTCGAGTGATTTTGCACATTTCTGGATTTCTTCCGGAACTGACGGCGCTGTATAAGGACTGCCTTTGAGTTCTGGCCCGGCTTTGGAAGCTTTTGCCTGACAGTGGTCACAGTGAAAACGTACAAACTTAATTTCCGCAAAAAAACAACAAAGTTCCTCTACACTTTCCCCTTTCCTGCATGCTATATACAGGAGCTTGTGTTTGTTAAAAAGGACTTTTTCTTTCTTCTGATAAAGCTGGAACATCCGCTACAAATTTGCATTTTTTGCTACGAAACCTGAAATTCTTGCTACAAATCACATTTATCTCCCGCTACAAAAACTCCTAAAAAACGTTTTGGCACCTCCGCCACCGCTGCACGCTTAATTTGCACTTAATTCGTAAGCGTGCGCCGAGAAAAATACACACCATGTAATCGGAACACCGATTTATTCTTGCGTTGACTCAGTGGACGAAGGAAGCTCTTTGATTCGCATGACAGGCGTTACGTCTGCTAGCGCGGGCAGCCGAGTTCGGCATCCGTGAGGCTCTGCACGCTGCGTCCTCTCAGCTCATCGGGCGAGTGGCACCGGGCGCGCAGACGACGGTCCGAGTGGCGTCGAAGGTGCCCCAGCGCGCAGTCACAGTGCAGGCGATTGTCTGCGTGGTGAAAGTTCCGCTCCATTAGAGTGCATTCACAGCTTTCTCGACTGACTACACAAATGGACAGGGAAAGTGGCGTGCCTAACACATGGTGGTTGCTGCTAGCCCAGAATATTGTATCAAATATACTAGAAGACCGGCTGCTGAAGTTGGCAACAATGCTATCGCGACTACCTTTCCGCCTCGCATACGCCAACGAGTTAACGAAAAAAAGAGGAGGCAACGCGCGTGCATCAGTAAAAGCGCTTGTGCATGAAACCACACACATGCACACACATACACGTACAAGTGCTCGGTCCTAGCGCGAGCAGCAAGTATAACGGGAGGGGGACTGGTGAGATAAAACAATGGAGCGCCCTGCTTGCCTAATTGCACTCTTCTAGTCTGGAATGTCTTTCTTAATGTTCCCCTCGCTCCCTCCTCATTTTGGCGCATGTTTTCTGAGGAATTGTTCCTGATCGCCTTTTCATAGGCGTACCTGTGAGTTTACACAATTAGAGCCTACGGTATATTGTCAAACGCATGATCTAAACATGTACTGTGTCTCGAACCAACCTGCTGCCATCTGTATATTACCATGAAACGAAGAGCGCTGAGGGGTACAGCGCAACCCACACGATTGATCTGTAACATGCATCTACTTTGGCCTGAAAATGAAAGGACTCTCTTCACAGGCAGTTGTTCGTCGGGGCAGCAATTTACTTTGAGGTGTACAGAGTATGGTGGACACACGAATGCACACAAGCAAAAAAAAAAAAAAACAACAACAGAACAATGCCTGGGGAGCTCTCCGTAGATACCCCAGAGCATAGAATTTATTGAACGTTGAGAAGGCTAAGGCCAGGGCAGGCCACATTCGAAGGAGTGCAAAAACAAATTCATGGCAAAAATATTGCTGTGTATATGCCACTGAAGAAGACAACGATGGACAACAGAGAGACGACGAAGATGAAGCAACGGTAGGTGCTTGCCAGAACACTTACGCCTGTCATCAGCTGTTGTGATTTCCTGAACTAACATTCTGTCACTTATCAATATGTATCCTCTATCAACAGTGTACTGCACTCAAAGAAAATGAAATGTGGAAATCAGTCCGGAAATTCACTGGAGGGGATACCCCATTCACATTTCCAATGTTAACAACACCCGGAACACAGACATTATTAGAAGAACAGGCCAATATATTAGAAGAGTATTTTGCAGAAGCCTCAAGTTCATCTCATTACACGTTTCAAAAACACAAAGAAATAGCAGAAAAGCAAAAACTTCCTTCTGGAGCAATCTTACAACCAGCTTTTCACAATACAGGAGCACAACAGTGTTACACTTGGGGAAAAACAAACAGCACCAGTGCCCAAACTGTGTACACTACGCGATGCTAGCTCATCTCTTCCAGGCTGCCGTAGGGGCACTCTTGCCATTTTTAAATAAAATATGGATAACTGGGAAATTACCGGAGGCATGGAAAACGGGCGTTCCATTTCTGAAACCTGGAAAATCACCAACAAGTTCGAGCGGTTACACACCAAATAGCCCTTACCAGTTGCATAGTAAAATCGTTCGAAAATATAGTAAACATCTGACTTACATCTGACTTACTAAAGGGGGGGGGGTAGCAGTGCTGCGCATTCCCCCCCCCCCCCCCCCCCTTTTTTTGTGAGTCGCCTTTTCTGTGGAAAAAGCGGCGCCACGACAGTTTGAAATGCTGCTGTGGTGTTTATGGGAGGAAGGGCGCCGCACGGTAAAACCAAGAGAAGGAATGTAGTGAAAGCTCACAGCTGGCGGTGTTGCCGGTGGCCGTTGCGGGTTCGGCGTTGTCTAACAAGTGGCATTCGGTTGTTGCTTCTGCACCTCCCCGAGAGCGCGCGTCGGGACACCTGATACGGGCCGCCCTGACGCCCGGCTTCGTGGTGGTGGTCGCCGCATTCAGAGCTGCGCTTAACGGTTCTCTCTCTCTCCCCCCCTCCCCTCTCTTTTGTTTCCGTACCCTCCCGGTCCTGCTTTTTTTTTTTGTTATTTAGTCCCCGTCTCGTTCTTGCACCCCTGCAAGGTCCGATGTTGATGTTTTATTTCTATCTTTTAGCGCAGCGGCGCCTTTTCAATGTGGCATACTATCTGTGAGAAATATGGCTCGTAGCAAAGCACACTTGGCTGTTTGGATACAATCAGAAATGATAATAAAAGCCAGCATCTATCAAGAAATATGACCCGTAACAAAGCACAGAACACACTTGGATGTTTCGATACAATCAGAAATGATAATTAAAGGTAAAGAAAAAAAATCGAAAGATCATAAATACGAACACATATGTCAAAAGCCAAATAATTAGCGTGACAAAAAAGACAGCGCTCCTGGGCTTTTGTTTAAACCTGCCGTGATAGAGTCAAATTTGTAAACTAGGTATGACTCATGGGTTTCTCTATCATGTTCAGTCCTAAAACCTGAATGTAAAATGGTTACTCTTACTTTGCTGAATGAGTTGCCAGTAATGCTGACGTGTTTGGAAAGCGGAAGATCAAGCAATCGCGTTGTTGAACACATATTGTCTCAACAAAGAAGCTGAAATCGGCATGGTAAAAGCAAGCAAGCTTCTTCGTGACGATGTGCTCGTGCCTGAGTCCTCACGACCTTTGGCAGTAGATGAAACAACTTAAACAATATCAAATAAACCAGCGAATTCTCATAACATAATCAATCTTCTTTGCTATAACTTATCCAGTAAGGAAATTAGTGCTTTGTCACGAGGGTAGAATTTCGGTACCAGCCCCGGAGGTTTTGATGAGTTCCAACTTTTGAAAGACTTGGATAACTTCGCCAGAAATCTGCGACTACGCGAGTACTTTTATGGTCGACCTGCTTCAAACAACGCGATTTGTCTTTCGGGATCATCAAAACGAACACCTCCAAGCTAACGCGACAGATGCTTTGATCCTTACAGAAAGGCAGTTCAAAACGACATCCTGGGCGCCTATAATAGAAGCAACGAACGAATCTGCTCTGATCAGTCTAATTTCAACCGCAACTGCTTGGCCCTGAAAGGGTCATTATTGGAACAAAACTACCTCGCTTCAATAATTGACACGTTTGCGCGTGCGGATCAGATTGACCGAAGAGCACTCTTGGACACGCCATCGCCTTAACTCAGTCCGGCAACTAAACTTAATACTGACGCAATCAGCTTCAATTCTTAATGTCACTGGCATCCTTCGCAAGCATCACAATATCATCGGACAAAAAGCGAGCGCCTTAAATTGATATTCATGATCCGCCAAGGGTAGTCTACAGACGATCAAAAAATTTGAAGGACGCTTAAGCTTTGCCTTGGAACGCGATAGCGTTATCGTGCCCCGTTCGCATCATCTACTCATTTGCTTGTCGCGCTTTTGAGTGACAAGAAGACGCAGTTCACATAATACAACACTCGTTAACTTGTTAACCTTGCCGAAACGCGCGGACCTCAAGTTGCAGTCGTAGTTCGTCGGCAACATCGTTGCCGATCCGAGCCGGCACGATGAAGATCTCGGAGGCCGTGCCCTGTCTATCTTATTCCGTGCGCCACATGCATTATGGCGCTACGTGCACGCCAAGCGAAGAGGAAGTACAGCGGAAAAGTAATTTGCCACTCGCTTAACTGCGTGTTCTGTAATTCTGTAATTTATATGCTCATAATTATTATTATACGCCACAATACACTTCTCTAAGGGACATTTTTGAGACAACACCGCAATCAATGGACGCGCCTTTGTCCATTTCAAACCATCTAGCTGGTTGGCCACATTTATAGGCACTGCCGTACGCCGCGTTGTGACGACTGCCGACGCTTCGGTCACACCGCAGAAGAGTGCGTCGTTACCTATGCGGATGATAGCAGGCCAGATGGAGTTAAAATCAAACCGTTTATTAATATTTAAAAAGAGATCCGGTTGATCTGCACATGGTCGCCTGGCAATGTGGTGCGCCTTCGTGCGCGTCTGTGCTTCGTCTCGTCTTCTCCCCGAGGCGTCGAGTTCTAGCGTTTCTTCTCCGAAGTTCGAGGGAAGACATAACTCAGGCGGGGTTTGCGGGCCACAAAGTCTCTGCGCAGTCGTAACGGAGGTGTGAATAGATAACAGACCGACAGAGCGAACGTGCTCTTCGCGGTATCCGCGCGGTCGTAACGGAGGTGTGGACAGATGAACAGACCGCCCGAGCGAACGTGCTCTTCACGGGGTTCCGCGTGGCGTAAGCACGCCCTCTCGGGTCGCCGCGGTTACGGGAGAGTTGGGGCGTCTCGAGCGTGGTCTCAAGTGATGAACTGTGTGCTGACACGGCCCGTCTAAATTTTCCGCCTATCCTCAGGCGCGCGTATCCACGAACTCGTCAGTAATGGTTTGCCAATTGCAGGAACAAATACAATTTCTTGAGGTTGCTTTCAGGCTGGAACTTGTCGGCGGCTGCGATCTCGTCTCGTCCAGGGTTCACCCTTCTGCGGGGATCGTATAGCCAAGAAATGAGATGTCGTCTCTCACGAATTGACGCTTCTTAATGTCCATCTTTAGGCCGTTGACGATTACTCTTCTCAGCGCCTCATCGAGCAGTGACAGCGCTTCGGGGATCGTAGCTGCTCCGTGGCCGACATCGTCCATGTATGTGGATGTTCTTTTCGTGCCGTAAAGCGTGTCGCGCTTGACTCCTTGCATTATCTGCGGTGCCTTGGATTTTCCATCTGGCGTAACGAAGGCGGTTTTATGGATGTCGCCTGGCCTTACTCGCACCGTGAGAAAGGCGGACTTCACGTCCAAGACGGTGAAGTACATCGAGCCTTCTCGCATGATGTCATCGATTACATCTTTCATCACTGGCATTGGGTACGGTGGGTTGATGGTCTTCTCATTCAGTTTTCTGTAATCGTGTACGATTCGTCGGGGCGGAGTTGGGTGATGTGGTTGGTCCATCACAATGATAGGAGCAAAGTACTGGCTTTCGCTTGGTCGGATAATCCCCTTAGCCAAGTAGTCATTGAACTCGTCCTTCATGAGCTGTCGGTTACCGGGGCAAGATCGGTACGGCCCTGTGGCGACGGGAATGTTGTCCCTAAGTTCATCGCTGTGTTCTACGTGAGCGCAAAGTCCCAGCGCATCTGTGCTCGCTGTGAACGCGTCGTCATGACGATTCAGAATTGAGCGGGGCCCATTTCTTTCGTTGGCGTTCGCATCACGGGTCATTTTACATGCGGGCTCTTCAACCACGTCAAAGAAATTTTCGTCGGGACCCAGGCCCTTCGAGTTCAATCTAACGAAGCCGATGTCGCTCTCTGGTGAAATTTCTTCAATGACTGTACGGTTGCTGAAGGCTGCTATCAGCGTCTCGCCAGTACGATTCACACTGCATGCGCCTGGAGTGTGTAAGGTCGGTTCGCTCACCGATGGCGGTATTGGGACGAGGGTGACATCGTTCGTAGGGTTAAACGTGACGTCGACGTTCGCGGCACGGCGCCAATTTGAACCAAGAACCAGATCCACGGCACTAGGCAAGGGCGCGATCACGACCTCTTCGAGCCGCACGGTCGATGTCCCGACAGTACCGTCCAACGTTGCCACTCGTGTCGGTCTGATGCATCGGTCAAGCACTTCTATGTGGTCTGGAGACGCCCACGGTTGGGGGGGGGACGTTAGGGCCCACAGAGCTCTTGTTAAAAATGAACACGTTTGAGCCGCTGTCTTTGCAAACTCTCACCGATTGGTTGCCGACGAGGCCCTTGACGATGGGCAAATACCCTCCCGTTGATCGCAGAAAATAATTCGCTTGCCTGTTTGTCGTCCCGGTATTGCCTGCGCTGTTGGATCTGGCTGCTCGGCGGTGTTCCTCAGCGATCGTGGCTCGCGTCTTCGGCTTCGTGCACTCTATCGAAAAGTGGCCCGTTGTGCCGCAGTTGAAGCAGGTATGTACTCGCGTGGCCTGCATCGGTTCTCGCTGCTCTCGCGGCCTTGACTGTTCGCGGAGATCACTGCGCCCGTCTGTCGCTGCCCTTGATCCATCGCTGCTCATCTGGTTAGCCCGCCAGGAGCAGATTGCGTCGTGACTCTCTTTCGTCGTCTGGTGTCGAGTAGCACTGCGCGGTCGATCAGTTCAGTGACATTGCTGCAGGGCTGTGCAGCAAGTGGATTAGCCCATGTGTCGTCGTCGATTCCGCTGAGAATCAGTGAAATTCTCTCTTCGTTCGCCATCGGGTACGGAGATTTGTCAAGCAGAGCATTTTTCGAATACATGTACTCAACCAATATCTCCGAATAGCGTAGTCTTCGATCAGCCTGCAGGTCCAGGAATTCCTGCATCGTGAGCCTTCGTGCCTGTCGAAGCGCGAGGCAAAGGTTTGCTTCCTTGAGTCCCACAATTCGCAACTAATGACGTAAGAGCTGTGCCAATCCTTCGCGGCTCCCTGCAGCCGTGTTGCTGCAGTAGCGAGTGTCAGTGATGGGGACCAGTGTGCCAACGCAGCAACGAGCTCCACCTGCGATATCTACGTCTGGACATTTTGTTGCGCATTGCCGTCGTACTCGGGGATGGCGCACGCGGTGTCGTTCGTTGACTGGATCAGAACGGGCTGAGCTGGCTCTGACACTCTCGACAATACCTCCGTCATCTGCAGTTGCTCGCGTGCGAACATGGCCATGATTTCAGTCAGGCTTGGCAAACCCTCGGGAGCTGGAGCGTTGTTCTCCCGTGAGGACTGTGGAGGTGTACCACGATTTGTGTCTGCCGGCCGTTGGTTCGTTGTCGTAGTAGACGCGAGCCTTCCGTCGTTGCATTGGGAGTTCGTATCATGCCCCGTTCGTGTCGACACTGGATGCTGTAGCCCCATTGCGTCACTCGCTGCGTGTGACGTGCGTCGTTGGGCTACAAGCCGTTCCAGTTAGTCAACTCTTGCCTGCAGAATTTTGACTGTCGTCGGTCCCTCCGTGTCCGCTCCGTTATCATCGCCTACTGCTTCAGCCTGGCTGGTAGCTGATTCGGACGCAGCCAGCAAGCCCTGAAGGCGAACGTTGTCGTCCAGGAGGCGTGTGACGAGAACATCCTTACGGCCACTGCACTGTAGTCCACGAGTTCGAAGCTCGTCAGCCAGGTTGTTCTGTTGCGCACTGTGGATTCCGGTGGTTCTTCGCGTGCGAGAGATGCCTCTGCAGATCCTGTCGGCTGCACAATGATAGCAGTGAGGCCAGATGAGGAGTTAAAATCGAACTGTTTATTAATATTTAAAAAGAGATCCGGTTGATCTACACATGGTCGCCTGGCTAGATGTGATGCGCCTTCGTGCGCGTCTCTGCTTCGTCTCGTCTCGGCTCCGAATGCCTTCTCCCCGAAGCATCGAGTCCTCGCGTTTCTTCTCCGAAGTTTGAGGGGAGACATAACTCAGGCGGGGTTCGCGGGCCGCGAAGTCTCTGCGTGGCCGTAACGGAGGTGTGAATAGATAACAGACCGACCGAGCGAACGTGCTCTTCGCGGTATCCGCGCGGTCGTAACGGAGGTGTGGACAGATGAACAGACCGACCTAGCGAACGTGCTCTTCACGGGCTTCCGCGTGGCATTAGCACGCCCTCTCGGGTCGCCGCGGTTACGGGAGAGTTGGGTCGTTTCGAGCGTGGTCTCAAGTGATGAACTGTGTGCTGACACGGACAAGCTGCGGCATCGTGTGCGGCCCCCGGACGACGCTCTACAAGAGCATATTATGGACGCCACAGAAGTGCTTGATGCGGCTGGTGCCCTTTCAGCCGCTACTGTGGACACGGCTTCCAAATCTAATACAACGGTTGTTCCTCAAGGTGACTCCAAGGAATGCGAGACGCTGGCTCGATATGAGACGCCGAATCCGGCATATGATAGGGAGCCTGCCATCTGTTCTAATCCTGCCAAAGATGCCGCCCCGGTTACTCCAGCCACTGAGGTCAATGCCGAGGAAGAGCTTGCAGGTCAGGCCACTCTACCTGCAACTGAGGCCGCCCCTCCTGATGAAGAGCATCTTCATAAGCGCCGGGCACATGCGCATCTGACTCGAGTGAAGATGGTGATCTGGTAAGCGTGAAGCATCACTGCCGCCGGCGCACGTCGAAACACAAGGGGAAATACCAACGTTCGCGTTCCCGCAGTCGTGGTGGAGGTCCGGAGGCGACGTCGCCATCTCCGGAGAGACAAATACAAGCCTAGTTAGCACTTGTGTGGTCACCATGGCGACCCCTGAGGAGCTAAGGTTTGCAACGCTGAATGTGAGAGGCCTTAGGTCTCGCAGAAGCAGGTGCCACTTCGTCGATGTTTCAGCAGCAGGCGGCTTGATTTTGTCGCCGTCCAGGAAACGAAGATTGAGAGTGAGCATGATACAGAGAGGGCACTAGGACCCTGTTTGTCTGATTACAATGTTATTGTGACTGGGTTTTCGGCGGGTTGCTTCTTGTTTCTGCGAAAGGCTCTCCCTTATTCTGCATTAGCTTACTATACTGACTCTGAAGGGCGGCTAATAAGCTGTGATTCTTTGCTCCACAGAAAGCTATGGAGAGTTATCAATATTTATGCGTTCAATAGTGCAGCTGAACGTGTTGATATGTTTGAAGCCATGGCTAACCTCCTAGACTGTGATAAGAATGTTGCGCTAATGGGAGACATTAATTGTGTATGTTACCTGAATGACTTAGTGTACACAGAGACAGACGTGGTGAAGTGTTGTCGCGTGTTATAGATGACTCAGGACTCATTGATACAGGGGCCTCATATAATGTAACTACACTATTCACGCATGTTCAGAGGAGGTCCCACGCACGCCAAGACAGAATTTATGTTTCTTCCACGCTGATTTCCCGTGATTTGTTGTGTGAAACTGTACCGGTTTCGTTTTCAGATCATTGTATGGTGGTTTCTCGGCTCGGGAGAACTTACTGTTCAAAATTTTCGGCAGCAATGGGAGCTTTGGAAGCTAAATTCTTCACTTGTAAATGATCAAGAGTTTGCCTTTCGGATACGCTCCCAGCTGCAAGTGTGTTTGACAGGTGCCATGCCAATATTTGCTGCATGGGAGCTGTTTAAACAGGAGGTGCGAGCGATAGCTATTGAAATTGTTTCTGCTAAGTCATTTTACAGGAAATTTCAAGAGAGGACATTGCATAAGAGTTTGTATAATATCTATGAATTAGAATGTGAGGCACCTGGAGTATATTTAGACAAAATTGTTAGGGTAAAGTGTGACCT
The DNA here is from genome assembly GCF_055883805.1 of Amblyomma maculatum. Classification (NCBI taxonomy): domain Eukaryota; kingdom Metazoa; phylum Arthropoda; class Arachnida; order Ixodida; family Ixodidae; genus Amblyomma; species Amblyomma maculatum. Next base: position 5,144,333 of record NW_028146743.1, on the reverse strand, counting down.
ACAAAAACAGGACGCCGAAAGATACAGGGGTGCCCTTGTTCGATCTTGTACAAATCATGCTTTGCACTCTGAAACCCCTACGCGACAAGCTCTACTTGATGAGCACAGTTATGCTACTGCCAAATTGATACCGGGAATGATGTCCAATGGCAATCTAGTAACGAAAACGTGTGACGTCATCTCTGTGTTTGTGAGCGATTACACGACACTGTTCAGTGACGCTTCTGCTACTTCTAATTCGGATCTACTAGCTAACTTCAAAGCTCTTATAACGCCTTTATCAGATGAAGACTGTGCTCTTATCAATGGTCCTTTCAAGTTGGAAGAAATAGAACACGCAATTGACCAATTACCCCTCTAAAATACCTGGCCCTGATGGCATATCATGCGAATTTTACAAAACTTTTAAACCATTGCTGAGCCCTGTCTTGCTGCAGATTTTCGCTTTAAATTTTGATGTGGGGGTCCTTCCTCAGTCCTTTACTAGGAATCACACAGTCTTAATTCCAAAGAGTACGGATAAAGAAAAATTGCTCTCAGTGGATGGCTACAGGCCAATCACATTGGTAAATGTGGACTACAAAATTTTTGCGAAAGTACTATCAAATCGTCTTCAGTATGCCATGACGGTTCTCATTGGCCCTCATCAGACGTGTGGCTTGAGGGGATGCTACATACAAAATAGCATACATATTGCACGTACTATTCTCGAATCTTGCTCTGGCTCTTATGAGCAGCTTGCTCTACTCCAGATTGATCTTGCGAAGGCATTTGATCTTGTCCGGCATTCGTTTCTATTTTCTCTTCTCGAGCGTGCAAATTTTGGATCAAGTGTACTGAAAGGGGTGCAACTTTGTTACGACAACTGTTCCACTCGCTTGATTGTTAATGGTCACCTCTCAGAGCCTGTGCTAATTCTATCATCCGTGAAGCAAGGCTGTCCTATGTCACCGCTACTCTCTGCCCTCTACCTAGAGCCACTTTGAGTGTACTGCAAAACCACAGTATCCGTGGTTATGCTGCCTTCAGTAATGTAGTCAAAGTGGTTGCGTACGCCGACGATTTGGCGTTTTTCTGCACAGACAAACCAAAGATTGACAAAATTACAATCACCATTGAGCAGTTTGGCATTGCATCTGGCTCTCAAATGAACAAGTCTGAAAGTTCGGGTCTGTGGTTCGATTCATGGGGAGCAATGCTGACTCATTATGCTGGAATTGAATGGTCTCGTGTTCCCCCTAAATACCTTGGAGTTCCCCTTCATGCATTCAAGTTTAGTGGGCGTTACTGGAAAGAGCGGGTCACGGCACTTCAAAGCTATGCTCAGACGTTTGTTCCGCACCGCCTGTTAATTTTTGGCCGAGCACAGGCATGTAACATGTTTCTGGCTACAGAACTTTATTATGTTTTACAGGTACTCCATTGCGCGAGGAATTAAATCCTCAGTTTTCACCGAACGTTTGCGACGTTCATATGACCGTCCAGTTTTGAGCCTATGCGGCGCGATAACTTATTCAGGCCTGTTTCTGCTGGCGGACTAGGTTTGACACATCTCTATGTCAGACAGTTGTTCGTTTCTTTTTCCGTAATATCTCCGATCCAATTACCAGAGTATCCCTGTAACTTAACCTTGTGAACCTTCTTCCAAACTGAGTGGCCTCTTCGAACTTTACCGATGGGCCCTTATTATTTGGTTTTATGAAAGAAGTTTACAATTCAGTAGGTTTTCTTGCAGTTCGCTTCTTTTATGAGTACTTATTCTCTGTTTCACGGAAAATGTATACCAAGAATTGATATCTATGTTGTTCCCGCCTCCCTTATATCGTTCGCTCTATTCTAAATGTATGGGGCAGGATGTGTTAAAAAGGGTGCGCAAAATACCGATCTAGCCTTCTACTAAACGTTTTTCTTTAAACTTCATGCCGAAGATTTGCCGGTTAAATTGTGGCTTCAGAAAAAAATATTTTCGTTTCTTCTCTTAATGGTCGGTTATGTGATACACTTGAAACCATCGAACACTGTTTTATTGCCTGCAAATATGGAATATTATTCTGGGATGTTCTGCAAAGAACATTGAAGAAAGACTTTATTTTCAATTCCCACAGTGTGCGTTACTTGATAACCAACGAACACGACCACGAACCCTTTGACATAATTTTGCTCCTTGGACTGCACATCCTGTGGAAAACGCGTATGTTGAATCGGAATGCCGAGCCTCTAGTCTTCCCCGCACTCATTTCGGCCAGATGGTACACCGGCTTACGATGGGAGACACTTACGAAGATAGTGACTATCAACCGGACTGGCTGCCATTGTGGATGTGTTGTCTTCCCTTGCCACCGTTTTAGTGAAGTTGTGCTAAGTCGTATTCTAGTTGTATGGTGTTGTGTTGTATGTTTCAATTGGACTTTTCGCCTACGGGCTGATTACTCTGTAAATAATGTATATTTACGCTCTACGCTTTACGGTGAATTTAGAACCATGTAATAAATACCATGCTGAAAAAAAAAAGCTGGCGTGGCGGAGTGGTTAGCGTGCTCGTCTCGCACCCCGGAGGCCCACGATCGATTGCTCAGGTCGGCAAATTTTCCTACTCATTTTTATTTATTAATGCTTCTGGGATTTTTCGCTCAGGGCCAACGCCGGACGACGTGGGACGGCGGCCGCCGACGATGACGCCGACTTTTCTGCGACATGGGGCCCTTAACGCTATCGCGTTAAAAATTTACGTGACATGCTAACTTCTAAAATTTTACACATCTCGGAAGGCTGCCGAGCGTGTAATAAGCCAATATGCAAAATTTGTGCACATATGACCAACGACTACATTATTTAATGAGGTCTATGACAAGAATATGCTTCCCCCGTCTTTTTTAACAGCTCATACAATTTTAATACCAAAAAACGTTGACCAAGCCAAGCTTCAATAAGTTATTGCTTACAGACCAATATCCGGGATGCGCACAGATTATAAGATCTTCATGAAAATTCTGGCTAAACGGTTTCAAACCGTAAAGGAAGAATGCACTATCACAACTGCATCAAGGATCTTCACTGTAACTAGAATACGTTGTTTCTCTTCATTACGCCGCATTTTTTTTATCTGCTGCTACTGTGCTACAGCTTGTGCTAGTAAGTGCTGTAGAGACGTAAAATCTTATATTTCCTGAGTTATTGTTGCATTCACACAACTGTTTTGGCTTTGTTCAGTGATATTATTCTAATGGGAATGGAAGAAAGGCGTCGACATGGAACAGGCGGGCCGCTGCTGTGCCCACGTTGCTCTCTGAGAAGGTTTTCGCTTTGCGCAAAGCAATGAAGAGACACCAATAAATCAATTGAAATATAATCGATCTGTTGGAGTGTTCAGTGTGCAATAAGCAATACATAGAGCAAACCGAAACTTCCTTCTGTTTACGCTTCAACGACCTTAAGGCTCACTGCACATCTCTCCCCAATCTTCCGCTTTCCAAACACATCAGCATTCTTGGCAATTCGTTACACAAATTAAGAGTAACCATTTTACAGTCAGGTTTTAGGAGGCATCATGATAGAGAAACGCGTGAGTCATATCTAATTTACAAATTTGACGCTATCTCGTCAGGTTTAAACGAAAGCCTAGGGGCGCTATCTTTTTTGTCGCGCTAATTATTTAGCTTTTGACATACGTGTTCACATTTACTATCTTCTGATTTTTTACTTCTGTATCTTTCATTGTCATTTCTGATTGTATCGAGCCCACCATTTTTGCGGTGCACGTAGCAGACGACCACCATGCAGACGACCTAGGGCATTGCTGGACGGGTCTCGTGGTTTCAGCGCTTTGTGACTGGTGGTGTGGGCTACCGGCCACGGTACCACGGTGGCGTTTAGACGGCAAAACGTTTGGACTACTACACGTTGCATCTAACGGGTAAACAACAATTCCTACTGGTGTTCTGCACAGGGGACCTAGTGCACTTTGCTGGTGCGGGTATCGTGCCTCGTGGTCGCGGTGCTTTGTATGCGGTTCGTGTGGCAGTGAAAGGTGTGCTGCCTTGTCAATTGCACAGCACCTGACCTGCGGCATTGATGAAACATCAGCGAGTACGCGAAAGGTCTGTCCAGGGTTAAATGCGACAGATACGTGACAAAAGCCAGGAAATGGTTTGGCGATGACCCTTGACTTTGGCCAACAACGAGTTGACCGACGATGTAGAAATTATCCACGTGTGGATACAGTGGTCATATACTACTATTTTGTCCGCAGGACAAGCTTTTTGACCCGAGATCAGTTAAAATGCAAACAAAAGTCTTCAGTCGCACAATTACCTTGCGAATGGTCTGGTTAAGCAGTGAAAGGTGAAAGTGCTCCACGATGGTAACGTCTTTGTGATCGGACAGGCAAGTGTTTTCCGACCACAGATTTCGAGCCAGTCTTGACCACGCGCTAAAATTTGCCATTTTCTGCTCTGTGCGTCTTCAGCGGCGCCATTCATAGTCATTTAGCGAAAAACCACTCTTTCATCCATGACTCCCTAAGTAGCACAAAGTGGGCTATGACGTCGGGGGCCGCTTTAAGCCCGGGGGGGGGGGGGGGGGCAGCCCATACGGGCCCCGCGTGGGCTGCCCAATTTTGCCGCGATCGGTATCAATCTGTATCCGTGTGGGCAGCCCAAATAGGGCTGCCGGCATTCAGCCCAGATAGCCGAATGTGTGCACCATACCAAAATCACTAATGAGTCCTACGTTTGTGCAGGCAGTGCCGCCCCATTTATCAAGGTTTTAATTTTTAAGTCGATTAATCCCTCCAGTACCTGAAATGTACCGGCGCGGTCTTTGCGGAGGCCAGTCCGTTTCGTGCTAGCCCACGTGCTGCCCTCGTGGGTTGAATCTGGCATTTTCGGGTCTGCCCAAGTTTCATTAATCATCAGGTGTGCAACAATGTGTACTGTTTGTTTACCTTGTAATCGACAATCAGATAAGAGAAATTTATTCCCAACACTACAATAATGTGGGCTGGTGCACATTACCCCCAAAATGTTGGTCTGAATATTTATTTCTGTGTTGTGTGTAGAATAATAATGCGCAGGAAAAATTAGCAGGGAGTTCAGTACATACTCGTAAAGCGGAACAGTTACTGCTGCATATTTTCTGGCAGTACTGCATAATTACTATAGGTTTTAGAGTAAAAATAGATAGTCTTGATTCATGGCATGGATATGCTTAGGACAGTTATGCAAAACCTCCAAAAGAAGCAATTAGCGGCCGGTATAACATGACTTACGTAAATAAAATGGTGCCTTAAAGATAGGGTGGAGACGTTTCAGAGCGGTAAGCCCGCCTGCGGCCAATTTGGGGCCCACTTCGGGCTTTCATGGGCCGCCCCAATTGGGCTTATTTTATTTTTACCGCATGGAATACGAACATATGTTGCGTTTGCCCACAAGTAGCCAAATAAACATCCGAATGGGCAGCGTGGAGGCATTTCTGCTTTTCAGCCCGGCCGCAAACCATGCGGGACCTATTCGACTTTTGAGTGGGCAGCCCCATTCGGGCTAGCCCGTCTTGTATTTTCTTTAGGCCCACATTTGCATCTGATATGCCCTAAAGGGCCCCGCAAGAGACCGATGCAGGCAGAAGCGGGAAGGAGCACTTTCCTACCCCGCTACAGGCCATGCGGAAATTATCTAGGTTTTTGGTGGGCAGCCCCATTTGAGGTAGCCCAGGAATTTTGTGCACGAAGCATACATTTTCTGACTTTCCCTCGAGTACCCCTCAAGATTCCCATGTAGGCAATGTGCGGGCATACCCGTATTTAACCCCGCCGCGGCCATGTGGGACCTATTGGGCTTTTGAGTGGGCTGCCCCAATGAGATTAGCCTAGGCGTTTTCTAAACAAAGCCCAAATGTTCTTTTCATCGCCTTAAAATTCCCCCAGCGGGACCCTTGAGGGCCAGATTTTGGAATATGTACTCAGTTAGCCCTTTCCATGCCTATATGATGCACAGGTGGAAAACGCAGGGGCAAGCCCATTTGGGCTTGCCCGCTTGATCCCTAAAGGGGGCCCTCATGGGTATTTTTCTGGTTGCCCAAGCCCAACTTGCCCATACGGACCCCAGGTGGGCGACGTAATGTGTGCTACTTGGGTCCTTATCAAGGTTGATGGCGAAGTTGTCCACGGCTACTGTACCTGCAGGCTGGCTTGGGGGAGGCATGCTCTCACATTGGAGTGGTTTCCTTTTTTTTACTTAGTAACGATAAATCGTCGTGACAACATTTCGTGCACCTGACGGATCAGAGTCGGCAATCACAGATCTCACGCGTGCCCGTTCTCGACATAGTGTGTACCTAGGAAAAAAGCAACCCTCTGTCGCTGGACTCCACAAATCAGCGGCTCGATTGCTACCTTCCCCCTCTCTCCTCATTCTTCTTATATTTTTGTGCAAAATTCTGACTTGCACCTGTCATTTGCAGCCTTACAAAAAGCGCGGTCTTGTAGTTTGGTTCAAACTCGGCGCCCGGTCAGGGTGTCCCTCGTCCATGTAGTACACTGGTCATCAATTAAAGTTCGAAGCACCACGTAGGACCAAATGCATTTGTAAGAGCTCCACAATCGAAGGCTCTCTACAGATACTTCGCTCAGACGGTATGAAGTGCGCACCACACATGCGGTAGTGGGTCGCCGAGTCGTTCGGGCCCTCTCTACGAGTTCTTTCCAGCCATATAGCCCTCCGCTTTAACGAAAGCGCTGCCGTCTTCGAGCACCCTCCCTGTCTTGGTTTTGATATCGAGAGCCCCACACGAGGCAAATGTTCATCGCTGCGTCCGTTTCGTGACCGGTTGGTGCAGCTTAAACTGCGCAGAACACCACCATGAACCGCTGTTTTCTAACTGACTGCAACTTGCACAAGTTAAAACTGTTTGCCATCCAAACGCGTTCGCGGGACCCTGGATAGCAGTGTCAACACCACGAGTCGCAAACGAAGCGCTGCAGCCACGAGAACCGCATAAGCGCGAGGCACAACACTCGCACTAGCAATGTACTAGGTCGTCTGCTACGTGCACCGCAATAATGGCGGGCCGTGCCGGTGCACCGCGGCGCGGCTGTGCGCCAGTGCATGCCACATATATATGGTTACGCCAATTACGCTGCGCCGTGCGCCGTTGCGCAGGTGAAAGACAAGGATTAGGTGAATGCGCGAGGACTGGTTCAGGAACAAGCCTTACTCTGACTGTTCCTGGATTTCATGCATTTCCCGCATATTTTGTAATTAATAAGTACATTCCGTAGCAACTTGGTGGAGTGCTGGGTGACGATCCCAGTACCTTTCGTTTCATTCGTGCCACATGAGCCAGCTGAGTCTTTCGCGAGCAGCGATTTATCGATGCTATTTAGGGATAACGTACGTTGCTTCACTCAATCAACTTATAAGAACAAAGGGTCCGGCGTATTGCCACAAGAACTTTTGGTACAGTCTGCGGCGTTGCAATGGCGTCCGAAGCCAACCCAAATCTCCGGGTTCGTAAGTGGCTGCGGCATGAACTGCACCATACCGAACCTTTGTGCGGTCTGGGAAGGCGGTGGTTCGCAAACGAGCAAGACGACATGCTTCTTCAGCAATACAGAGATGTTGCGACACGGATGGGTCATCGTGCACGGATAGTAGTGGAATTGTGTCCGGGAAGGTTGATGGCAAGCTTGCGTACAGACGAAAAAAAAGGGGAATATCCGATCACTTTATGTTTTGTTTTGTTATAGGCGTGAGTCACAAATGACAAGGCAGCGTTCCAGTTCCTGTGATCTGATGCTTTGCCAAAAGTAACCAGACAGTACAGTTTGCTCTTTAGCCCTGTAGCCCTGTAGTCATTGTTATCTGTGATTTGCCTTTTAGGACAGATCAGGGGCTCTAAACACGGCTGAGAAGCAAACCCTTTAGCCTGGTTACTTTGATGAGAGCCCGGTTTAGGCGTTCGGTAAGGCCATTTGTGTGAGGGTGGCAGAGAGTAGAATGACGGTATTCGGAGCCACAGAACCACAAAAGTTTTTCCACAATATCTGCAGTAAACTGTCGACCGCGCTCACTTATCATTACTCGGGCGCGCCATGGCGAAGAATAATTTGATGTAATAAAAAGTTCAACACGTTGGCTGCCTTCGCAGGAACGAATGCAGACGTCGCCAGATACCGGGTCAAATAGTCAATAGCTACGATATTCCAGCGACGGCCGCGTCAGACGATTTGGGAAAAGGACCAATCAGATTAATCCCACTTTTTCTCGAAATGCGATCTAGGAGGCTTGACAGGTTGAAGAAAGCCAGCCGGTGGCGTGGTGCTTCGTTTGAGACATTGCCAAGGGACAAAACTTGCTACATAGCGCTTCGCTGTCGTGTACAACCTTGGCCAATAAAATCGTTGTCGGACCCTCGCGAGAGTACAGGCAAAACTAAGATGACCTGAAGCGATGTCGTCATCCATCGCATGTAGGACGGCACCGCGAAGAGAAGCCGGGACGACGAGCAGTCGACGGGCACCATCAGTTTAACAGTTCTTTTTGAAAAGTAGACCATCTTGAATAACAAAAGATTTAGATGAAGACTTGCGCGCCTTATCAAACAATTGAGTAAGTGCGTATTCTTGACATTGCTCTTCCCAGAACTTTACGGGGTCTGTTAATGTTTCGGCCACAGGCGCCAGGCAGGCCATCTTCACCGATTGACGTGCATGGATGTGGAAATCGGGGCAAATAGTGAGCGTCGGCGTGGCGGCGACCACTGCTATAGGACACAGAAAAGTCATATTCCTGTAGACGTAATGCCCAGCGAGCTAGTCGACTGGTCGCTCGCATTAGTGTGAACCTCGGTAGTAGCAGCTGGATCAAAATGGCGTAAAACAGAACCAGATGTGAGCAGAAACTTAAGCTGTCGAAGCGATGACTCGCATTACGTGGACCAAACAAACGGAGCGTCTTTTTGCCGGAGGGAAGTGAGCGGATGAGAAATTTAGACGAATCCTGGATGAAACGGCAGAAATATGAGCATAGGCCAAGACAGCTTCTTAAATATTTTACGTTTTCAGGTTTTGCAAAGTCTCGCACAGCTGCAATCTTTTGCAATCGAATAGTCAGGACCTCGTAGCCGTCAAATGTAGCCAACTTGAGGCCGGATGGTAAACAAACGGGTTCTGACGAAATATTCACAGTCCAGAAGTGGGCACAACCATCTACGACCTCAACGACGGCACGGGACACTAGTAAATGTTTCTTCGCGGCGTTGTTCATGCCAGCTTCAACAAACATGTGAGTACCTGCTAACTCATGGGAGCCGTGAACTGGCACGAACATTGCAACCATGGAAGGCAACACTATATCGTTGGAGACATAAAATGCGCCGTCACTAGGGTTAGGTGTGTCCTCTAGAAAAGCAGATATAATATTGCGGCGCAGAGAATTTCGCTTCCTGCGCAATCGACCGTTGCTTTACAATAGCGCAGAAAATCAATGCCGAGAATAAGATGATGTGTCACTTGTGCTAAAGATGCAAATTAAACTCGAAAAGTTTCCCCAGCAATGGCGACTGACACGCAGCAGAGACGCAGAGGGCGCAAATGTTCTCCCCTAACACTGCGAAAGCATGCACTTCGGTCCCAAGCAAACATTATTGCCGATCTAAGGCGACTTTTTAAACTAAGGCTCATTACGAAAATTGTGGCACCAGTACCCACTAAAGAAACGTATTTACACCATTTACAGTAACATGCACTTTGTTCTTCAACATCACAACAGGCAGAGGAATTGGCGAAGATAACCGTTCTGTGGCCTCGCCTCCATCGGCCACTCCAGCTAGTTTCCCAACGGTGGCGCAGACGAGCGTCGACGTGGGAACGGGGACCTTTCTCGGTGCGTGGTTGATGGTGTGATGCTGCGGCCAGAAGCGGGAGGGTCACTGCAAAAGGGCGCCTGGTCGAGGCAGTTGACAAGCTTGACTCCATTAAATGTCGTTGTCCCGGAAACCTGCCCAAGGACGTGTCCAAGAACATGAGGCCTGCTGTCACCGACGCTGACAAAACCGCACGATGTGCCCGCAGCGGCCACAGTTGTAACAAACGGGCGACTCACGAAAAGCGTAGGTAGCCGGAGGAATTCGACGGTGGTTGATATAAGGTAGGAGATGCATGACACACGTTCGAATGAGGAGAAAACCGGGTGCTCAGAGGTGCAGAGGCGCGTTCATTACCGTAGGAGTAGCGCGGAAGCTCTGGTTGCCATGCCCAAGAGGCTGGGTGCTCAACCTGCTGTGACTGAACTCCGAGTACAGAAGTCGCGCGTCGGCGCCTTGCAGGTGCTTGGCTAGCTCTTCATTAACAACTTTGCGGACCAGAGAGGCGGGATCGTCGTGGACAGTGTAATCAACGCTGGCCACCGTTGGGACGTTGGACAGGCGTCCAAATTTGTTTAGAACACGCCGAATTTTTAAAGCTTCAAATGCACGGCAGTACGGAATAACGTCCGAGGTAGGTTTCTTTTGTGATAACAGAATGATAAACATCTTCGGCGAACCCCTTTAAAAGATGGCCAGCCTTGTCTTCTTCGGACATGCGTGTATTCACAATGCGACAGAGCTTCAGGACTTCCTCGATGTATGCCGTGCAGGCCTCTCCAGGCAGCTGCGCTCGTTGAGGTCGGTTCCACCTTGCACATTTTTGATGTGGAGTCTCCGAACAGTTGGTTATCTCTTCCAAAAACTTCACCCATGTAGAGAGGTTCTCTTCGTGGTTCTCGAACCACAGCAGCGCTGTGCCGCTCAGAAAGAAGACCGCGTTCGCGAGTTGCATGGCTGAGTTCCAACGACTGTATTTGCGGAGAAGTTTGTAGTGCGCGTCAGCCAGTCCTCTACATTCTTATCGGCCAGGCCAGAAGATGTTATGGGCTAACGCTGATGCGGCCAGGAATTGACCGGTACTTGATGTTCGCGGCCTGAGTTGGAAGCCGTTCCAGTTGAGCGCGAAGGGTGACCTTCTCCGTAGTGGCTTGCCATCTGTTAGTTCAGGCGGGAGCACGGCCAAGCGTCTGCTTCGTCGAAGAAACCACTTGTACACAGCTGCCAGCTATATGGCGCATCACAGAGAATTTTTCATTTTGCAATTTACTGATTAGCAGTTAAAATAATTTTTCTAATTTACTCACTATTGCCTTTAGACAATAAATGGATTTGCAAAGTTGGAGACCACCTTCTAAAACCCGCATACCATTTATTTCTGGTAAAGAAAGTCTCACTTGTATCGTTTTTCCAAGCTCTGAAGAAAGCCCGCGGATTACAAAAAATATCACGTAACAGGCGCATTCGTGCACCACGAATGTGTCGCTCTCAACCTGGGTTTCATTTGACGAAATCAGCTGTAGCCTTGGCTCCACGACCCAGTTGCAACGGCAGGTTGATATGTCTGTGGTGGTTTCTCCGTGCATTTCATGCAGTCCGCCCACGTGGCGGGGAAAGTCGCAGCGAGCTCACCGCGCTGACTGCAGTCATCGCCAACATACCAACCTACCGGTGGGAATGGCTGTCGAGTCACGGCAGCAGCTAATTTTGTTCACTCAAACCACGTTTCAGAGCACCGACATTTTGGCGCACGAATCAAGATCAAAGCAACAGGTCGCGCTACTTGAAAGAAAACACGTGCAGCTGCCTATTGCCAGCGGCATCAACTCGATGATGATGATGGATGATGCAAAGGGTCCCTGCGTACTGTGCCGAAAAATATTAAAGCACAAAAAATAAAATTCCTTCATAGAACTACAAAGTAAATAAATATTCACGGGAAGGAATGAATGCAGTTTTCGTTTCTTGTGCAAGAAAAACGTGCGTATTTATAATAATATTTTAACTTGATTTTAGCGACCTTTCTGGGACGTTTAGTATCCGCTGCGTACGCCACGTGCCAAGACCTTGGTCATTGCTCAGACCAGAGGCCCTATTCTCGACACACATGGCCGCCGTTCTGCGCCATTTTGTTTCTTTGTTTGGTTCTCAGGACAGCCACGTGTTTCAAATTTGTGGCGCGATTTTGTGGTGTGTCAAAATAGCTTTTTGCGGTGGCGTATAAATGACGTGAGCGTGAAAACGGATTTTTAGCAGCGGTATTCATGATGTCTGGATTGTATATATAAGTAATTGTGGAGAGAAAACAGAGGTATATATGATAGAAAGGGAAGCACTTACGTCTTTATTACGAATGGGCTGAAATGAACTGCCCATTGTCAAGAGCCGACTTCTGAAATCTGATTGGCTGACGTGGTATGACGGGAAATGCGTCATGCATAAACATTTAATGATGATGCCAAAATGATATTTCATTACGTAAAGGATGTGCTGCCATTGCTGTAAATGACCAAAGTTGGGCTCCGTATTTCGAACCACTTAAGGCGGCCGCGAAAAACACATGGCGAATTCGACGTGCAGTGCAGGCGGCTGTTAGCTCACCGCAGTTTGGTAGACAGTTTGGTGGGTGGGGAAGTAAGTTGACACATCTTGCTGTAATTGCATAAAGCACTGAAACGACGTTATAAGGGAACTTTTCAGCTGCGTCATCTTTTAGAGGATTAATAATGAAGACCCAGATTTACAGCCGCACGAGGGTCGTAGCTACCCTCCCGTTGCAAATGCTTTGCTCTCATAGAGAAACCATCGATCCGTGCCGTCGTTGCCAAGCGCAGCAATGCGGCCAGCTAACTCAAGCGGTTGATCTGCACGAGACGAGGCATTTTAGAGAACAACAGAAGCGAACGTTGGGCGAGTTGAAGGGTGTTCATGATGATTTCTTGGGCGCTCTTTAACACAGAGTCAAAGAAAAGAAGAGAAATAAAGGCGCCAGTCCCGTTTTTTCTTCTCTTTGTCTCTGTGTTAAACAGCGCTCACCAAACCATCATGAATTTCAGAGAGCTCCGCGATGCTTCCTAATTATCTGTCTGGTCGGTTCGTGACTACAACCTGAGGGGCGGTCATATGGTTAGATGGCTGTGCAGGAACTTCGCGCGACAGGCAGCGAGGGATCACCAAAGACTGTCTTAAACGCCAGCCCTAAACACTGCCTTTTTTGCCTTGCACTATACTCACTGCAATGTTAATGAATTGAACAGCCTTTCCACGATGGGAAAAGCAAGCAAAAATACAGCTTCTATTTCAATAAAGGAATGTATGTTCCATGAACATGACACATGTTTGCTTGCCACATGTGATGTGTTTTATATATAAAGTTTTGTTTTATTAAGCATCGCGGCTCACCATTTGCTTATTTTTAAGAAAACAATAAGTACTCCGGAGTCACGTTATGACGGTATGCTCTAATCATATGATGTAGTTGAGTCACATTTTGTGTTGACTGTTTTTCTATTACAACCGGAAAATAATTTCCTTTTATTGATTTGCATTTTACCGTTTTGACAGTAAGGTTGCGCGTGCGTGCGGCGCCGCTCTAGCTTCATACCCCGATTTCCTCAGTGATCTTTCATTTTCTTCCCTTATTGTCCGTTTATCCCCTTCTGCACGAGTATGGTACCCTGGGCATCGCCTAATTAACCTTACTGCCATTCCGTTTTTTGTTTTGTTTCATTCTCTTTCTCGGACATCTTTTCCGTTTCGCAAGAGCTTTTCGCACGCCAGCGCATGAAAATTTAACCGACTAGGTGTAAGGCCCAGTGTATGCCTTCTACTTCGTGTGTGTGTGTGTGTGTGTGTGGAAGACTTTCTTTCCCTCTCTCTGTCTCCCCCCATCTCTCTCTCTGCGCTGCTTTCCGCGCTCAACAACGCATGCCGACACATTGTTACAAACTTAAGTTAACTTGGTGACCTGACTGTAGCTGGCCATAATACGGCTTTTTGAAAAAGGTGGGTAGTACAGCCAGTACCTAAAAGTAATTGATACTTTGAGACTGTGAGCGTTGTCTTCAGACGTGGACAATGCCGGCTGCGCCGGCGCCTCTTCGTCAGTGCTGGAGATACTTTGGAAATCTGTCGATTCTTCCTGTTTACGACCAAGTCCTTAAACGTTTTAGTTCCTGGATTTAAAAGCCGCTGATAAGTGATCGTGAGAGAAGCCATCTCGAGCGAACGTGAGAGGTCATCGGCGCTTATGAACAGCAATGCGACTTTTCGCTCCCATTTTGCACCATTGCGAATATTCCGTTGGCGTCCTTGCTTTTCAGCAGAAACTCGCGCGGCCTTTCCGTGCGTAGCTGATGCCGAATGTTCGACCGCAAGTATGTCATGACACACTGATACCGCAACGTCACAACATACTTCACTCGCCTCACTGCAACCCGAGGCTTCCGAATCACGTACGGAATGCACCGCAGCGTATCGGTTCCTGCAGGAGCATCGTTGTTTTTCATATTTGGCGCCAATGTATAGTAGCAGATGACCGCGCGCTTTTTCTGTCACTTTATTTCTCTTTTTCTTCAGAATGCGTAACCCGATCGTGTGCTTACAAAACCTGGCACCGCCCTACTGTACACGTCACGCGTACATGACAATTTGAACAAAATGGAGAATTGTCGAGAATAGGGCCCCAGGGGTATAAAGCTGAGACGAAAACGAAGTTCCCACATGTAGTGCCGCCATTATCAAACTGATCACTGTGGCCAGCATAGTTTTTCCTCGCTATGCCAAAAACGAGCAAACTTTGGATTGGGGCTTTAAAAACTGTGGTAGAGAACGCAGCTTTACAAAATTTTCACTCGCCTTTTCAAGTTTTGAAACATTTTTCAGACAATGTTTGGGACTTAAGGAGTTGATGTAAGACAACTGTGGATCATGTTCCCGAGGAGACGCTCCGAGTTTCGGTTGAAAGTTTGGTTTTCGACTGTCTCTTCAGCTTCAAGTTGCAAGATCAAGACATTCAAAAGAAGCTGTTCGTAACAAAGAGGCACTTGCGCTCTCGTGCATCATAATGGAACTTTCATGCGTTGTATGGAAGGCCAAAGCTCCAAAAAGATTCGCCATATCGCCTCACGCACATGTGAGCAAACGCCCCGCATTGAACTTAAATTTGGAAATTTCATGGCAGGGTTTTCTTTCCACTACGAGAAATATACCAGAACTATGGACAGCAAGGCGTGCGAACGAAAACATCCCGAGAGAAATGACAGCAAGCGAACTGAACGTTTTATTTTTATTCGCCGATTTTCTTGCGAGAACAGCCGGACTGGTTAAACGCTATGGGTTTACCCTCGTCTCAGTTAAACCAGAACACGCTGCTCTGCTCACAGCATTCTCAACCGTCATTTATAAAAGAACACAGGACAGGTAAAGTGAACAGTAAACACACACGCAATCAGTCTTTGACGTTTGCTGTGCGGAGCGAAGCGCTGGCCATCCAGAATAAACCCGGAAGAGGGTGAGATGCATGTGTGCTCGACGGACGAAATGCACGCTAAGCGCGTAACAATCACAGGGCTAGCTGGCCTTAAGATAACAACATAGAACAATCTTGACTCCTATAAGATCTTACAATAGATACGCGAGGCAACATATCATGACAAAAGTTCCGGACGCGACGATTTTGCCGTTGTTTACAGCAGCTACTCAACTGCAGGCGTCAGTTAGCTGCGTGCCGCCATCTTCTAACGATCTTTGTTTCCAGGTTCAAACCTCGTTCATCGGCCAGGTTGATCAAGGAAAAGTTATCTGGCAACCATCAAACAGTTTGATGATGGCGGCAATCATGCGGTCACCGCTCCAACGTTGCGTGCTGCCTTTTGCAAGCGCCTGCGTGCTAAGGGGGTTATCTGTGTCAGTAGTTCTAGTGATTCACCGCGCTAACACCTAGAACAATAAACACACGGAGCGCGAACAGCTGGTATTAATGGAAGAAACCGAAGTCATTTTATACACAAGAACGTGATCGTCATCAGACAAACATAAAGGCACGAGGAAACCCGGGGAAAGCAATCATCGTAGGCATCAAAGGCATACAGCTAGACACACTCATCGCGATAGCCTAAGCAGGTCAACTTCTTTCGTAGACAACGACAGCAATACATTGCTTACACACATATCGGCATCGACGTATTTTATTTCGAACGCTTCTGTGATTTCTCTTTGTGTTTTTTTTTTATTAGAAAACGAAAAAACAGCGTTTTTTTCAAACTGAGGCTAGAATTTGCAGTGCCGACAATGCGTAGCCAGCTTTCCTGGATGCGCGATAGATTTGCAATTGTTTGCATGCTCACTTAGCCTTACGATGATTGCTTTCCTCAGGTTTCCTCGTGTCTTTATGTTTGTCTGATGACGATCACGTTTTTGTGTATAAAATGACTTCAGTTTCTTCCATTAAAACCAGTTGTTAGTTCGCGCTCCGTGGCGTTGTGTTTATTGTCGTTCTATGTATTAGCGCGGTGAACCGCTATGAATAACCAATTAGGCCCAATTCTCGCCATTTATTCAGTATTTCGTTCTGCTGGTCGTGGTAAGCTTTACAGCAAGACGAAGACTGTGCGTGCTTGTTGATAAACTAATTGCTGCTGCGTGTGCGCATTTTGGGACGATGCGACAATGCTGCGTTACAGCTCGGCGGCTAAGCCAGCTGGGCCTACTAGGCATGTCGTAAAAGTGGCGACTTGTTGTTCGGATGCACGTCTGCACGAACGGCGTCTCGCTTCATCTATTCTAATTGAACTGTGAAGGGTGAGATTTTATTGCCCTCAAGAAGCGCAAAGATTTCGGTCCGCTCCCTTTGGTGCGTGTTTTGCTTACTGCGTCGCATTACCGTACCAACGTTCGCTGAATGTGCTTTAGCTGGTATCACAGGGAGGTTCATTCTGTCAGTGGGATCGTTCTCATAGACATGTTAAATGCTGAAGTTGTAAATTTGTAGCCTCACATTGACTCAGAGACATGTGAAGCGCGAGTAAAAGAATGGAATCGCCAACAGGGCGAGATTTGATTTGTATGGAGCGAAGCTATATCGCAGTTATTTTAGCTTCTCAGACGCATTAACTTCTAAATAGTACCAACCCCATGTGAACTTGTTACCTAATCTAATAAAGCTAGGTGTTCTAACGCTAGCGTTACAGTTATGCCGCTCATTTTGTTGCTGATGTTCTTTGGCACTGATATGTACTTCGCTTGATCGCAAAATCCTTACCCTTTTATAATCTCACCACGTCCCGTTTGCAGATCTACGCTCAGGTCATTTTGTTATTACGAGGAGTTCATGAAAACCATGACCGACGAATGAGCGGTGGGTGACATGTCTGCTTTGCCGCACAGTTTGCAGAGGGCGCGAAGAAACTAAAGCCTCGCTCAGCGTCGACACACAGGCTTCTGTGGGAACTTTTTACCATTTGCTCTTTCTACTATGCACGAATGCCCTAGTCACGTGGTATGTTTTGTATTTCGTGGGCTTTCTTTTAGAGCTTGAAAAAACAACACACGTGATGCTTTGTTTATCGGAAATAAATGGAATGGGGGTTTTGAGAAGGTGCTCTCCAACTTTGCAAATCACATTTATTGTCTGAAGGCAATACTTCGTAAATTAGAAAATATCTTTACTAATTAGTTAACTGAAAAATAACAAATTCCCTGTGGTGCGCTTAATGGCTGGAAGCTGTATACAAGTGGTTTCTCTGGCCTACTTCAAATGTTTCATATTTTAACCTTTGCCTAAAGTTAGCTTGGGCATCCGTATATATATATATATATATATATATATATATATATATATATATATATATATATATATATATATATATATATATATATATATATACATCGTTACGAGTGGAAATCACGCGCCAGAGGGTAACACCACTCTGAAATCGATGGGCACCGCTTAACCGCCGCAGAACTCAACAGTCAACGTCGTCTTCGTCAACACACGCAGACACTTCGTTCTTCACTTGTTGAATACCAGCATGGTACACCACATAACATTACCCCCGCCGCAGAAGCACAGTCCCGTTTCGTTCTAGGTAAACGAAGCAGGGCGTGAATAATACGGCTTGAGCCGTGGCACATGCACAATGTCGGAAGCTTTTGGTGCAGAAGACTTTGGGTTCAAAGGTTCGATTTCGTATGTGACGTCGGTGACTCGGCGCAAGATACGGTAGGGGCCTGTGCAGCGTGGTAGAAGGTTTTCGCACAAGCCCAGCCGGCGGAATGGGAGCCAGAGCCGACGAGACAGCCTGGGGCGTAGTGCACGTCGCGGTGGCAGCTTTTATAACGGGATTGCGTAAAGCCTTGGGAGGAAAACAGCCTGTCGCGAGCTATGTGGCGAGCTCATTCGCACGTGAGATTGCATCATGAGCGTAAGTACTAGTGCGGAGTCAGTAGTGGGTTATAGGTGAATGTTAGAAAGGGTAGATTGATGATCCAATTCCGGTGGTCGCCGGAGACATACATTGATAAAATATCTGTGAACGTATTGTTGAGGCGTTTTGTGAGGCCGTTGGTCTGAAGTTGATAGGCGGTGGTAAATTTGTGGCGGATGTATCAAAAGGGAGTAATGGGTGTCGACCAAAGAGTAGAAAAAGGGAGAGTAGCCAGCGTTATCATGACGAGAATAGTTATAGGTGAATGTTAGAAAGGGTAGATTGATGATCCAATTCCGGTGGTCGCCGGAGACATACATTGATAAAATATCTGTGAACGTATTGTTGAGGTGTTTTGTGAGGCCGTTGGTCTGAAGTTGATAGGCGGTGGTAAATTTGTGGCGGACGGTGCACACACGAAGTAGCTCGTCAATCACTCTGGAGAGGAAGCAGCGACCACGATCTCAGAGTAGCTCACAAGGGGCACCGTGTTGTAGTATCACGTCGTGGAGGAGGAAATAAGCGACGTCTTTAGCGCAGCTAGTCGGGATCGCGCGGGTAATGGCGTGCCGCGTAGCATAGTCGGTAGCAACGGCGATCAATTTGTTGCCCGAGGCAGAGACTGGAAAGGGTTCAAGCAAATCAACACCAGCACGGAAAAACGGGAGAGTCGGGATGGAAATTGGCTGCAGGTGTCCAGATGGCAATATGGATGGTTTTTTCCGACGCTGGCACAGCTCACATGCGGCCACATAATGCTGAACTGAGCGAGAGACCCGGTCAGTAAAACCTCAGCGCACGCTGTCATACGTGCGGGACACGCCAAGATGTCCAGCGGGGGGAGAATCATGAAATTGTTCCAGGATATTGGAGCGCAGATGTTTCATAACGACGATCAAGAGCTCAGCGCCATCAGGTCGCATATTGCGGCGGTATAGTGCGTCCCCTTGGAGTACGAACATGGCGAGGGCAGGATGAGACTGGCCGGTAATCAGACGGTCGATGATCGACAGGAGAGCAGAATCCAAGCGCTTTTCGTCGGCTATGTGGGGAAAGGCCGATAAAGACAGGACGCACGCGTCAATGTCGCAAGCCGCAGAGCTGGGAGGATCGATAGGGTGGCGGGACAAGCAGTCTGCATCTTGGTGAAGCCGACCAGAGCTATAAACCACGGTAAAGGCGTATTCTTGCAACCTTAACACCCAGCGCCCCAAACATCCAGTAGGGTCTTTGAGTGAAGAAAGCTAGCAAATGGCATGGTGGTTCGTGATAAGAGCAAAGGGTCGCCCAAACAAACAAGGGCGAAATTTTGCAACAGCCCACACAAGAGCTAGGTACTTCCTCTCGGTGATAGAGTGATTTTGTTCTGCCCTAGATAGTAGGTGGCTGGCATATGCAATCACTCTGGTGCGGCCGTGGTGTCGCTGAGCGAGGATAGCTCCAATGCCGTGACCACTTGCGTCAGTGCGGAGTTCGGTAGGGGCCGAAGGATTGAAATGGCCCAAGACGGGTGGATTGGTGAGAGCAGCGATAAGTTCGGAAAAAGCTGCAGCTTGGTCCGGGCCCCAAGAGAAAGGTGCATCTTTTTTCAGGAGGGCGGTGAGAGTGCGAGCAAAGGCTGCGAAGTTCTGAAGGAAACGACAGAAATACGAACCCAAGCTGAAAAAGCTTCCAACATCACTAGATGAACGTTGCGTTGGAAACGTGCGAATGGCGCGAATCGTATCGGGGGTAAGGCTCAACACCAGCAGCATTCACTAAATGACCAAGAACTTTGATTTCCCCATGACCGAAACTGCATTTCTTGGAGTTGAGTTGAAGGTCGGAGCGGCGGAATAGCTCGAGAATGGTAGAAAGGCGAGAGAGGTGGCTGTGAAAAGTGGACGAGAAAACAATGACGTCGTCTAAATAAAACAGACAAGTCGTCCACTTGAAGCCGCGCAGCAACGAGTCCATCATCCGTTCGAAAGTTGCAGGGGCGTTACATAGGCCAAAAGGCATGACTTTAAATTGGTAGAGGCCATCAGGTGTGATAAACGCCGTTTTTTTCGCGGTCTCGTTCATAGACGAAGATTTGCCAGCAGCCAGAGCGAAGGTTGATGGAGGAAAAGTAGCTCGCTCCATGTAAGCAATTAAGTGCATCGTCGATGCGCTGAAGAGGGTAGACGTCTTTTCTGGTCAACTTGTGGAGATGGCGATAGTCGACGCAGAATCTTCAGCTCCGACCTTTCTTCTGTACTAGCTCCACAGGTGGCGCCCAGGGACTGCTTGAAGGCTCAATGATGTCGTCGGCCAGCATCTGGTCGACTTCACGTTGAATCACCTGGCGCTCGGAAAGAGAGACACGATGCGGTCGCTTGTGAATAGGAGCAGCATCGCCGGTGTCAATGCGGTGGGCTACAACAGACGTTTGCCCAAGTAGTCGGGTCCCAAAATAAAAAAGGTCGCTATATGAAAGCAACAGCTTGCAGAACGTGTCGACAGAATCGGGTAGCAGGTCGGCCGCAATCATGCTGGAAACAGGATCACGGGGGGAAGGAGACGACATAGGAGCGGTAGAGGCTGTGCGGCGTGCTGAGTGAGGGTCGGGAGTTAGGACTCAAACTGCACAGTCAGTCAGCGGGGAAAGTTCAGCTAATGAAATTCCGTCGGGGAAGACTTGGGTCGACAAACTGAAGTTGAGGACTGGGAGAGTGGTGCGATTCTGAGATACATGTACGATGAGGTGTGGGAGGATAACGTGACGCTGCAGGACGACGTCTGTAATGGGGCACGTCAGGTATTCTCCTTCGGGCATGGGCGGGAAAGGGCTCATAGTAATGTAAACAACAGCTTCAGGAGGGAGGCGGGAATATTTTGCTATGCAGGCGGGAATATTTTGCTGAGCAAAGGCGAGGTGGCGTGGGGAGGTCTTCAGAGCAGAGGGGAAGGTCCAGGCGTAGAATGCCGGTTGAGCAGTCAATAAGGGCTGCGTGATCGGTCAAGACGTCAAGGACAAGGATCATGTCATGAGGGCATTCTTGAAGCACGGTGATTAAGACTGGTGTGTGACGACCAGCAATGGTTACAAGGGCGGTACACATGCCAAGCACAGCAGCAGGGCTGCCATTGGCGAAACGAACGGTGGGCGAAACTGCTGGCGTCAGGACTTCCTTCAGGTGACTACATAACGAGGAACTGAGAACAGAGCTGGGCACCAGTGTCAATAAGGGCACAGACAGGAACAACATCAACAAGGAATTCGATGAGGTTAGATTGGGGAGCAAACGTTAACAGAGGTGATTCAACCCGGGTCGCGAATGCAGGGTCACCTCTGGGAGCTGCATCGTCTAACTTTCCGAGAAGCGGCCGGCATAGGACGGTGAAGAATTACGACTAGGAAGAGGAGAGCGGAAACGTCGGGTTTGCGGGGAAGGCGACCGGCTGGAAACACGAACAGGTGGAAGATTGGGCGAGGAACTGTGCGGTGCAGAGACTCCACTGCGATTGACATAGTGGAATGGGTGTGACGACAAGTACCAGCGGTTGCGGCAGTGACGGGAAATATGACCAACACGGGAACAAGTGAAGCAGATTGGGCAATCGTCAGCGGTACGCCAGTCATCAAGATTGCGGTAGAGGTATCGAGGCATAAAGCTGGCGGTTAGAGGCAGCAGCGATTACACGATGGGCTGAGTTGGAGTCGATGGTGTCCGGGACGTGGCCAGTAGAGATGCCTATATTAGCATCCTCCTGGCGAACAACAGCCTAAATGAAGGATACCGTAGGCAGGGTGTTGTCCGTTAGCTGCGAGGAGGAAAGAGCGGGAGCCATGGCTTCGAGTTCGCGGCGGACGATATGGGTCAACTTAGTCTGGTTGAAATGCTGACGGAGAGTAGGCAGGTCAGTACAGGACGAGCAAGCAGCTGTCTTCGGAAGGCGGTCAAAACGGTGGCATATGCGCTTTTGTTTCGCCTGAGAACAGACTCCATAGTAGAACAGTCCCTGCACCAGAGGAGGTAGAAAGCATCGTCGGCTACACCCTTTAGTATGTGGCCCACATTATCTTCCTCAGTCATAGCCGAGTCGACGTTTCGGCACATGAATAGGATGTCTTGGATGTAGGAAATATAGGATTCGGACGAAGTTTGGGCGTGACATGCAAGTTCTTTCTTGGCAGCAAGGTGGCGTCTAATGGGTTTGCCGAAGAGGTCGTGAAGCTTTTGTTTGCACACATCCCAAGATGTCAGCTCGTCTTTGTGGGGTTCAAACCAGACGCATGCGGTTCCGGCCAAATAAAATATGACATTTGCTAGCATGAGTGTTGCATCCCAGCGGTTGTGCTTGCTTACTCGCTCGTAGAGGGCCAACCAGCCGTCCACATCAACGTCGTCGGTCCCGCAGAAGGTGCCCGGGTCCCGGGGTTGCGCCATGACTGCAGCTTTGGCGGCGGCCGTAGAGGAGTTGGCATCTGTAGACATAGTGACGGTAACGACGTGGCCTCCACTGCGGAGATCCAGCCTGTTGCACGAGATCGATTATTTCACCTCCACCAAATATGTTACAAGTGGAAATTACGCACCAGTGAGCAACACCACTCTGAAATCAATGGGCACCGCTTAACCGCACAACTCAACACTCAATGTCGTCTTCGCCCACACACACAGATACTTCGTTCTTCACTTGCTGAATGCCAGCATGGTACACCACATAACAATATATATACAACGACGGTCTACCGTCCGAAACTGTCGGTAAAATAAAATAAGACAATTGGATCGGGAAAGTTGTGTGACATCCTTTTCAATTTCTCTGGCCCATCAGCCATATATATAATAACGGCCGCTCCTAGAGAGAGAGAGAGAGAGAAAAAACTTTATATAATGCAAAAAATAAAAATAATCTAGAGCTCCCGTGGTTGGGTCCTCAGTCCAGGACTCCCGCGGCCTTTGCTGCCCTGCTGGCCCGTTCAATCAGCCAAAGCTGGTCTTTCGACTCCGAACTGGACAGCGCAGCCGCCCACTGCTCCGGTGTGACGCTGTGAATTATCGGCACTGCATCTATTTTCTGGCAGGCCCATGTGATAAGATAAATTGTCGGTTTCTGTACACACCAAGGACACGTGTCCCAGCATACGGTCGGATGTATCTTGCTGTATTTAGACAGGCATGGATAAGAATTTGTTTGTAGCTGCCGCCAAAACACTGACTGCTCCCTGTTCAACAACTTGAGGGGTGGCGGATACCGTCTTCTGGTCCCCCGGTAGTGCACCAAAATGTCTGCGTAGGTACGAGTCACTGTCCCGGTCACTTCGGCCTCTGACCTCCCTCGGTTTGCATAACCTCGAGCTAAGAGATCGGCTTGGATTTTCCCGGGAATGTCGCCGTGCCCCGGAGCCCAAAGTACGAATTGTTTTGTGTCGCTTATCCCGCCGGCCTTCAAGATGGCGGCCGCCTTTTTGCCAATGCTGCTGTTGGTGAATCCTCGGCAAGCGGCTTGCGAATCGGTCATTACTACCAGCGAACGCCCGGACCTATTGCCCTCAGCGACCGCTAGAGCAATAGCGGCCTCCTCGGCGTCAGACACGGTGCAGTTCCGTAGCGAGGCGCTGATTTTCTCCTTTAGCTGAAAATCTACAACCGTCACTACCGCATCTCTTTCGTTAGAATACATCGCCGCGTCTACATAGACGGTGTTCTTGTTCTGATAGGTCTTGGCTAAGGCTTCCGTTCTGGCCCTACGCCTACCCTGATGCACGACAGGATGCACATTCTTGGGAATTGGCGCTACTACAAACGTAGACCGGATCGCGTCCGATATGCCTATCGTCCGTTCAGTCTCCAGCATGTGCTCATGATAGCCTAGTCTTCGAAGGAGAACTCGCCCCGCCGTAGTGCGTTGTAGCCTCATCTTCTGAGAGACAAGCTGTGCTTCCCTGTGCTCTTCGTATGTGTTTGTTAAGCCAAGGGCCATTAAATTCGCGTTTTCCGTTCTTATTGGCAGCCCCAGCGCTGTCTTGTATGCCTTCATGAGGATCGATTCTACTTGCTCTTTCTCCGTCTGGCTCAGGTGTTGATAGGGAAGACTGTACGTGGCTCTGCTTACCACAAGCGCCCGCTCTAACTTGAGCGTGTCTTCGTCCTTCATCCCCTTTCTTCTATAGGTCACTCGCCCTAATAATTCTCGTTATCTGGGCCGAAGATCCAGGTAGCAATCTGATCGTGTGGTCCGACCTCTGATTGGATTGAATCCACATTCCCAACACTCTCAGCACGTGCACTTCTGGTATGCGAGCCTCGGATAGCATAACGGTGAGGTCAACTTCACTGTCTTATCGGGGCCTATATACTCTGAGAATTTCAGATTTTTCGGGCGAACACGAAAGTCCCCTAGCCCTTGCGTAGCTGTCGACACTGTCCTCGGCTGCTTGTAGCCTCTCCTCCTTGAGACCTAGCGAGCCCTCCGTCGTCCAAATCGTTGTCATCGGCGTATATTGCGTGCTGAATGCCGTCTATGACGTTCAACTTCTCCGCCAAACCAACCATAGCGATGTTGAAGAGAAGGGGAGAAATTACAGATCCTTGAGGCGTACCCTTGTTAGGCATCCTGATCTTGGCCGCTTCTAATTTTACGCGCCATTTCTAATGAATATAATAGTCCTGTACATACAACAGATAAAATATCAGGAATGCAGAATCACGCCTATACCACGCGGTCTTCATGTCTGGTGGTTGGTTTTGCATTAGATATTCACTGCGTGCATATTGGTGCTGTTATTAAGGCGAAAACCTTTCTGGCTTATGGAACAAAATCTCGTGCGCGGGATCTGTGCGCTGATGGAGTCATCAAAAAATAAGTCCAAAATCCTATCTCCACCGGGAATCGAACCTACCTCCCTCAGATCCCCAGCCAAGTGCTTTAACTGCGTCACGCCTGTTTTTTTTTCTTTATTGCATGGAAAAACTTCCGTTAAAAGGAACAACTCCACTTACTTAAACATGTCCATGTCTAAAATTTACCGGGCTGCTTAATACGAGCCCGTCATATCCCCAGCCCGACAATGCACAATAATCAGAACATCAAAAGTCTGGGAGACATACACATGCGTCTAGATACGGCATCCAGTTTGGAGGTTCTTCACGTGCAGCATATACACTTCTCACCAAAGCACACTGCTCCCGAAACACGGATTTGGACGATCTTGGTGGCTCTGCATGCCTGTCGATCATGCGGCTTTTCCAAAGGCTGAACAGTCCCATCAACACAAATAGATCGTAAGGCACGACAGAGTTTTTGTTAGGAGGCAAAAATCTAATTGTATAAGGCGTAATTTCAATGTCCTTTTTAAGAGTTCTTTGTAGTATGTCCCAAAAGGACATAGCATCACGGCACAGAATAAAGCAATGATCAATTGTCTCAGGCACGTTACAGAGACGACAATTTACCGACCAGGGCACAAACATCTCCTTATTGTGAAGAAATGTCTTGACAGGCAACGTCGTTGTATGTAATTTGAAAAAAAAAAAAACGTTTTTGCAGCTGCTTGAATGCACATTTGCCTAACACGCTTTAGAACAGTGGTGTCCAAAAACCCCAGATAAGGCTGCCGATACAACGGTGTAGGGAACAAAGACTCAGTGAGAGCCTGGGTCATCTGCTTTCTCGAGAGGCTATACAGGTAATCTACAGAGAAACGAACAGTGAGAAAATTGAAAGTGTCAGCAACCTCCTTAAGGAATCCCCATAAACGCCCCTCACGAGCCTGTCCAGTTGGTGCGAATAAGTAAGGCAAATGTGGAGTAAGACGCCTAATGAGCACAGTTACAAGAAACGGATGGTTTGCCGATTTGAAAAAGAAAAAACGGGAAACAAGTTGATGCACAAACAAGTGAACAAGGCCCACTCCACCAGACTCTAAGGGAAGAAACAAGTTGTCACGCCGCATGGGCTCCCATTGTGAGCGCCACACAAATGTTGCAAATATTCTGTGTATAACTTGTACTTTCCTCCTCGCACAATGCAGGACTTGAAGGACATACGCAAGCTTTGCAAACAAAAATATGTTACAGACCTGTGCCCTAGCAAACACTGAGAGTTCCCTACCCATCCAAGCCTGCGTTTGTCGCCGCATAAGTACGATTTGTGAATCCCAGTAGGCTGCGCTGTTACGAACTTGGTGCAGCGGAACCCCTAGGTACTGAAGAGGACTACAGTCCAAGCATATGCCTCCAAACTGGCTTGGTCTAGTGCCCCAGTGTCCCAACCAAAAACCTTTGGATTTATCTAAATTAAGGGCCGCGCCTGTTACATCGCAGAACTGTTCAGTCAAGTGTAAAGCCTCAAGTACACTCTTTTTGTCAGAACAAAAGAGGGCGATATCATCCGCGTAAGCTAAAATCTTAACTTCACATTGAGCCAGAGAGAAACCACGGATGGCTGCACTGTTAATTATACTGAGACAGAGGGACTCCAGATATAAGCCAAACAACAGTGGAGACAGTGGACATCCTTGACGAACAGATGATTCCAGTGGTATTGGTTTCGTTAGCTCCTGATTAACAATTTTCTTGTATACGAGTTCATATAGCACAGCTTTATGCCTTTGAGCAAAACGTCACCAATGTTTGCATTCTCCAAGACCGCGAACAAGAAATTGTGCCGAACTTTATCGAACGCTTTCGCCAGGTCAATTTGAATCAGAGCTACTTGGCCTGTCTCATCTGATACTGTCTCGATTACTGAACGTGCAATATGGATGTGTGTTTGAATACTGCGCCCTCTGATACCACACACCTGATGCGAACCTATCAAGTCCATGATAACCAGCTGCAAACGAGAACAAAGGACCTTGGCAAAATTTTGTAATCAACATTACAGAGGGAAATTGGACGATATCCTTCAACAGTTTTCAACCGATTAGTATCTTTGCTTTTGGGAATTAATATTGTGTGGCCTGAATAGAAAGTGGGAGGCAGGAAACCCACATCATAAGATGCTTGGAATACTTCCATCAAAACAGGTGTTAGGCAAGGCGAAAATGTTTTATAAAATTCGCTAGTAATACCATCTGGGCCAGGAGATTTCTGGTTCTGAAGGTCTGAAATGGCTGATTTAATTTCTTCCAAAGTGATGGGTCCCTCTACTACAGCACACTTCTCATCGTCTAGTCGAGGAAAGTTCTCAAGTAAGGAATTATAATCGAAACCATGATTTGGATCTCTACAACTGCCGAACAGCTTTCGATAATAATCATAGAAAGCAGCAAGAATACTAGGAGCATCACTATATGTGTAATCACCATACTGAATTTCCAATATTTCCTTCGTAAGAGCATTCTCTCTTTCATCACTGAGGGCCCGACGTGAAGGTTGCTCGTCAAGAAACCTTCGAGTCCTAGATCTTATTAGGGCCCCCTTGTATCTTTCCGTCGCAAATTGTTGAAGCTCTGCCTTTACGTTATTAATTTCTTCAACATAGGCTCCCGGGCTCACCCTCTCTAGCTCATGTAGCTCAGTTAGAGTGCGCCCAAGCTCACGAAGGTGGTGTCTCTTTAGGAACGCGATTCTTGCAGAGGCTTCAAGTGCTAAGTTTTTGGTTTCCTGTTTAAACAAGTCCCATTTTTGAAAAACTGACAGATCATGGCGTGACCATATGTCTTTCAAACAAGTAGGTACAGCACGCTTAAAGATTTCATCTGAGAGCAAACAGATTCATTTTCCACAGTTCCCACCGAGGGTGAAGTATCTTCCGACTGTACCTCCCTACCTGAAGAGACACCATACAATGGTCACTGAAGAAGATGGGCCGCACCCAGTAACCAAAACATTTGCTAACGTGCCTGCAGAAACATAAATTCTGTCAAGGCGGGCATTAGAGGAGAACTGAAAATGAGTGAAATGAATACTGTCGCCTTTTTCCTGCCCCACATCCACAAGGTTATATTCACAAGCCAAATCGTTAAGTAATGCAGCACCAGGGTCATATCTCTTACATAATGCTGATCGGTCCTCATCCCTACAAACACAATTAAAATCTCCCAACAACATAATTTTGCGATCTGTGCACAAATGATTAACTAATGAAAGAAAAAAAATGCCTTCTGTCTCGCTGTTTTACAGGGGCGTAAACACAAATAATTCGCCACTGCACACCTGAGATTGTGAGGTCACAGCATATAAGTCGTCCCTCGTCATCTATGCAATAAGACATGGCTGTCATCTCTAGTGTTTTGGCCAGGAATAGCATACACCCTGCGGACAAGCCTCTAGCGTGGCTAACAATAATGTTATATTCCGGAAAAAACGGCTCAAGAGCAGCTTCCGTCTCTTCATCGGAGGACAACTTTGTTTCCTGAATTGCTGCTACAGACACACTCCATTTCTTTAACAGATGTCTTAACTGCTGCTGTCTCCGACGATTACGCATACCCCTGACCTTAAGGGTAGCGACTTGATATGCTGCGACGGTAGCCATTTTTGGTACTAGTCCTGCTAAACATCATCCCCTGGAATGGGGTGGCCCGCCTGCAAATTGGCGGCCTTTCGGGCAGACATCGCCCTCCTCTTTGAAGTCACCCTTCCTGTGGCCTATACACAGTGTGCCTTCTGGCCAGCACCATCGATACACACCTCATCATCTGCTGGACGCTTCAAAGGCATCGTGTTGTCCATGTCCTCCTCTGAGACACTCAAGGCTTCGGCCCACGAACCTGATTGGAGCACATCGCTCGCTGCCACACTGACAGCCGAGAGAGAACCGGACGCACCAGAGATCGGCGCCACAGACGGCTCACTGTTACCCTCCAACGACGAAGGAGGATAGGCGAGCATTCACTGGCAGTATCTTCTCCATTGACTCCACAGGAGGCATATCCAGACGTCCTTCAATGACAGGTGGTTCTTGGGCAGCAAGCGCAGCACTCTGAGTGGCACTCACAGGCGGGCCCGGGTCCGGCGGTTTTGGCTCTGGAGAAGCAGGTTCTTGATGGCCAGTCACTGCAGATTCTTCTGAGTTGATGTGAGGTGCAGAAGGCTTCTGGTCCCCATCAATTTGAGGTTCACGACCTAACTCACCAGTTACATCAACAACCTCTGAGACATCCATGATATGTTCGGACGCCACGTCATCTTCTCGTGACCACTGGCCTTGACGCAGTCTATCCGCATAACTTAATACACAGTTCTCCACAGTATGGCCAAAGCGCCGGCACTGGGTGCATCGAGGCGTTCGGCACTGACGCCGTACATGACCTACCCGGCTGCATCGAAGACACAGTGGAGGTCTCCCTGAGATAAGCACTAATGCCTGCACCCCATAAACATTAAGAATGTGAGGAATTGTACTTGCTGACACTCCGTCCTTGAGCGTGAGGGAGATTTCACGGTTCGCCGTTTCCATGTGCTCCATCCCTGGGCACCGCCACTTTTCACGCTCCACAGATTGAATCGTTCCATAAGGCTCGAAAGCTTCCACAATCCTCCGGTGCTCCATATAGCGGGGAAGCCAAAGGAGCTTAACCTTGACATTCTTTGTATCCGGGTCGAACGCCATGCACCGAAGTCCTTTCACAGGGAACTCTGCTTTGTTAATCAGCTTCTGCTTTGAAGAACTACTCTCGCAGGTAAACATCCACACGTGGCTCATTTGGTATTGACCAATGCACAAAATTTCCCTGAGGTCCAAAATCTGTGCAAGTGCGTCTCGAAAGTCAGGTGCTCGGTACGGGCGACCCTTAAGGTGGCGGTTCCACGGTCGCCATCTTGAGAGTAGTTCAGATTCTGCCACCAGGCTACGCCACTAATCCATGACTAAGGAATTGAGTACCCAGCCCTCATGGCCTGCGCTACCTAAGGCTTTTCTTTTGTTGATGCGTGGGCTATGGTGGCATACGTGGGCTTTCAAAGATTTTGTGGCTCCACAGCCGCGTCCAGGCAGAGAAGGGGTGGGCTTTTGTCCCCGTCCTGCATAGCAGGGGCTGCCTCATTCAACTCCCTCTTCAGCCCACCGCACCGCTACTTCGAACAATAATCGCACTTACGACGGAACAAGAGCCTTACCTCTACTGCCTATACTTCGTCTCACAAGATGTTTGCAGCCCTGCCAAAGGCAGAGGCACCCCTGCACAATCAGGATCACGCGCACTACAATAGGCAATTATGCTCCTACGCGCCTCTCGCCCCCCAACTTGAGGGGGGGGGGTGACAGTAGGAGCACAATTCTCTATTATAATGCGCATAGGCGACAGGCACTTAGGAGCACAATTGCAAGGGCTCCTCTGCTTTTTGCAGTGCTGCAGATATCTTGTGAGACGAAGTATAGTTTCCGCTGTAGAGCCACGAACCCGATTGCTCCTACCCGCCGAGCGTGAGGGGGTTGGACTGGACTGCAGTAGGCTAGCTTGCTGAATGAAAATAAAACAGGGTGTCAACATGATTACAGAGTGCAATTTTAGTACCAGTGAAAAGTAAAAGCGAATTACATATATTTCTGCAGGCTTCCTCAATGAACCTTAGTTGAAGTCGGCGCCTGTCTTGTGTTCTTTTAATCCTCGTCTTTAGCCCTGTGCAATCAAGTGATCATTAGGGGGCTTTAGAATACGAGGACCCAATCTATAAGGGAGATAGAGTAATAGCGGGGCGCAAGTGCGCAGGCCCAGTGTACACTCACTCGGCGCGTGCGATGCCAATGAGCGGTAGGGTCCCCATATTCTGAAGCTCCCTATTGTTGATGCCATAGATATAGTAGGTACCGGAACACTCCTTGACTGGAGTGTGAACTGCCAGCTCTTGCAAACAACAGAATTTCCCTTTATCAAACGCTATTAAAAATATGATAATATAGCTATAATTACCTGAACTTCAGTCAACAGTCGTCCTTGCTTATTTTTAGTTCATAGCAAAAATTAACATGGGGGGGGGGGGTTCTCTTTTCCCAAGAACTCCACCCCCTTTGTCGAGAGTGATATACAAGGATCGCTTATACATTCGAGTTCTCTTATTTTTCTGTCTTCTACAATCCCGCTTGTCAGTTGTTTTTTATTTCTGCTTATGAGTTTGCAGTCTGAAGCGGCAGAAACACTACTCGTTACAAAACAGTTGCCAGTTCAAAGCCAAGCAGAAAAGCGCGAAAAATTCCGTACTACCCTATCTTCCCGGATATTGCACAATCTGAAAAAAAGAAAGAAAAAAAAAATCGGTCCGCGAGCAGATGTACACGTTATGTTTTCAGCTGCTGATAAACTAACGAAACTATGTAGGATGACCGATCCGTTAGCTCTCAAGAAACAAGGATGCACAAAAAAAGCCCAATAAAAACCTTGTTCAGTGTTCGGAGGGCGTTGTGTATTCCTTACCGTTGTTTTGTGGTAAGGTGTACGTAGGGCAGACCGGGAGGTGCCTAAATGAGAGATTTTGAGAACAAACAAAAACGTTGAGAACAAGAGAGGTAATATTGCCGGTCACTATCTGAATGCCACCCCATCTTCAGACTGCAAGCTACTCATACGCAGAAATAAAGAAAAACTGAGACGCGAGATTGTATAAGCCAAAACAATGAGAGCTGAAAAAAGATGTGCAAGGCGATCCTTCGATATCACTCTCGACGAAGGAGATTGAGTTCTTGGGAAAATTATTTGTGCAATTATGTGGTAACGTGCGTCGCGATAGCATGCTGGTATCATGTTTTGTCTATGCTCCTACAGTGTATAAAATCCTATAATGCATTGAAAGCGCACGTGCTGCCCACTATCTCTTTTTTTTTTTGTCCATGTCTCAAAAGCGCTGCATTTCTTTGACGATGAACCAGCTCGCCCGAACATCCACCTTGATCATAATAGTCATGCCTTCCCTCCATTACCTAACCTCGTCAAATATCACCACGAGTTTTCCATCATGCCTTCAAAAAGGTCAAATGCGAATTTCGAGCGCTCCTAGCTCCATCACGAACCTTGGACCGCGGCGCCCCTTAGTCACGATCGTTTAGAGGTTCACAATCAAATCACATTCGCTTGACTCTAATATACATGGGCATCCTCATGAGGGGGTCCGCACCTTCACCTTATGAGGATTTGACT
Organism: Amblyomma maculatum; assembly: GCF_055883805.1. Classification (NCBI taxonomy): domain Eukaryota; kingdom Metazoa; phylum Arthropoda; class Arachnida; order Ixodida; family Ixodidae; genus Amblyomma; species Amblyomma maculatum. Next base: position 5,111,999 of record NW_028146743.1, on the reverse strand, counting down.
CGGTGAGGTGAGGGAGAATCAGCACTGAAAAATTAGTGAGGGCGAGGATGAAGGAAGGCAGAGGCGGTGAGGTCAGGGAGAGGCTGGGAAAGATAGAGTTTGAGGGCGATGACAAATGCTCCACGAGAGGCATAGTTTCTGTAGCAACAAAATGTAGCCGGCGAATATGAGGCACGAGTGGCCAGCACATTCCCTCCTCCACTGGTACTGTTGTAGAGAAAACAGAAGCAGTGAAACGGGGCACAAGCGCTACCAGCCAGGCTTCGAAGAAAAAATAATAAAAAAAAAAACAGTAGAAACGACAAAGGAGCAGGAACTAAAGCTACGAAACCACCTCTGCGCTCGTGATGATGAAAAGCCTAAAAACGACCATTTTTATAATTTCCGACCCAAAAGGTTGCTGCAGAGTCCCCGAGACCGATGTCGATGTTTCCATCCTCACGGAATATGACGGGCATGGTGAAGTACACAGGACTGCTGTTTCCGACCGCTAACGTCTCTTTGTCACTCAGGGAAACAATGAAAAGAGCAAGTTTAGCAAAAACTCGCGCAAATAAAATAAACAAGTCCGTCCAAAAGAAATGGGAAGTGCCGAAGAAACGTTGAGCACAGAAGACCGAGGTCGGGTCATTTAGCTGCTACGACCCTGCCAACCAATTTTTTTTTTTGTTCCTCCCTCGGCTGGACTGAGGGCATGAGTAGTTGACGATGATTGAACGGAACTGCGGCGGCAAAGTTAAATTTATTCACATTTTTGTAACATTTTTTTCCAGTCCTGCCTAAGATGTGGAAAATAAACAAACAGCAATGTACTTGGGCTGATACTACTAAATAAACAGTTTAGTATCCGATGCATTTTCTTATGAGTTTGCAGAGCTAAGCAGAATTTTAGCATTTCTTTTGCCACTTTTATCTTTGCTGTGAGCTCGTAAAGTCTTTATATCATGCAACAAATTTATGCGGCACGTAACAACCTCCACTCCTCATTCGATAATTTCCATAGCATCAAGCTTTATTTTTCCTTCGAGGAATTGCATGATACCAACCCTCTAACGCGCAAGACTTCAACGCCTCACTTTCAGTGTAAGCTAGGCTGACTCGATGATATGAATGTAGAGAGATTTCGCGTTGTCTGGATGCATGTCTAGCTGGTAGGTTGAAATTATGACAGCACTGTTCTTTGAATGGCTGATTCCGCTTAGTCGTTTCTGTGGAAGGAAAGAGGCCTCTCTGTTCATCGGTTTCCCCGTGTTGAGTGTACTAGCGGTTATTCGCTTCTCGTGCGAGGCAGCCTCATGAGCAGCGAAATACCTGCTTTTGCCAAACCATAGCCTCCTAGAAGGCTATGGTTTGGAGGCTATGGTTTGGCCATAGCCTCCTAGGAGGCTATGGCCAAACAAAAGCATACCCCATCCTGTGTGCTACAAAAAAAAAACTAAAAACGAGTAACGAAAGCCACTACTTGTACTGTACCGGGAGCATATTTCGCCGGGGTACAGTGTTCGCTGTAGCCAGGGCGCACCTCAGCTGCACGCACGAGAGCTTTAGCTGGCGGCGTTTCTGTTGAAGACTAGCTCGGCACACTAACAGCATTACACACTGAATGGGAGGCAATAAATACATCACAAAACAAGCAAGTGTACACTGACAATAGATCTTTTTCAAGTAGCGCTACTGCGCATGCGCGCAGCCTCCTCGGACGCCATTTTCGCTGGGATGCCATGTGAAAATAGGGGGAGGACTTTGCGGCACGTCCTTTTCCAGGAAACGACATCCCTTCATCAATGCGACAAACTGCTGCACAATAATTGCGTGCAGTGCTAGCATTTTCCAGGCCTCCCGCAACTTGACCCCCCCCCCCCCCTCCCTCCCCGCCTCCCGCAGCTTGCCTCAACAGAGAAGACGCGGTCAGGTTCGCCAGCTACCTGTTGTCATTGTAGGGGAGGGGGGGGGTATGTTCACAGATGACTCACGCGTCTCCACACAGGCTAGACAAGAGCAGCCCTACACTCAACTACCGTTTGGAAGATTGCACAAATTCTTGGCAACGCGTCCCGTCAATAGTACTTTGCCTGAAGCCCACAAGAAGAGTGTCCTATTGGAAAAAGGTCCATTCGCGGAAGTCGCGAGACTCGATTCGGAAAGGAGGGGGAGACTCAAACAATACCCCAGCCATTGTTTGGATTTCCCCCTCCGTGACAAATCCGTCGCAAGACGTTCCACTATACCCTTACTCAAGTCGACCGCGTTTACATGCTTTGTGTAGCAGGGTTGGGACCAGTCAAACCACCCGTGCACCGGAGTTCGACTCGACCCGACCCGCTACTGTTTATGTCCCTCGCTGGATGGAAAGGGCAGAGTGAAAACGTTGTAGAAACATCATGCCCTCTCGTAAATACCCCTCGATTCAGGGTGTTTGTAGTGCCACGCTCGTAATTTTTCTGAACTGTGACATTCTTATTGAACGTACATTTCATAGATGGCGCTACCTACTAAATTTATCGCACATGGCTCTGCTATTTCACTATTATTTGCTTTTTGTACACTTTGTAGCTGATAATTGTTGCCAGTTGAATAAAGGAAGGAAAGCCCGGAACTTTAACAGAAGAAAATAAGACATGGAGCATTTAAATCGTGCCTAAACATTTCATGAAGAGCTCGCGCGCTTCAAGCGAACCACGAAAAAATTAGCTGAAATCACCCTGACTGTGCACATTCCTCGAGAGTCGTAGAGCAAAACCGATGCTTATCCTCTGACAGCGAAGTGTAAAGTTTTTCCACGCGAAATTTCAGCACCGCCAAAAGCTTGTTACTTGAACAGTTTAGCATTTTCTTTTAGCCATTTTACAAAAAACGCCAACTTTGATCACAAATAACTTTTACACTAAATGTACCAGACAGCTGATATTTTCAGGAAAAGGCAAACCCTGCACGGCCTCCAACTGTGCAAAACATCTCTGCAGCAGAAGACATATCTTGAAAGTTATTTTATATACAATTACCTGTTTTATGCACTTTTCAAAGGCGCGTGGCTAACAAACTAAGCTATACACAATAATAAAAATGCTTAACTTTGCTTATTAACATCTAATCTCTAAACATGTCGAACGGGTTTTCTCTAGGTGCAAAAGGTTTTGCACAATTTTGCATTTCCTGAGACAAGTAGAGCTGAAAAGCCGTTTCTTACCTTTGCGTTTTTCTTTACAACTTAAACATTTTTTGCAGCTATTTTTAAACCAAATGCACCATTCGAAAGGAGAGAAGATAAGCTTTACACAGATATTAAAACCACATTTATAAACTAAACGAGTGAGGCACAGTATACGTATGAATATCACCAAAAATGTCGTCTCTTCACCGCTGGAGTGGGACCGCCACCTTAAGGTCGGCATGCAGGAAAACGGTATTAAGGACAACATTACCGGTGGGCAGGCGTGGAAGGACAACTTTGTACGTTTCGGTAGTGTCCTGAGGAGTCGAAAGACCTCGCCCAACGGCCGATGCGCTGTTTCCAGCAAGCAACATTTTCAGGCTCAGCGGCCCAGAACGCCCTTCTTTTTTTTGCCTCTCTACAACTTATGCCTCTCTACAACTGCGTCACGCCTGGAATCGTGAAACACACATTATCATTCTGACAATTCTAACAATGAAGCTGCAGTTAGCTGCAGTTAGCGATAATGACAATGGTGACAGTAGGAATGATAATGACGATGCATTTAATTGATAATGATAATGAGAGAAAACGTGATGCATGTGCACCAGCAACGCTCCGGCTTTCGCATTTCTGCGTTGAAGATTCCACAGTGCTCTCGGATTTTTTAAAATTGAACACTGGCCAGCGCTTTTAATAAACAATATTTGAAGTGCGATCGTCAACATCACCACCTCGCGTTAGAAAATACTGTTTGTTTTCGCGGCACCTTCAGCAGCGAAGAAGGTGCCGCGAAGAGAGCGAGCAAAAAGTCAAGCCATGCCGGCGAGCACAATGAGGTTGATGGCAAGATGCTTTGTTTTTGTTGCAGTTCTAGCTTGTAACAGCAACTTCCCATTGGCGGACGCTATTGAGGAATGTGGCTATTCATTTCATTTTCTGCTCTTCAATATGCATAACCTTTGGTCGCTGTTTAAAGGAAAGAGAGAAGAATTTCGGTGCACCACCGGCCTTTTTCTGGTAACTATACATGCTCTCGCTGAAACGGGAGCTTTTCTAGACTAGAAAAGACGAATAATGAACGAAAGAAAATCCATGTTCGGCCGTTTTCGCCTGCAAACTGCGATGACGCCGGAACTATTTTTCCGCGCGTATTCTAGAGGCCGTAGGCTATACGTCCCTACTCCCTTAACATCATGGAGTTTACTTCGGTGCCGACGTCATATATGTTTGAATCGAGTGGCAAGAAAGCATTTTTGGTTCATTTCTCAGCAATAAATAAGTATTTGCAGCAGAATAACAAGAACAAAGCCAGATAATCAATTTTTGCAGGTAGCGAAGGCTGCTTCTCCTCAGTGTTCTTTCCTTGTCAAAACAAAATTCAACTCATTTCCGTCACGGTGGTTGCGGGGCCCATGGCGCAGATCGGTCGGACGATTAAGGCCTCGTTCGAGACTTTAGCTTTACTTGTGCGCTGTAATTGGCTGCGACTTTTTGCCGATTCGATTAGTACTTCGGGTCCATGCGACGACATTAGCCCGGTTGGCTGCAAGCGCCGATCCTCCGTTACGGAATAGTCAAGGCACTTCCACAAGCAGAACGGGAGCCTTTAACGCTGTCGCTTCATATCTTTAAATCTCCCCCCCCACCCCCTCAATTGTTTCTCTATGTCATTCTGTTCATTCTTTTTTTATTTTTATAACGCCGTCTTAGATGCCCTTGCGTGACACAGTCATTTCCCCTTCTTGTGACTGTTCGAAAATTATCCTCTTTATTACTTGCATACCTCCTGCGAGGCGGTCGACAGGCTTCAGCTATGCGACTCTTTCTTTTCTTTCAATGCTGGATCAGTATTTTCGCTGCACACGACTGCTGCCTCGTATATCTGTCTGCCTTTTGTAAATGCACGTCTCTGAGGTCCACGATAATCGCAAAGCTGAAATGTCGGCAAACATCGCAGCATATTTGTTAACCAAGAAACAGCGTCAGCTTTACCGTCCATGGTGCGTGCCACACATCTCCTGTTATAAGCTTTCTTATTGACGTGCAACGCCTGAGAAGCTTTTGCCCATCGAATTCAACCACAGTGGAGATGCAACTTACGTCCGAGCAGCACGACAGTGCCGGTGTTGTTGAGCACAGCACCGAGCTCGTCCTCCGCAATGGTGGTAATATTGTTGCCCTCAAGGTCCAGAAATGCGAGCGCCGGAAAGCCTTCGCCAAACTTTGCAGGAATAGCGTTGAGCTCGTTGTAGCTGTGCGCATGAAAGTATAGCGAGTCAGTTTAACTGCGCCATTGCCAAGAGCTAGGTCAAGTACACTTCACAGAACGTCATGACCATCCTCCTTTACACAATGTCATTCACAAACTCTCCGCTTTGTTTTTATTTCTCCTCGTTTTCTCACCGTTTTTAAATGCGTTCTTCAGAGGAAAGGCTCTGCAGATGAAAATAGATGCTTGGTAGGCTTTTCTCAGGCGTACCCATTCCAGCTGGAAAACATGTTTCCAATTGAATATACAGCTGGATTTGCACTTTCGAGCTGGAAATATTCCGGCGGAAAAAGATTCCAGCTGGACCCTGGCTGGACGTGTAAATTTTCCACCTGGAAACGGGAATATTCCAACTGAACATGATTTCCGGTTCCGTAATACAGCTGGAATTGGGTATCATTCCAGCCGGAGATGCCTTTTTCAAGCTGGAAAATTGGGTACAAGGTTTCATACTCCAGCTGGAAATGACCATTTTTTTTCGTCTGGGAGAGGAATATAAACCTGGTCCTAGCGGCATAATTTGTAGCAAATAATTTAGAGGACAATAAATGTTACTATTTAATGTTGGGGGAAGGGGCGACAATTTCATGATAGCGCTTTTGTGGTTTCTGAGTAATAGAAAATAACATGGAAAAAATTTTAAACCCGTGTCCCTCATGCTTACCAGAGGGATCGCTCCCCGTCTTTGTGCGCACGTGTCCTGGCTTTTGGCTGCACCAGTTATATCTGATCAGTGTACACAAATACGTGAACGAAGAGCGCTGTCTCTTTTTGCGCTCCCGGAAGCTTTTAGCAATGCAAAGATGTATTAGTGTATGCGTGTTACATGTACTGATTTATTGACGCCTGCTACGCACACGCAGTGGTACGTACGCGTGTCACCTCGCTTTACACCGCGAAACTGCGCGCGCGTAGCAGGCATATCCAGTATGCGCCTATTCATTTGAAAGACGCCTCCGTCAAACTCTCCATTAGAGAGATGGAAACGCAGTATTTTAGCGTGTACGGGATTGCCGGGTGCCTGCTGCGCACGTGTAGTGGCACAGGCTTCAGGGTTATGTAGGGCTGCTGCAAGAGCGCGGCCTTTTAAATGAACAGAGAACTGATCAAAATTGGTGATGGGAATATGGTGGAAATGAAAAGATCTTGCCTCGCATGGTGTAGATCGAACGCTACAGTATCCAAAAAATGAGGGTTTATAATTTTAATTTGGCACTGAAAGTAGCAAGGAAAGAGCTGATGTCGCCTCTTGCGGCGAGACGATGTAGTTATCACTGCAGTTACCCACGTGACCACATCTTGGGAAAATATCACTGGTTTTCGTAAGTGCACAGTGTTTTCTTTTCTTTGAAGAGTGCTCGCTTTGCTTTATAATATTTTCACAATTTCCGTTTCACCCGTCAGCAAAAACCAGCCTCCTTTTGCATCGCCTATGAAGTGCTTTAGCGCTTGTCACAAGATGGCTCCACAGTGTTTTTAAATTTTTGGATGATGCGGTGACCATGGCCCACTAAAACTTCTGTTGATAATGCGTACTTTCTGTCGCCGTAACACTCTTTCGTATAGAAACTAAACTGGACGTACTGTGTGCATACTGTGTGTATGTACTGTGTGTAGTGTGTCTAATCACTATGTGGGGGGTGAAATAATATTAATTTCCGGTACATAATATTTGCTGACGCGCAATCGTCCCTGCGGTTGCTACTCATGGTTTCCAGCATCGGACTACGTAAAAACGGGCGAATACACTGCTAGAAAAATTATTGGTAAATTTATTCTACACCGTTTTTGGCAAAACGGTTACCGAATAGACCACTCTATACAGGAAGCTTTACATTGCGCCGAAGAAAATGGGACGCTCCAAGTGCAGTGTTCTGTCCCTAGCTTTAACAATTTGAATAATACATATCGAATGCGCTAATTAGCTGCTATGTCCCTTTCAGTACACTGTGATGATGGGTGGCTCAGTTTAAAAAAATAGTTAAGAAGCCTTAATGTGACGAGGCAGTGGGAGACACATGTTGAATTGCAAAGGTGTTTGCTAGTGAAGCTTGCAGAACCAATAGTTTACGGATTACGAATACTTTCTTACCCTAACAGGAGAACCGGAAGAGGACTTACAATGCTAGGATTGCGAGACTAAAATGAAACCAAGCAAGCATCCTGGCATAGTGCAGGATGTACTCGGAAAAGTGAGACTATCTCAGAAAGGTTACAGAAAAAAGCCCATGAAAGAGCTAGCGGTACGAGGGTGAGTACAGAAACTCAGGATCTCGCTGCAGAACAGATATTAGGCTTTAACCGAGGACGACGGCCTTGGCATTCTCAAGTAGAACGATGACCTCAAAAAATTTGCGGAGTGCGCAATATATATTGAGGAGAGCTTGGTATGATACTGGCAATCTCTCTTAAGAGACGAAAGGCCTCATAGAAGACGCAAATGTATTACGGCTTCTAATCCCATATACAGGATAGAGCTGGCAGAGCTGTCAAATGTAGTAAATGAGAGCAAAGCGAATGACATTAAGAAGAGTAATATGGACAGTATCGAGTAGATCTAAACAATTATTAAGCGGCCGAAAAGTGCTCAAAAGGAAATCAGTAATTGAAAATTACACTATCTATACGCTCTATGTTTTCAGTATAAAACTCATACGAAACGGGACATACGGGCAATGCATGCGCAAAGACCTCAGCTCATACCAGCTGAGCTCGAAAAGTGCTCAAAAGGAAATCAGTAATTGAAAATTACACTATCTATACGCTCTATGTTTTCAGTATAAAACTCATACGAAACGGGACATACGGGCAATGCATGCGCAAAGACCTCAGCTCATACCAGCTGAGCTCATACGGGCTGAGGCTGAGGTCATGCAAATCGTATGGAAAGCGCATGGATATTAATATTTGACATGTTTCCGCATCATACACTCTTAGTATTCCCACAATTTATACGCTCCACGCATATGTTGTTTCAGCATAGCTTTTAACTACAACTTTTCTTAAACATGGCAAGTTGGTAGCTCCTTTTACGGAACTACGCTGGCCGTGTTCCACTGCCCGCGGTTTTCACCTGCGCAGACGTCTAATTTAGCGCTCCCTCTCTGTTTTCATGAGTTAAAATTGATTGATGTTTTAGTGTTTCGCTGTCACTCTTTTCTTTCAAAAAAAAAAGAGAAAAAGCCTTGGAAACGGCACTGTCGCCACTTGGCCTCAGCTCGAGCAGTCTTGCGCTGTTGTAACTTTCCTGGTACAGGTGTCCGCAGTGTTCAAGCGAATCTTAGCTTGCAAAGACGTTTAGGACGCCGTATAAAACTGCATGTTGGAATGCCATCGGCTGCAGTGCTCAATAGACTCTGTTCATGACTTCTGAATCTGTTTTATTTCAAGCATTAGCCTCCTTTTCTTAGAAGCCTCGAGAATGCTCACCTGTGTTCTCCGCTATGGAGCACATGTGCACAAATTCACTGGAAGAAAATTCGTATATTTACATTAAGAAGAATGAAAATGCCATGTGTTCTGGACACATAAACAACTCGTGAGAAGTCGGGAGACACCGAACATCGACATAACTCAACAGCTGCTGTACTGGAATCAACTCACTAATAAGCAAAATGGACAGTTCGTGCACGAATTGGGTCGATCTCTTAGTGTTTCCCATATCTGCCTGTTTTGCGCGTTGATGTTTTCTTGTTGTCTGACCGTTATTAAGCACTCTGTGACTGGTGGTGTGTAACAAAACGAAGCGCCCCATTTGCTTCCCAGCGGATGCTTAGCGTTCGACTCTCACTTACTCGAGGTCGATGCTCCGTAGCTTGAGGGCTGGCCGCGGCAGCATGTCTCTGGAGAAGACGGCCAGTCGCGAGTCCCGTATGACCACGTACTCCAGGTCTGGTAGCTCCGCGAGCCATCCATTCTCAATGCTGGCGACGCTCGAGTGGAGCACGCTGACGCCACGCACGGAGCGCGGCAGGCCGCCGAACTCTGGCCCCAGCCGTAGGCCGTTCATCTTGACCAGACCCAGGGTCTTGAGTCGGGGTAGCTGGCGCAGGGATTCCCAACTGGCCGGAAGCGTGCTGTCGTAGCTGCGCACGGAGACGCCTTCATTATCCTTCACCTACAGGCCCTGTGCGCCACCTATAGGGCCGCCACTGAAAGTTGCCTAGCGGTCGTTTTCGAAAAATTTTCCGGGATAAGAGTTGCCGCTGTTCAACTGTCATTGCAAGAATTGGTGACTTTCGCGGCAGCAACCTTTGTTTTTCTTTTTTTAAAGCTCCCAACGATTGGCCCCAATATTTAAATTAAGACACGTCTTTGTAGAAACGAAAACATTGATGCCGCTAATGCATACAAATGTATACACGCGCCAGTGCCAGAACAAGCGCCAAATAACCAGCTGCCATGCTGATCCTGTAGCTTCACGGCTGATCAATTAATTCAACAGATAAACTTGCTTTGTTTTCAACATTTTTCATTCACGCTGCCTTTGCTTTGCAAGCTAATTTCATACATGCGCTTATACTGACGCGCCTTCAAGCAATGAGACAATCTGCGGCGCCCGCCTATACATCGTGCCACCATGATGTATTAGCTTCATCAGCCGAATTCACAATACTTTAACACCATGTCGCTATAGGTCCTCGTGTCGCAGAAAATCCATCCTCGTCGTCTTTGAGCAAAAATCACGATGGAACATTAAAATTTAGGAATAGGTCGAAATGTTCAGATTGGCATTAGATTTCTTAAGGACGATCCGTAACCAAAACAAAGTAATTGAGCGGAAATGAAAATTGAGGTAACTTTGAATAAGGTGGAAGCGACACCGAGGATATTCGGGTTGCGAGACAGACACGTCGCTCATAGGCCATGAAGACTCGCTGGTTCAAGCTGAATTAATGTGGACCTACTGAATTCGTGATGCAAATGGGGCCCGACAACGCAATCGTGGTCTGCTCTCAAAGGCGAGGCTTAAAGAAACGTCCCGTGCTTAAATTATCCCCCTTGAAGTTAGCCGCGACGATAGATTGGATCGTGACGACGACACGTTTTATAGCGTGTACAGTAGTAAATGGTAGAAACGTGAAAAGCGAGCGCTTACAACTTTCGATAAAGTCTATGCTTCGTAAAGCGAATGAACTTAGGTAGAAGCCCAAAGTATTTATAGCACAAAGTATATAGCACATCGTATATACTATTAATTGCACATACCATGCGCTTGGAGCACCGTGTTTCATTAATTAAATCTTGCACCTCACGCTGATTATATCCGTCATTACTTTGTACCCAAGATCTATGAAACGACTTGAAAAGCAAGCGTCACAATAATATGCAACACTGAACTAAACAAGGTAATTATTGCAGGATTACGCAATAACCAACATATTTTATTGTCTGTACCTAAACGCGAATTGTAGGGAGCGTAAAGAATTAACGATGACGCGCCGATATTGTTTCAAATACTTTAATGTCAGATATAAGACAGAAATAACAAGCTACTTTAAGCAAAATGAGCTTTATTAGCTGGAACGAGTAAATACAATCTCCAGTGTTTTTTTTTTTCTTTGGCTTCGAACATTGACCCGAGGAAAAAGTATTGCTGGAGATGCCCTGGCGTTGAAAATGTCCAGGGGAAGGCGATTCGCCACAGACTTCGATAGCGATTTCAAACGTTCACCATATCGTTGGGTCACTATCATGTATAATTTGCCGACCTTTGGAATGTGCACACTTATGACAGGCATGCCACTTACACCTTGTTCGCTGAACAACTTTTTTTGGAGGTCGCGCCGACGTCTCATTGCCCGAAGGCTGACACGAGAAAGGGAAATGCGATTTCTGTATTTTATCTGTAGTCTTAAATTACTGTGGGAAGGGGACACTTGTTTGCAACGTTCTTTGCTATACTGTCGGAGGGGAAGGTAATGCCCATCGCTTGTTTGTGGCATCGTGGGGACGGGTGGGTTGAGAAGACACTTTCTGCGCTCTCCGAGTCCATCAAACTACGTTGGGACTACGACAGCGTTGAATCAGCTTTCCTTATCAACCTGCCGTGGTGTCGCAAGGGTGCACTGGTATCGAAATTGGTATTATGTAGTAGAATACGAAGTTTGGCTGCATGGTTCAGTCTCCGTAAACAGTAAAACAAATTCCTTTACTGTATCCCTGTATACATACAATGTAGTGCCGACAAACGGGAGAGAGTTAACGAGGCGCACGAGAATCGGCAGTGGTACTCTATTACTGCTCTTTAGTTGCAGATAATAGCAGTCAGAATAAGTGCTGGTGAACTTCCAGTCTGAGTACGTAAATGAACGAGCTGATTTTGACTGAAGAATGAGTGCTAGTACACAGAAACGCTTTTCACACGCGCGATTTACGCCTTCTTCGTCTGTCCGCACAGTTCATCAAGCCTTTTTCCGATAAACGCTCATCACGACCAGCAGCGGCGGAAACAGAGGGGAGGTTGATGAATCCAAATGCACCTGAACATGTCTCGTTTTAGGCTAACAGTTGAGCACAGCCACTGAGGAGAAATGAAAGGGCACAGTGATTGCTGTTGCAACAATCGTTGTGCTCCTGCCTCCCTTTCGAGTTACAAGTTTACTTTCAACAGGAACCGCAGCTGAGCAGAACGAAACATACCTGAATACGAGGCGTTCGACGGTGGCCGGCGGCTCTGCGCTACCCGCGAGTCTAGCCAGAGCAGTGTCCGGCGACGAGAAGGTGACGTTCTGGAACTCGAGCAGCGTGGCATTGACCCCCTGAAGCCAGCCGTCGGGGAAGTCGACGGGCCGCGAGTCGCGCAGTATGAAGCTAAGACCTCGCGACGAGCGGGGAATGCGGCCGCGGTCCAGGTGGCGGTCGAAGTCGCGCGGCTCCACGAAGCCCGAACACGTGTAGGACGTCTCGTAGGTGCCGCTGGTGTCCTTGCAGCCCGCCTCGTCGGCTGCGCGGGCGGCCACCAGCACGACGGCCAGCAGAGCAAAGATGAACACGGAGCGGCTCATTGCGGTGAGCCGAGTGCGAGTGCAGGCTGGCCTCTCCGGATCCGCGCTTCTTGAGCACTCGGGTGTGCGTCCCTTAATTCGCCTTTGCAGCTTTGTTTTTGTCCCAATGGAATTCGTCGGCTCCGCCCGCTTCCGGGTTTCGTTTGGAGAACTAAACTCGATGGGGCGAGGGGGTTAACACGACGCTGATGAAGAGGGGGGTTCACATATTGCAGTACGTCGGGGACAAGAAGGGGACTTATTTTACCGCTGCTCTCGCCGCCTTGATGGGATCTGATGTGATCGGCTAGCTCCTGTGGCGTGTTTGGCCAGAGTGTTGCTGGAAATAGTATCTGTTCTATTTACGAAAGCATAACGAACTGTGTTTTTTTTTTTTATAGATTCAATAATTCAGTCACTCATTTTGTCGGCTGCTCCTTGGCAGCCAAGGCAAAAGTGCGATGCAATGCGAAAGCGCACTTTATTCTACTTCTTTCTCATAGACATATGTGATCACATGGGCATTTTGAACTCAAAACTTCAGAGAAACAAAATATTATAATGAAAACGACGGAGGTCATTCGTTCATTTCCGGTCAAATACAATCCTTTCACCGTCAGATTTTTCTCACTCTCAAGTCACTAGGACAAGTTTGCGATGTTTTGACAGGTCTGCTTCGCAGTTTCATTTTAAGAATTTTTGATTCGGTTTCAAGACATCGGCAGCCTTTCCGAAAATTTTGTAATTCTCACACTTTTTTTTTTTGCCTTGCGAGTCGATGATGCTGAACCCGAGTTGCAAATGGTGCTTATTACACTTCAAAAGCGCACCACATTACGACATAATTGAAGGCGTAGGTGGCACAGAGCTTTAAATGTTTTTCCATGAGTATAGGCAATTTGTTTTCAGCTCAGCACCAAGCGACGATAATCATTGCCCCGTTTGGGAGCGCATACTTGTTTGTATTCTCTTTGCTGAAACAGAATAAGCGTGCCTGCGCTGATTTAACGATGACCGCTGACCATCTCAGCATCACCGCAGGGAACCATTTCTGCCCAAGACCTAACGCCGGACATTTGCTTCCCTTTGCCGATAAGCGTTGTCAGATCTCTAGCCAGCAGCAAGCTTAGATTTAAAATTTGATTCATGCAGTTAAAGAAATATATCATATTCCTGATCAAGCCGACTATCTTAAAAAATAAATTGGCAGAAGTACATCGAACAAATACAGAAATTATTCGACGTGTGTGGCCATGCTCAATGAAGCAGGATGCTGGCAAAGAAGTTTTCACGCGCCTTTTTCATGAAGCTATGTCTGGAGACGTGGTCGCTGGCGAGTACTGACCTAACCGTTGCTTCCTGCTTTCTTCGGGCTCACATGCTGGGCTCTAATTGGTGTGTCACGAAACGTCTTTAGCGTTCAGCGTGTCATGCCCTGCTGACTAAAAAAGTCAACGAACTAAGCCGAAAAGTAAGAAACAAAACTTGACGTGCTCAAGGAGCGCGTGCCTGTGCCAAGACAGTCCGGACGTCCTCCCGAGCGTTTTTGATGCGAGGCTCCTCGAGGTGCAGCAGCAGTTAGCGTTGACGCGCAGGACGTCGACGCAGATTGGTCTACGCGGAAATGTTTTCGTGTCAGAGGAAGGGACCAATGACCTGACAAGTCTTGATGCGTTGGCGCCGCTCGCGTTCCTTTGCTTTTGGAACGCTCGGCGTTGGCGCGCAGCCTCTTCGCTTCGTCTAAGTGGCAGCGATGAACCGAAACTTAACTTTGTCGGCGGGGCACCCCGGCGTTCGTTTTGCCCGGAAGGGCAAAATGAGGCTGGAGTGGGCTTGGAAATGCTCGCTAGCGCTTCTTTGCCGGTGTCCATTCGCAACATCGTTGGCACAGCAGTCTGGCGAACTGTTTTAAATGCTATATATGCTGACGTGGCAGTCTTTTGGCTTCTAGGTATTGAATAATGCCTTAATTTCCAGACGTCAAAACAGCACTGCTGGCTATGAGGCGCCCATCAGTGTCGAAGGTTCTGGAGTAACTTCGACCGCCCATAACGTTCCTTAATAAGCACTAAAATATCAGTACATAGAATGTTTATTGCTTTTACGTCTGACGAAGTGTGGCTGCCCCATATGGCTGCAAACAAGGGGGAAAGTGTGAGAGAGAGGAGAAATTTTTTTTTGTCATCTAGTAGCTGTGTACATTGAACGCGTGCTGCACAGCCCAACGCCGTATCTACTGCGCCACCATATCTGTTCACATACATTAAAACGCCGAGCTCATAGCGCCGGGTATATTTAAAAACAAAAAATAAAAGATAGTTAATCTTGTTCTAGAGCGACCACGAACGAGTGAGCTCTCGATCAAGCAGGCATATTAAGGCGAAAGCCTTTAATGCCTCATCGTGACGACATAAAGTTGGCGGCAGAGGTGTCACGCTTTCGAGAGCGAGAGTTAAAATAAATTAATAAACGCTGTCTCCACCGGGAATCGAACCTCCATCCCTGGGATCTCCAGCCCAGCTTTTTACCAACTAGGCCACGCCCCGAATTTATTTTTCTTACTGCGTGGAAGTACTTCGAGCCAATTTAACCAGGTCGCATCCCGCAACCTGTCATACACAGTTACACCAGCATCGAGCTCTCACTTTGGCCACACATCAAAATTCCAGAGACATATACATACATCTAGTAAAGGTAACCAAGCAGAAGGTCGAATATGTGCAGCATATACCCCCCCCCCCCCCCCCCCCCAATCTCCACACACACCATAGCACACTGTTCTCTGAACAGATATTGCGGTGAACGTGGTGGCTCTGCGCGGCGATCTGTCATGCGTTTCTTTCACAGGCTAAAAAGTCCCATGAGCACAAAAAGGTCACATGGCGCCTCAGAAGATTTTATTATAAGTAAAAATCTTATAGTATAGGTGTAATATCGATGTACTTTTTGCGAGTTCGTTATAGAATGCCAAAAAAAGCACTGCATCTCGGCATTACACAAAGCAATGACCTAAAGTTTCTGGCTGCTGACAGAGGCGACAGTTCACTGACCATGGCAAAAAAGTCTCTTTTGCACGAAGCCACGTTTTGACAGGTAAGGTCGATGTGTGAAGTTTAAAAAAGAAAGCCTTTGCCGCTGATTGTATACACATCCGTTGAACACGCTTTATTACACTATTGTCTTAAAAGGGGAGGTAAGGCCGCCAATACATCGGCACTGGAAATAACATCTCAATCAGAACTTTTGTCACATGTATTCGCGATTGACTGTTTAGGTATTCCAAGGAAAGCCTTGCGGTGAGGAAAGGAATGTGTCGGCAACTTCCTTAAGAAAATTCCACAAAGGACCCTCACTCCTATGACCAGTGGGTGCAAACAAATTAGGCCAATGGGCACTCAATCGTCTATTGAACACAGCTAGGAGGAAGGTATGGCTGCTGTTTTAAAAAAGAAAAACCTTGAAACAAGCTGATGAACAAACATGTGCTGAAGGCCAGCTCTACCAGCCTCCAGAGGGAGAAACAAAATTATCTCGACGCATAGCCTCCCATTGAGAGTGCTACACAAAAGTAGCAAAAATTCTATGCATGGACTGTACTTTGTTTCTTGTACAATGCAACACCTGCAATACATATATAAGCTTAGAAATCACGAAGACATTGCAAACTTGTGCTCGTGCAAATAAAGACAGTCCCCTACACATCCATGCCTTGGCTAGTCTCCTAACTGATGAATCTAAAAATCCAAGTGAGGCCCACTATTGCGATATTGATGCAAAGGAACCCCCAAATACTCTAAGTCTTCGGAGTCCCACCTGATGCCGGCAAAAAAATTAGGCTTTGTACTCCAGTGACCTAACCAGAACCGCTTTGATTTATCGAGGTTAAGAGAGGCTCAAACTATCACATAAAAGCTCAATTACACGCAAAACCTCGGTCACACTCTTTTTATCAGCACAGAAAAGGGCAATCTCATCAGCATAAGCCAAAATCTTAATTTCACATTGCGATAGTGAGAAGCCTCGAACGGCTTTGTTTTTTATGATACTACGTCATAGGGGTCAAGATATAACGCGAATAATAAAGGCGATCTGCCGAACAGATCATTTAGGCGGAATAGGTTTGGTAAAGTTTTGATTAACAATCCGTCCTCTTGTGGCCGCTTTGTAACATAGTTCATTGCCTTTAAGCAAGACATCACCAATGTTTGCACTCTCCAATACAGCAAACAAAAATCATGACGCACCTTATCAAAAGCTTTTGCCAGATCAATCTGAATTAGGACCACTTGACTGATCTCATCTGACACTGTTTCTATACCAGAACGTGCAATATGGGTTTTGAATACTACAGCCTTTGATCTCACACACTTGGCGTGGCCCTAAAAAATATAAAGCCACAAGCAGCAAACGAGAAGTACATTTGCAAATATCTAATAACCCACGTTGCATACGGATATCGAACGGTACCCTTTAACAGTTTTCAACCGACATGCGTCTGTGGTTTTCGGGATTAGTATGGTGTGACCAGTATAGAACTTGGGAGGCAAAAAGCATAAGTCATAAGCTGCACTGCACACTTCCAATAAAGCAGGTACTAAAGTAGGCATAAACATTCTATAGAAGCCACTACTTAGACCATCCGGGCCAGGAGACCTGCCCTTGTAGTGAAGAAGTGGCCGACTTGACTCCATCTAGAGTAATCGATCCCTCAATGGTTGCCCGCTGCTCATCCTCAAGACGAGGAAAATCTTTTCAATGACTGAAATCAAACCCACTGTTCGAGTTATTACCACCACTAAATAGCCACGCATAATAGTTAAAAAAGGCATTCAGAATGCCAGGCGTGTCAGTGTACTCATCACTTCCGCAACGAATTTTTAAAACCTCCTTAGAAAGAGCAGCTTGCCTTTCATCACTAGAAAAAAAAAAAAAAAACAGGGCGAAATGGTTGTTCATTAGTGAACCTCCGTGTTCGCGACCTAATCAAGACACCCTGATATTTTTTTGCACTAAACTGTTGTAACTGAGTTTTAATATTGTTGAGATCAACAAGATACGACCACGGAGAAATTCTTTAAGTTCCTTTAAGGTGCGCTTCAATTCACGAATGGGAAGGCGCTTCAAGAATGTGATCCGTGATGATGCTTTAATTGCACGACTCCTAACCTCCTGCTTAGAAAAATCCCACTTTTAAAAGTGTGGTAGATCGGCATGAGCCCACGTGTTTTTGAAGCACGTAACTACAGAGCACTGAAAATGTTCATCCGAAAGAAGGGAATTATTTAGCTTCCATAGCTCCCACTGCGGTTGGAGTAGACATGTAGCATGCTTTCCTATCTGAACAGATACCATGCAGTGGTATCCCTTTTCCCAAGCGTTTCGCCCAAGAAGAACTAACCGCCAGGGAAAGCCTGCGTGCATTGTAAGCCGGTGGGTACGTGGCACCATCGGGGATCGAATCTGGTACCTCCCGAATGCGATGCTCTTCCACGAGGCAACTGCTTCGGTGAATTAAAAGGGATTGTTTGGACTAGCCCAACGCCCAAACGTGTTTGGTCAATGACCCCCTTTCCTAGCATTTCAACCTGGTATCCGAGGATGGAACCTGGTTCGATACCAGGTTCCACCCCCGATAAAATGCTCCGCGACATCGTCCAGCCTCCCAGGAGCATTCGGACAATGTCGGGCGTTCTCGTGAGAAAGAAAAACGGCAAACTTTGGTCCTGTGCCGATAACGGACGCGTTAAAAAGAGCAAGAAGGATGTCTACTCACTGCCCGGCATGGACAACGCATTGGAGATGCTCTCTACAGGCAGTCTACTCTTTGATGGACCTCAAGAAGAATTAGTCGCAAATTTAGGTCAATGAAAGAGATTACGAGAAGACCGCATTGGCACGCCGAATGGCCTCTGCGAGCTCAAGGTGACGCCGTTTGGCCAGCGTTCCGCACCGACGGCGTACCAGGTAGCAATGCAGACGGTGCTGAAAATCTTTAAGTGGCCTGTTCGTCTCAAAAACCGCATATGAGAATGAACACTTGAGCACATTGCTCAAGAAACTGCCGGGCATGGCAGTAGCGCGGAAAAAAGATCAAGGATGCAACTTTAATGGGTAGATACTGGATAGAAAACGCTGAAACATCCACAATTGTGAGCATCTCCTCCCGAGACCTTCATAAGATAGTCTGAGCATGGTTCTTCAAATAGCTAACCTAAATCGACATCTAAGATGTGCCTATTCTTGTTGCCTTCTGACCTATGGGCAGAGTCCCCGCAGAAAGAAAGCTGTGTACTTCGGTCGCGTTAGTGCGCAATTGTTGTGCAACAATGGTAGTAAGAGGGAAGCGTCTTTCTGCACACCAATTCTTGTTTCAACGATGTAATAAACACTAAACGTTGCAATAAAAATAGTAGCAAAGCTGTGAAGTTGGCTGAGTGGAAGACATGTGCGGAACTATACGGATAAACTGGGAGGCGGGGTCACTATAGCGATTGTAAAATCTTTCCAATACATCATTCTTGTTGAGTTTACCATAACCCTCGAGGACTGTGGATGCACTGGTTACAATGCGGTTGGGTTCTTTTTGTTATTTACCGGCCTCCTGAAGGTAGCATGTCCAATTTTGCAGCCGTTCTTTGTGAATATGTGCATTGGATGATAGTGAGTGGAGACTCGAAAATAAACGTCCGATTTCATTATGCGAGTAAGCATGAAATCAACTTCATATTAAAGAAAAATTAATAAAATAATGTCATCATAAGCCCACACGGCTGCAGGTAACTACAGTAATTGATTTGAAAATGGTTTGGTTTGTGGTTTGTGGGGTTTAACGTCCCAAAGCGACTCAAGCTATGAGAGACGCCGAAGTGGAGGAATCCAGAAATTTCGACCACCTGGGGTTCTTCAACGTGCACTGGCATCGCACAGCACACGGGCGCCTTGCTTTTCGCCTCCATCGAAAAGCGGCCGCCGGGGCCGGGATTCGATCCCGCATCCTTGGGAACAGTAGTCGAGCGCCGTAACCACTGCGCCACCACGGCGGGGTAATAAGAGAATCGCGATTTCAAAATGATCAACTCCTTAGTTGAGTCTGTTCAGGAGTCAGTAACACCCAGACAGGGTTCATAAGCACATATTCATTATTATAGATCACTTAACCCCTAAAAAAGAAACATCAATTTCTGCGCTACAATATCGGCGTAAAAAACAGGGCATATTGAACTCCTTTCGTACTTTGCTCTTGGCTGTGGACAAGAACCTTGTGCTCAGCAAAGATGGTCAAGAAAACTCTTATAATGCCTTGATTGCTCTATTTAGGTTCGTCTATTTTTGAACAGAGCTTTTATTTGTGACTTTCGACACCATTTCAAGGCTCATAAAACCTAGATAACATCTACAGTACCCCGCCGTGGTGGTTCAGTTGTTGGACGGTGGCTCCGCGAGAGAAAAAAAACGACAGAGGAGTCGAAGAAAGCTGGCTGTTCCGACTAGCATCTACCGCCCTTAGGGGCGGCGCAAGCTTGAGGGAGGCGAGCGGGCGGCCGAGCGATTCAAGGCGCATTCTTTTTCAATGGGCGTCATGTCGGCCGCCGCACTAGCTTGAGAAAGCCTCGTGATCCAGCGGTTCAATAATAATAATAATAATAATAATAATAATAATAATAATAATAATAATAATAATAATAATAATAATAATAATAATAATAATAATAATAATAATAATAATAATAATAATAATAATAATAATAATAATAATAATAATAATAATAATCAATCAATCAATCAATCAATCAATCAATCAATCTTTATTTAATGTGCGCAGGAACAACCATGTGGTCTTTGTGCTGCAGCACAAAAAAAAAATGAAAAAGCACAAACATGTTTACACACACAGAGAGAACACACAAAAAAAGAAATAAATAATACATGAAATGAAACTAAGACGAAAAGTATCACGGAAATTAAGCAAACAATGAGTATCATCACTTATATACACAGTGAGAGAATTTTTTAGCACACCAGGAAATAAAGAAAAAAAAAAAAGAACGGTAGGTAGAAGAGAAAAGAAAAAAAAAACAGATGACTGACATTGATTATAGTAATATAGAAATATACATAAAATAAACAACCATTCCAGGCGCAACAAGTGCATGGTACTTAAAACACAGGCTAGAAATACAGAATAATACAATAAAGAAGTAAAATTGAACAAGGGACAGTAAGATTCGAATATAAAGTTTAAAGTTGAAATATAAGCAAGAAACGGATAAAAAGTAGTTCAAGATACAGACAGCATTGAACAGGAGAAAAAGCAAAAAGTGAAGTAAATACAATTTAAGGCTAGAAAGTGGGAGTTATATGTGATAAAGTACTATTTAGAATACAACGCTACGAACATCCAATGTAAATGAACAGAGCGAGTTTTGGAAGATGTCAAGGTGAGGACAAAAAGAGTTAAATAACCACTGCATCCTGTCCAGAGGGGAGTGGGAATGAAGAGGAGAAACCTGAAATGGTCTGAATTCCCTCATGCTCTTTCGCGGAACGCGCAGTAGGATGTACTCTAAGAGCTGAGGGCACATAATGTGGCCATGAAGGAGTTTGTACAGAAATATGATATCAAGTCTGATACGACGGCAGTGAAGGGAAGGAAGATTCAGTTGGGCGCTCCTGGTGGAGCGAGAGGGGGAAGTTGTGAAAGGAAAGCGATAATGAAATATCCGTAAAAATTTTTTTTTGTACTCTGTCAACCTTGTCCAAGTTCGATTTGCAAGTGCCATTCCAAACAACCGACGCATACTCCAAGACCGGGAGGCATATGGACAGGTACAGTTTTAGGAACGGAAGTGGAGTATGGAACTCTTTCGAAAGTCTGCAAACGAATCCGAGTGTGCGCATAGCCCGCTGAGCAATGCGTTTAGTGTGAGAGGAGAAGCTGAGGGCGCGGTCAAAAAGTACACCAAGGTCATTAATTTCATCAACCCTATCCAACAGCACAGAATTGACAGAATAATGGTAGAGAAAGCTATGTGTTTTACGAGTAAAGGACACAACCCTAGTTTTGGAAGAATTGAGGGTAAGTCGATTCATCGCACACCAATCAGAAAAAGCAGATATGTCCGATTGCAACAACACGCAATCTTGAAAAGAATGTATTACCTTGAATATTTTTATATCATCAGCATAAAGAAGAAACGAGGAGTTCTTTATCGCCGAGGAAACATCATTAATAAAAACGGAGAAGAGAAGCGGGCCTAGTACTGAACCTTGAGGAACTCCACTCGTTGCAGGGTAAACGAAAGAAGTCTGTCCATTGACACTGACAAAGCAGAAGCGATCAAGGAGATAGTTGCGTAGGAGGGCTACGAGAGAGACTTCAACGCCAGAGAGTAGAAGTTTTTCAAGAAGTAGTGAGTGAGTAACAACGTCGAAAGCTTTGCTCATATCACAGTACACAGTGTCAACCTGACCCCTCTGAAGGACTGCTGCAGAGGCATACGTCATAAACGTGACTAGGTTGGTGGAAGTAGAGCGACCCGACATGAAGCCATGTTGATTCGGTACTATGATATGTTTGAGATGGAAGGAAAGTACGCTGTGCAAAGCTAATTCGAAAAGCTTAGAGGTTGCACATAGAAGAGAAATCGGACGATAATTGGAAACATCAGTTTTGTTTCCAGACTTGAAGACAGGAAACACGCGTGCCATTTTCCACACGCAAGGAAAGGCAGCATTTTTTAAACAGTTATTAAATATGGCAGTCAGTACTGGTACGAAGATATAACTGAAGGCTTTTATTATGGCAGCTGGAATGCCATCAGGTCCAGGAGACAAAGATGGTCTCAGACGCTTAAGACTCTCAGTTATCAACTCCTCGTCAAAGAGAATGGAATTAGATAGTGCACCAGATGGGAGGCAAACGGAATCACAATGTGGATGTTTGTAAACGGAGGAAAAATGTTGTGCAAAACTGTCGGCAACATCCCGAATTTCCGAACCCTGAGAATCAACTAAGCTGATACTTTGTGGTTTCTACTTGGTCATAGGCCACCAACCACCGCGGGTTCGAGCGTCGCGCGAGCCGAAGCCCCGATCAGCCGTCACCGCGCGCGCACTGAAACACTGCAGCGCGCACTCAACCTCCACCGGGAGGAGAGCACTTCGCTGCAAGGACACCAACCTCCAAGTTCACAAAGGAGACGTTTATTGAAACGCCATCCTCCAGCGGCACACACACACACACACACACACACACATACACATATTTACAAACGCACATACGCATATTTACAAACGCACATACACACACATACGCAGTCACCGTGTCAAGGGAGCGCGCGAGGAGCTAGGCTCCCCTGCGCGCACAAGTGACACGGAGTGCGCGCCGCAAGCACGCAAGGGCGTGCTGTGATCTCTCTCGCAGTGACCAAAGGGTTCCATTGAGAGAGTGTGGGCAACCACCGCAAGGTACGCCTGTCGTGGATCGTTGGATCACGATCGACAGGCTCGAGTTGCGCTCTCAGGTACGACCCGGAGCAGACGAACTCGATTACACACTGGTCTGCGCGGACAAAGGCCGGCAGACAAAACAGTTGCGTACGCACCTTGCGATGTCTCGGAGGGGTCTCTCTCTCTGAGCTCCGCTCGGACAGTCGCGCGAGCGCGGCTGTCGAAGCGGTGCCGTGTTCCCGCCAAAAGGCGCCAATGGGAACAGCCACTGGGACGCCAGGGCGGAGCTGTGGCCCGAACGACAGTGACAAGTCGCTCGAGCCCCTCTCCGCCGCCTCAGGCGGGAGAAAGGGAACGGGGAGAACAATTGGGAAGCGGGCGGCGGCCGCGCAAAGGGCAGCCGCAGCAAGCCCGAATCCCACATCCTCCTCTCCTTAATTGCCCTCCTACCCATCAGTGAAAGCACGCGGCAGGTCCCCAGCATGAGGAAAAGAATGCTATCCTCACGCAACAAATCAACTACACTTCAGTTCCAGCAAGAAAGATCTCGAGAAGACAGACACTCAAGAAAGACAAACATTAGCAAGGCGCACAAAAAAAAAATGAACAAGATGATATGAAGAATAATGTACAAAGTTCCGGAGGCTAAGTAACAACGACTATGTACAGAACAGAATCATGTACAGAACACAACTATGTACAGAACAACTATGTACAAACACCACTATGTACAAACACAACTATGTACAAACACAACTATGTACAAACACAACTATGTAGAGAAGTTCAAAGTTCGTCGGTGCAGCTCTGGGAGCCTGCGGTGACTCACCGCTCGTTGACTTCTGGGTGGCCAACGTTCATCCTTGGCTGCAAAAGATCTCGGTCGGTGGTGGTGCAGGTTAGGTGCAGGAGCAGCGAACACGCCGAAGGGGCCCCAGGCGTTGAAAGTCCGTGACTCCGTGGCGATCCAAGGCGCACATGGGAAGACCGCGCGGGGCTTCCTTTCCACCGCGCTCCGCACGCGCCGGCAAACACACATGGCGCGACGTCGTCGCCTCCACGCCCAGGCACGCACACGCACAGCCACTCACACACCAAACAAAGGGTGATGCCGACCTTCAGCGACGAACCTGTCCCGAGCACCTTCGCAACCGCGGCGGCCTTGGGTGAAAGGGGCATCATCCATGTTCCCCGTCCCCAAATGGCCCCAACTTCATCTCCACACACACCGGAAAAGCCGCGCGTCGGGGCTGCCTAATGAGCAGCCCTCGCAATTTCAAAAAAAAGAAGAGAGATGACGCGCTGTACAAAAGAAGGCACTCGCTGTACAAAGTTTACAAGTTAAGAATCAAGAATGGAAACAGAAGAAAGCGAAAAATGGGAACAGAGGCACACACACACAAAAAAAAATAATAATAATAAAGCACACAGGCTGGAACTGAGCGAGCCAGAAAAGGGGGAGACCAACCTTGCTTCTGGGTAGGGTTAAACGAGCAAGCTCGCTCGGTGAGGCGGTATGCCTTCGGTTGCGGAAAAGGCCCGTCGTCCGGCATCAATCACACAGGTGATCGTCGCCTCACCTTGTACCGGTGCGGGGCACGGCTGCGTTCCACCGCATCGGGTGTGCCTTGGCGCTTGCCTATGGTGACAATGGGCACCAGCGCAAGCTCGTCAGACCGTTACGCAAAGGCCTTCAGGTCTGCTATGTAGGCACGGCTGGCTTTCCCCATAGGGGGATTCTCCAGCAATGAGCCCCTGCTTGTTACTGGGGAAATGCCCCATGAAATCGCAGGTGGCCATCTGCCACGGACGCACACTGTCAGTTGGTTTCGTCATGCCCGGTGGCCTGCCACCCCTCGACTTCTCCATTTGACAGACATGGCAGGAACGGCAACAGCGGAAAATGTCGCGCTTCATGCCGGCTGCAGTCACCGATTGACTCAGTTTCTTAAAACCTTGGAGCCACTCAGATGACCAGCCAATGGTTTGTCGTGAGAGAACGCAACAGAGCGCCGCTCAGACATTGGGGAATAACCACTTCAAATGGTTCAAGGACTCATCATCCGTGGCTATGTATTTCAGCGCGAGCCCGTCATGGCCCAGCAAATATGAATCCCCGGGGCACGCCGCGACACACGCTGGCTCGTGCCCCCCTGCGCCCGCTCAATACAAGTAGCGTAACGGCGCTGCGCCCGCTGCAATACAAGCAGCGTAACGGCGCTTCGTCTCCCAGAGACCGTCGCTGACATCGCGACAAAACGGGTCATTTTGCTGGACCGTCGTAGCTCTTCATGGCCGAAAACGATCCCAGTCATCTCAAAGGAGAGCCTGGTTTCGTCCCCCCGCAGGTTCGCAGCAAAACTTCCGCTAGCATCGGCGTCTCAGATGTGCTCACAAAGAGCTTTCACCCTCGCCTGCTTTGCGAAGCGCTGCTTACCCGGATAGCGGAATGGGGAACCCGTCTGCGGGCGTCCCCTCCGTGCCGCTCTGCGGCTCGTCCGCTGTTTCGCCCCCTTCGCCCGCCGTCCGTAAAGACGCCGCCGCGGGCGAGTGGGGCACGGGATAGCGCGTCAGCTACCACGTTCGTTCTCCCCTGTAGACACTGCACCGAAAAGTCGAAATGCTGTACCAAGAGAGAATGGCGCGCCAGCCGGCTCGCAAGTTCAAGGAGCCGCATCAGCCAACTGAGCGCGCTGTCGGTCCGGTCTCCAGAGGGAGCCCGGCCGACGCCTCGCCGTTCCCCGAACAGAAATGTCTGCAAGCGGGGTACGGGTGCTGTTGTGCGAAGATGCCGGCAGCGGCGGCGTCGCGCACATTGCTTCCGCAACGGCGTAAAGCTCAAACAGCGGAGGCATATGGTCAACGGTCGCACCGCAGGGTGGTCCGAAGAACCATGTAGCGTGTTTCAGTGCCTTTGCCGAGTGCCGCGCAGGGGGCGGCAGGCATGGCGCATGAGCTTGATCGTCAAGGCGACCGGCTCGGCCGATGTGCTGTCCAACGACTCATGGAGCCAGGGACAATTCACGTTGGGCGCCAGTTGTGGTTTCCACGTGGACATAGGCCACCAACCACCGCGGGTTCGAGCGTCGCGCGAGCCGAAGCCCCGATCAGCCGTCACCGCGCGCGCACTGAAACACTGCAGCGCGCACTCAACCTCCACCGGGAGGAGAGCACTGCGCTGCAGGGACAGACCTCCAAGTTCACAAAGGAGACGTTTATTGAAACGCCATCCTCCAGCGGCACACACACACACACACACACGCACACACATACACATATTTACAAACGCACATACACACATATACGCAGTTACCGTGTCAAGGGAGCGCGCGAGGAGCAAGGCTCCCCTGCGCGCACAAGTGACACGGAGTGCGCGCCGCAAACACGCAAGGGCGTGCTGTGATCTCTCTCGCAGTGACCAAAGGGTTCCTTTGAGAGAGTGTGGGCAACCACCGCAAGGTACGCCTGTCGCGGATCGTTGGATCACGATCGACAGGCTCGAGCTTCGCTCTCAGGTAAGACCCGGAGCAGACGAACTCGAGTACACACTGGTCTGCGCGGACAAAGGTCGGCAGACAAGAACAGTAGCGTACGCACCTTGCGATGTCTCGGAGGAGTCTCTCTCTCTGAGCTCCGCTCGGACAGTCGCGCGAGCGCGGCTGTCGAAGCGGTGCCGTGTTCCCGCCAAAAGGCGCCAATGGGAACAGCCACTGGGACGCCAGGGCGGAGCTGTGGCCCGAACGACAGTGACAAGTCGCTCGAGCCCCTCTCCGCCGCCTCAGGCGGGAGAAAGGGAACGGGGAGAACAATTGGGAAGCGGGCGGCGGCCGCGCAAAGGGCAGCCGCAGCAAGCCCGAATCCCACAACTTAAATCTGATTTAATGGAACGCTTGCGAACGTAACGCCAGAACTGACTAGAATAATAATAATAATAATAATAATAATAAAATTAATAATAATAATCAATCAATCAATCAATCAATCAATCTTTATTTAATGTGCGCAGGAACAACCATGTGGTCTTTGTGCTGCAGCACAAAAAAAAAATGAAAAAGCACAAACATGTTTACACACACAGAGAGAACACAAAAAAAAGAAATAAATAATACATTAAATGAAACTGAGACGAAAAGTATCACGGAAATTAAGCAAACAATGAGTATCATCACTTATATACACAGTGAGAGAATTTTTTAGCACACCAGGAAATAAAGAAAAAAAAAAAGAACGGTAGGTAGAAGAGAAAAAAAAAAAACAGATGACTGACATTGATTATAGTAATATAGAAATATACATAAAATAAACAACCATTCCAGGCGCAACAAGTGCATGGTACTTAAAACACAGGCTAGAAATACAGAATAATACAATAAAGAAGTAAAATTGAACAAGGGACAGTAAGATTCGAATATAAAGTTTAAAGTTGAAATATAAGCAAGAAACGGATAAAAAGTAGTTCAAGATACAGACAGCATTGAACAGGAGAAAAAGCAAAAAGTGAAGTAAATACAATTTAAGGCTAGAAAGTGGGAGTTATATGTGATAAAGTACTATTTAGAATACAACGCTACGAACATCCAATGTAAATGAACAGAGCGAGTTTTGGAAGATGTCAAGGTGAGGACAAAAAGAGTTAAATAACCACTGCATCCTGTCCAGAGGGGAGTGGGAATGAAGAGGAGAAACCTGAAATGGTCTGAATTCCCTCATGCTCTTTCGCGGAACGCGCAGTAGGATGTACTCTAAGAGCTGAGGGCACATAATGTGGCCATGAAGGAGTTTGTACAGAAATATGATATCAAGTCTGATACGACGGCAGTGAAGGGAAGGAAGATTCAGTTGGGCGCTCCTGGTGGAGCGAGAGGGGGAAGTTGCGAAAGGAAAGCGATAATGAAATATCCGTAAAAATTTTTTTTGTACTCTGTCAACCTTGTCCAAGTTCGATTTGCAAGTGCCATTCCAAACAACCGACGCATACTCCAAGACCGGGAGGCATATGGACAGGTACACTTTTAGGAACGGAAGTGGAGTATGGAACTCTCTCGAAAGTCTGCAAACGAATCCGAGTGTGCGCATAGCCCGCTGAGCAATGCGTTTAGTGTGAGAGAAGCTGAGGGTGCGGTCAAAAAGTACACCAAGGTCATTAATTTCATCAACCCTATCCAACAGCACAGAATTGACAGAATAATGGTAGAGAAAGCTATGTGTTTTACGAGTAAAGGACACAACCCTAGTTTTGGAAGAATTGAGGGTAAGTCGATTCATCGCACACCAATCAGGAAAAGCAGAGATGTCCGATTGCAACAACACGCAATCTTGAAAAGAATGTATTACCTTGAATATTTTTATATCATCAGCATAAAGAAGAAACGAGGAGTTCTTTATCGCCGAGGAAACATCATTAATAAAAACGGAGAAGAGAAGCGGGCCTAGTACTGAACCTTGAGGAACTCCACTCGTTGCAGGGTAAACGAAAGAAGTCTGTCCATTGACACTGACAAAGCAGAAGCGATCAAGGAGATAGTTGCGTAGGAGGGCTACGAGAGAGACTTCAACGCCAGAGAGTAGAAGTTTTTCAAGAAGTAGTGAGTGAGTAACAACGTCGAAAGCTTTGCTCATATCACAGTACACAGTGTCAACCTGACCCCTCTGAAGGACTGCTGCAGAGGCATACGTCATAAACGTGACTAGGTTGGTGGAAGTAGAGCGACCCGACATGAAGCCATGTTGATTCGGTACTATGATATGTTTGAGATGGAAGGAAAGTACGCTGTGCAAAGCTAATTCGAAAAGCTTAGAGGTTGCACATAGAAGAGAAATCGGACGATAATTGGAAACATCAGTTTTGTTTCCAGACTTGAAGACAGGAAACACGCGTGCCATTTTCCACACGCAAGGAAAGGCAGCATTTTTTAAACAGTTATTAAATATGGCAGTCAGTACTGGTACGAAGATATAACTGAAGGCTTTTATTATGGCAGCTGGAATGCCATCAGGTCCAGGAGACAAAGATGGTCTCAGACGCTTAAGACTCTCAGTTATCAACTCCTCGTCAAAGAGAATGGAATTAGATAGTGCACCAGATGGGAGGCAAACGGAATCACAATGTGGATGTTTGTAAACGGAGGAAAAATGTTGTGCAAAACTGTCGGCAACATCCCGAATTTCCGAACCCTGAGAGTCAACTAAGCTGATACTTAAATCTGATTTAATGGAACGCTTGCGAACGTAACGCCAGAACTGACTAGGACGATTTGAGGCATACCTCTCTAAAGACTCAAGATAGGAGTCGTAGTCCCACTTGTATAAGCGTTTGCAAAGAGAACGCACACGGCGAAACTCATCTGCCCAATTGTGAAACCCAGGGCGTTTCGCTTTACGATGGGCCCGTTCCTTGAGCTTTAACGCCGTTATTAGTTCCCTTGAAAACCAGGAAGGGAACTTCCTACGCGTAGGAGTATGCAAAGGTATGTACCGACGCATACCATCAAGAACTATTTCTGTAAAGCGACTGACTTGTCCATCTGAATCATTAATGTCATTTAAAAGGGACCAGTCGACGGAAGAGAAGAAATTGAAAAGACCGACATAATCACCACGTGCATACGCGAAACGGGGCGAATTCCCCACCCGATCTGAGTTAGTAGAAGGTGAGGCAGAGACAGCAGTAGTAACTAGAAGCGGAGGGTGAAATTTGTCACAGCGAGTCAGCGGTATGTCCGAACTCGAGACTCGAACACTTTCAAAATTCGATAGACAGATGTCAAGAATATTACCGCAACAGTTTTCAATGAAATTGTATTGCTGCAAAGAGTTAAAGGCTATGAAATCAAGTAGAGCGTTACACTTACTTAATATGTAATGATTGTTGTGAGAAGAAATAAGTGAGTTCCAGTTGATACCAGGAGTATTAAAATCACCTAAAATAAGAAGTTTGTGTTTGCTATGACGGGTTATAACATGTTCGATTGAGAGCAGAACATCATCATAGGCTGAAGGAGGTAGATTCGGAGGAATGTAGAAAGCTGCAAGTAAAAGTTTTTCATGTCGATTTAAAGTGAGCTCGAGCCACACACATTCTTCAACAGTTTCCAGATCGGAACGTCGAACACACTTCACAAAACTGTCAATAGCAATGAGCACTCCACCTCCTCTTGATTTGGGACCTGTTTCAGGGCGGTCGCTACGAAAATAATAATAATAATAATAATAATAATAATAATAATAATAATAATAATAATAATAATAATAATAATAATAATAATAATAATAATAATAATAATAATAATAATAATAATAATAATAATAATAATAATAATAATCAATCTTTATTTAATGTGCGCAGGAACAACCATGTGGTCTTCGTGCTGCAGCACAAAAAAAAGAAAGAAAAATGAAAATGCACAAACATGTTTACACACACAGAGAGAACACAAAAGAAGAAATAAATAATACACGAAATGAAACTGATACGAAAAGTATCAGGGAAAGTAAGCAATCAATGAGTAGCATCACTTATATACACAGTGAGAGAATTTTTGAGCACATCAGGAAAGAAAAAGAAAAAAAAAAAGAACGGTAGATAGAGGAGAAAAAAAAAAACAACAACAAATAACTGACATTGAATATAGTAATATAGAAATATACATAAAATAAACAACCATTCGAGGCGCAACAAGTGCATGGTACTTAAAACACCAGGTTAGAAATCCAGAATAATACAATAAAGATATAGAATAGATTACGGGACAGTAAGATTCGAATATAAAGTTTAAAGTTGAAATATAAGTAAGAAATGGATAAAAAGCAGTTCAAGATACAGACAGCATTGAACAGGAGAAAAAGCAAAAAGTGAAGTAAATACAATATTTTAGGCTAGAAAGTGGTAGTTATATGTGATAAAGTACTATTTAGAATACAACGCTACGAACATCCAATATAAATGAACAGAGCGCGTTTTGGAAGATGTCAAGGTGAGGACAAAAAGAGGTAAATAACCACTGCATTCTGTCCAGAGGGGAATGGGAGTGAAGAGACGCAGACACCTGAAATGGTCTGAATTCCCTCATGCTCTTTCGCGGTACGCGCAGTAGGATGTACTCTAAGAGCTGAGGGCACATAATGTGGCCATGAAGGAGTTTGTACAGAAATATGATATCAAGTCTGATACGACGGCAGTGAAGGGAAGGAAGATTCAGTTGGGCGCTCCTGGTGGAGCGAGAGGGGGAAGTTGCGAAAGGAAAGCGATAATGAAATATCCGTAAAAATTTTTTTTGTACTCTGTCAACCTTGTCCAAGTTCGATTTGCAAGGTCCATTCCAAACAACCGACACGTACTCCAAGAGCGGCAAGCATATGGACAGGGACAGTTTTAGGAACGGAAGTGGAGTATGGCACTCTCTCGAAAGTCTGCAAACGAATCCGAGTGTGCGCATAGCCCGCTGAACAATGCGTTTAGTGTGAGAGGAGAAGCTGGAGGGTGCGGTCAAAAAGTACACCAAAGTCATTAATTTCATCAACCCTGTCCAACAGCCCAGCATTCACAGAATAATGGCAGAGAAAGCTATGTGTTTTACGAGTAAAGGACACAACCCTAGTTTTGGAAGAATTGAGGGTAAGTCAATTCTTCGCACACCAATCAGAAAAAGCAGATATGTCCGATTGCAACAACAAGCAATCTTGACAAGAATGTATTACCTTGAATATTTTTATATCATCAGCATAAAGAAGAAACGAGGAGTTCTTTATCGCCGAGGAAACATCATTACTAAAAACGGAGAAGAGAAGCGGGCCTAGTACTGAACCTTGAGAAACTTCACTGGTTGCAGGATAAACGAAGGAAGTCTGTCCATTGACACTGACAAAACAGAAGCGATTAAGGAGATAGTTGCGTAGGAGGGCTACGAGAGAGACTTCAACGCCAGAGAGTAGAAGTTTTTCAAGAAGTAGTGAGTAACAACGTCGAAAGCTTTGCTCATATCACAATACACAGTGTCAACCTGACCTGTCTGAAGGACTGCTGCAGAGGCATACGTCATAAACGTGACTAGGTTGGTAGAAGTAGAGTGACCCGACATGAAGCCATGTTGATTCGGTACTATGATATGTTTGAGATGTAAGGAAAGTACGTTGTGCAAAGCTAATTCGAAAAGCTTAGAGGTTGCACATAGAAGAGAAATCGGACGATAATTGGAAACATCAGATTTGTTTCTAGACTTGAAGACAGGAAACACTTGTGCCATTTTCCACACGCGTGGAAAGGCAGCATTTTTTAAACAGTTAATAAATATTTCAGTCAGTACTGGCATAAAGATATAACTGAAGGCTTTTATTATGGCGGCCGGAATGCCATCAGGTCCAGGAGACAAAGATGGTCTAAGACGCTTAAGACTCTCAGTTATCAAATCCTCGTCAAAGAGAACGGAATTAGATAGTGCACCAGATGGGAGGCAAACGGAATCACAATGTGGATGTTTGTTAACGGAGGAAAAATGTTGGGCAAAACTTTCGGCAACATCCCGAATTTCCCACTCCTGAGAGTCAACTAAGCTGATACTCAAATCTGATTTAATGGAACGCTTGCGAACGTAAAGCCAGAACTGACTAGGACGATTTGAGCACTCCTCTCTAAAGACTCAAGATCGCACACGGCGAAACTCATCCGCCCAATTGTGAAACCCAGGGCGTTTTGCTTTACGACGGGCCCGTTCTTTGAGTTTTAACGCCGTTATTAGTTCTCTTGAAAACCAGGAAGGGAACTTCCTACGCGTAGGAGTATGCAAAGGTATGTATCGACGCATACCATCAAGAACTATTTCAGTGAAGCGACTGACTTGTCCGTCTGAATCATTAATGTCATTTAAAAGAGACCAGTCGACGGAAGAGACGAAATTGAAAAGACCGACATAATCACCACATGCATACGCGAAACGGGACGAATTCCTCACCCGATCTGAATTAGTAGAAGGCGAGGCAGAGACAGCAGTAGTAACTAGAAGTGGAGGATGAAATGCGTCGCAGCGAGTCAGCGGTATGTCTGAACTCGAGACTTGAACACTTTCAAAATTCGATAGACAGATGTCAAGAATGTTACCAAAGCAGTTTTCAATGAAATTGTGTTGCTGCAAAGAGTTAAAGGCTATATAATCAAGTAGAGTGTTACACTTACTTAATATATAATGATTGTTGTCAGAAGAAATAAATGAGTTCCAGTTGATACCTGGAGTATTAAAATTGCCTAAAATAAGAAGTTTGTGTTTGCTATGACGGGTTATAACATGTTCGATTGAGAGCAGAACAACATCATAGGCTGGATGTGGAATGTTCGGAGGAATGTAGAAAGCTGCAAGTAAAAGTTTTTCATGTCTATTTAAAGTGAGCTCAAGCCAAACATATTCTTCATCAGTTTCTAGAGCGGAACGTCGAACACACTTCACAGAACTGTCAATAGCAATGAGCACTCCACCTTCTCTTTGTTTGGGTCCTGTTTCAGGGCGGTCGCTACGAAAAACAGAGTAATTATTTGGAAAGAAATCATTGGAAGGAATATAGCTTGACAGCGAGGTTTCGGTAACCACAACAGCGGTATAACAACAGGAGAAAACGCTAGAAAAAAAATTCAGATCCCTTAGTCAGAAGACCTCGGGCGTTTTGATAATAGATGTCCAAATTAGGGGCCACTGCAATTTAGCGTCAATTCCGAGGGATGCAGCATATCGTCGTAAAGCTTCCCACGAAAGTCCTTGTATATGCAACCCATCGGCCACATCGAAGGCTCAACAATCTTACTGTAGGATTCTTCATCAACTTCAATATGGAAGGACGAGTAGGAGTCGTACCTTGTTTTCAGCTGCCGGCAGGAAATGGGGCTAATATTCATTGATTTTAGATGGTTGGTAAGGTCTACCGATGTTGTTTGGGGAGTGAGCTTAGATACGAAAATAGTCTTCGGACGCTTCTTTTGGTAAATGGCAGCGTTCAAGACAGATGAGCTCGATGCGCCACTGATGGCTCGACTTCGGTGCTTCTTCATCGCACTAGGTGGGTTACCCGCACAGGGAGGAGCAGAGGCCGAAGATGAACAGGTGATGTCGCCGGGAGTCATCCCTCGATGAAGAGCGGCGGAGTAGTCCACATACGGCTGCTCCTCACGGTAGGATTGCCCACGGACGCTCACACCGCGAAGAAGCGCGCCGCACAAGCTCCTGGCGTAGGCCGCGAACATCGGCACGTAGAGAGGCAATGACCTCGGCTTGTTGTACGAAAGCCCGCGAGTTCTCTCCACGAAGGCGCTCGTTCTCCTCTCGTAGCTGGGCAACCTCATCGCTCAGAAAAGAGCTTCCCTCAAGCGTGTCGAGGAGGAGAGCCCGTAGCGAGGCAAACTCACCGCCATGTTCGCCGGTCGCGGTTGAAGGGGGAAAACCGGTCGGGTGGCTGGCCAGGAGCGGGGCGATGGGAGAAAGGAACGTAGCTGCCGGCGCACCACCATCGCTGAGCCTAGCACCGTCAGACGATGAAGACGCACACAAATTGCACACGAATGGCGGAGAGCCGGACTTCAAGAGTTGCAACTCATCATCCGCCCAAGTGACACACTTCGTGTGAACACGTTTCGCACAGTCGGCACAGCGTAAAAACTGCTGCTTGCCAAAAAACGGGCGAGAGTACAGCACACATGCGTCCTTACTGGGCGCCATCTTGAAAAAAAAAATAATAATAAAAAAATAATAATCAATGAATCTTTATTTAATGTACGCAGGGGCCACCATGTGGTCTTTGTTTTGCAGCACAAATAAAAAAAAAGAAAAAAAAAGAAAATTCACACACAAGTTTTACACACACACACAGAACACAAAAAGAAGAAATAAATAACACAGAAAATGAAACTGAGACGAAAAGTGCCACGGAAAGAAAGGAATCAATGAGTAGCACGTCTTATATACAGTGAGAGAATTGTTGAGCACATCACGAAAGAAAAAAAAAAAACGATAGATAGATAGAGAAAAATACAATAATAAATAACTGACATTGATTAGAGTAATATAGAAATGTACATAAAATAAACAACCAATCCAGGCGCAACAAGTGCATGGTATTTAATACACAGGCTAGAAATACAGAATAATACAATAAAGAAACAAAATGGAATACGGGACAATAATATTCGAATATCAAGTTTAGAGTTTAAATTTAAATAAGAAACGGATAAAAAGCAATTCAAGATACAGACAGCATTGAACAGGAGAAAAAGCAAAAAGTGAAGGCTAGAAAGTGGAAGTTATATGTGATAAATACAGTTTAGAATACAAAGCTACGAACGTCCAATATAAATTAATAATAATATTATTATATTATCATTATTAACAGTATTCTCCTTCATGGCCGCATTTGTGCCCTCACCTCTTAAAGTGTATGCATCCTACTGCGCGTACTGCGAAAGAGCATGAGGGAATTCAGACCATTTCAAGTTTCTCCGTCTCTTCATTCCCATTCTCCTCTGGAAAGAATGCAGTGGTTATTTAACTCTTCTTGTCCTCACCTTGATATCTTCCCAAATTCGCTGTGTTCATTTATATTGGGTGATCGTAGCGTTGTATTCTAAATAGTAGGTACTTTATGACATACAACTCCCACTTTCTAGCCTAAAATATTGTATTTACTTCACTTTTTGCTTTTTCTCCTGTTCAATGCTGTCTGTATCTTGAACTGCTTTTTATCCGTTTCTTGCTTATATTTCAACTTTAAACTTTATATTCGAACCTTACTGCCCCGCGTTCAGTTCTAATCCTTTATTTTATTTTCCTGTAATTTCCAGCTTGTTTTTTAAGTTCCACGCACTTGTTGCGCCTGGAATGGTTGTTTGTTTATGTACATTTCTTTATTACTCTAAGCAGTCAGTTATTTGTTGTTGTTTTTTTATCTCTGTATTTATCGTTTTTCTTTCTTTCGTGATGTGCTCAACAATTCTCTCACTGTGTATCTTAAAATGCTACTAATTGATTTCTTTCCTTCCGTGACACTTTTTGTCTCAGTTTCATTTTATGTGTTACTTCTTTTTTTGTGTTCTATCTGTGTGTGAAACTTGTGTGTCAATTTTCATTTTTTTCATTTCTCAATTGCGCTGCAGAACAAAGACCACATGGTTGCCCCCGCGTACATTAAATAAAGATTGATTGATTATTATTAATATTATGAATACATTAATAATAATATTAATATTATTTCATATTATTATGATTATTATTATTATTATTATTATTATTATTATTATTATTATTATTATTATTATTATTATTATTATTATTATTAATATTATTATTATTATTATTATTATTATTATTATTATTATTATTATTATTATTATTATTATTATTATTATTATTATTATTATTATTATTATTATTATTATATTCCAAGATGGCGCCCAGTAAGGACGCATGTGCGCTGTGCTCCCGCCCGTTTTTTGGCAAGCAGCAGTTTTTACGATGTGCCGACTGTGCGAAACGTGTTCACACGAAGTGCGTCACCTGGGCGGATGACGAGCTGCAACTTCTGAAGTCCGGCTCTCGGCCATTCTTGTGTAATTTGTGTGCGTCGTCGTCGTCTGACGGTGTTAGTCTTAGCGACGGTGGTGCTAGAGTCCCTGGTGCCCCGCTCCTGCCCAGCCACCCGACCGGTTTTCCCCCTTCAGCCGCGACCGGCGAACATGGCGGTGAGTTTGCCTCGCTACGGGCTCTCCTCCTCGACGCGCTTGAGGGAATCTCTTTTCTGAGCGATGAGGTTGCCCAGCTACGGGAAGAGAACGAGCGCCTTCGTGTAGAGAACTCGCGGGCTTTCGTACAACAAGCCGAGGTTATCGCCTCTTTACGTGCCGATGTTCGCGGCCTACGCCAGGAGCTTGTGCGGTGCGCTGCTTCGCAGTGTGAGCGTCCTCTCGTCGAGCGTCCTCTCGTTGTCTCCGTGGGCAATCCTACCCGTGAGGAGCAGCCATCTGTGGACTACTCCGCCGCTCTTCATCGAGGGATGACTCCTGGAGATATTCCCTGTTCATCTTCTGCCTCTGCTCCTCGCCGTGCGGTTGACTTACCCAGTGAGATGAAGAAGCACCGAAGTCGAGCCATTACTGGCGCATCGAGCTCATCTGTCCTGAACGTTGCCATTTACCAAAAGAAGCGTCCGAAGACTATTTTCGTCTCTAAACTCAGTCCCGATACTACATCGGTAGACCTTACCAACCATCTAAAATCAGTGAATATTACTCCCATTTCCTGCCGGCAGCTGAAAACAAGGTACGACTCCTACTCGTCCTTCCATATTGAAGTTGATGAAGAATCCTACAGTAAGCTTGTTGAGCCTTCGATGTGGCCGATGGGTTGCATATACAAGGACTTTCGTGGGAAGCTTTACGACGATATGCTTCATCCCTCTGAACTGACGCAAAATTGCAGTGGCCCCTAATTTGGATATCTATTATCAAAACGCCCGAGGTCTTCGGACTAAGGGA
The DNA here is from genome assembly GCF_055883805.1 of Amblyomma maculatum. Taxonomy (NCBI): domain Eukaryota; kingdom Metazoa; phylum Arthropoda; class Arachnida; order Ixodida; family Ixodidae; genus Amblyomma; species Amblyomma maculatum. Next base: position 5,074,638 of record NW_028146743.1, on the reverse strand, counting down.
TCAGAATTTTTTTCTAGCGTCTTGTCCTCTTGTTATACCGCTGTTGTGGTTACCGAAACCTGGCTGTCAAGTGATATTCCTTCCAATGATTTCTTTCCAAATAATTACTCTGTTTTTCGTAGCGACCGCCCTGAAACAGGTCCCAAATCAAGAGGAGGTGGAGTGCTCATTGCTATTGACAGTTTTGTGAAGTGTGTTCGACGTTCCGATCTGGAAACTGTTGAAGAATGTGTGTGGCTCGAGCTCACTTTAAATCGACATGAAAAACTTTTACTTGCAGCTTTCTACATTCCTCCGAATCTACCTCCTTCAGCCTATGATGATGTTCTGCTCTCAATCGAACATGTTATAACCCGTCATAGCAAACACAAACTTCTTATTTTAGGTGATTTTAATACTCCTGGTATCAACTGGAACTCACTTATTTCTTCTCACAACAATCATTACATATTAAGTAAGTGTAACGCTCTACTTGATTTCATAGCCTTTAACTCTTTGCAGCAATACAATTTCATTGAAAACTGTTGCGGTAATATTCTTGACATCTGTCTATCGAATTTTGAAAGTGTTCGAGTCTCGAGTTCGGACATACCGCTGACTCGCTGTGACAAATTTCACCCTCCGCTTCTAGTTACTACTGCTGTCTCTGCCTCACCTTCTACTAACTCAGATCGGGTGGGGAATTCGCCCCGTTTCGCGTATGCACGTGGTGATTATGTCGGTCTTTTCAATTTCTTCTCTTCCGTCGACTGGTCCCTTTTAAATGACATTAATGATTCAGATGGACAAGTCAGTCGCTTTACAGAAATAGTTCTTGATGGTATGCGTCGGTACATACCTTTGCATACTCCTACGCGTAGGAAGTTCCCTTCCTGGTTTTCAAGGGAACTAATAACGGCGTTAAAGCTCAAGGAACGGGCCCATCGTAAAGCGAAACGCCCTGGGTTTCACAATTGGGCAGATGAGTTTCGCCGTGTGCGTTCTCTTTGCAAACGCTTATACAAGCGGGACTACGACTCCTATCTTGAGTCTTTAGAGAGGTATGCCTCAAATCGTCCTAGTCAGTTCTGGCGTTACGTTCGCAAGCGTTCCATTAAATCAGATTTAAGTATCAGCTTAGTTGACTCTCAGGGTTCGGAAATTCGGGATGTTGCCAACAGTTTTGCACAACATTTTTCCTCCGTTTACAAACATCCACATTGTGATTCCGTTTGCCTCCCATCTGGTGCACTATCTAATTCCATTCTCTTTGACGAGGAGTTGATAACTGAGAGTCTTAAGCGTCTGAGACCATCTTTGTCTCCTGGACCTGATGGCATTCCAGCTGCCATAATAAAAGCCTTCAGTTATATCTTCGTACCAGTACTGACTGCCATATTTAATAACTGTTTAAAAAATGCTGCCTTTCCTCGCGTGTGGAAAATGGCACGCGTGTTTCCTGTCTTCAAGTCTGGAAACAAAACTGATGTTTCCAATTATCGTCCGATTTCTCTTCTATGTGCAACCTCTAAGCTTTTCGAATTAGCTTTGCACAGCGTACTTTCCTTCCATCTCAAACATATCATAGTACCGAATCAACATGGCTTCATGTCGGGTCGCTCTACTTCCACCAACCTAGTCACGTTTATGACGTATGCCTCTGCAGCAGTCCTTCAGAGGGGTCAGGTTGACACTGTGTACTGTGATATGAGCAAAGCTTTCGACGTTGTTACTCACTCACTACTTCTTGAAAAACTTCTACTCTCTGGCGTTGAAGTCTCTCTCGTGGCCCTCCTACGCAACTATCTCCTTGATCGCTTCTGCTTTGTCAGTGTCAATGGACAGACTTCTTTCGTTTACCCTGCAACGAGTGGAGTTCCTCAAGGTTCAGTACTAGGCCCGCTTCTCTTCTCCGTTTTTATTAATGATGTTTCCTCGGCGATAAAGAACTCCTCGTTTCTTCTTTATGCTGATGATATAAAAATATTCAAGGTAATACATTCTTTTCAAGATTGCGTGTTGTTGCAATCGGACATATCTGCTTTTTCTGATTGGTGTGCGATGAATCGACTTACCCTCAATTCTTCCAAAACTAGGGTTGTGTCCTTTACTCGTAAAACACATAGCTTTCTCTACCATTATGCTGTCAATTCTGTGCTGTTGGATAGGGTTGATGAAATTAATGACCTTGGTGTACTTTTTGACCGCACCCTCAGCTTCTCCTCTCACACTAAACGCATTGCTCAGCGGGCTATGCGCACACTCGGATTCGTTTGCAGACTTTCGAGAGAGTTCCATACTCCACTTCCGTTCCTAAAACTGTACCTGTCCATATGCCTCCCGGTCTTGGAGTATGCGTCGGTTGTTTGGAATGGCACTTGCAAATCGAACTTGGACAAGGTTGACAGAGTACAAAAAAAATTTTTACGGATATTTCATTATCGCTTTCCTTTCGCAACTTCCCCCTCTCGCTCCACCAGGAGCGCCCAACTGAATCTTCCTTCCCTTCACTGCCGTCGTATCAGACTTGATATCATATTTCTGTACAAACTCCTTCATGGCCACATTATGTGCCCTCAGCTCTTAGAGTACATCCTACTGCGCGTTCCGCGAAAGAGCATGAGGGAATTCAGACCATTTCAGGTTTCTCCTCTTCATTCCCACTCCCCTCTGGACAGGATGCAGTGGTTATTTAACTCTTTTTGTCCTCACCTTGACATCTTCCAAAACTCGCTCTGTTCATTTACATTGGATGTTCGTAGCGTTGTATTCTAAATAGTACTTTATCACATATAACTCCCACTTTCTAGCCTTAAATTGTATTTACTTCACTTTTTTCTTTTTCTCCTGTTCAATGCTGTCTGTATCTTGAACTACTTTTTATCCGTTTCTTGCTTATATTTCAACTTTAAACTTTATATTCGAATCTTACTGTCCCTTGTTCAATTTTACTTCTTTATTGTATTATTCTGTATTTCTAGCCTGTGTTTTAAGTACCATGCACTTGTTGCGCCTGGAATGGTTGTTTATTTTATGTATATTTCTATATTACTATAATCAATGTCAGTCATCTGTTTTTTTTTCTTTTCTACCTACCGTTCTTTTTTTTTTTCTTTATTTCCTGGTGTGCTAAAAAATTCTCTCACTGTGTATATAAGTGATGATACTCATTGTTTGCTTAATTTCCGTGATACTTTTCGTCTCAGTTCCATTTCATGTATTATTTATTTCTTTTTTTTGTGTTCTCTCTGTGTGTGTAAACATGTTTGTGCTTTTTCATTTTTTTTTTGTGTGCTGCAGCACAAAGACCACATGGTTGTTCCTGCGCACATTAAATAAAGATTGATTGATTGATTGATTGATTGATATTATTATTATTATTAAACACAGACTTCTCATTTTAGGTGATTTTAATACTCCAGGTATCAACTGGAACTCCTTTACTTCTTCTCACAATAATCATTATATATTAAGTAATAGTAGCATCTACTTGATTTTGTAGCCTTTAACTCTTTGCAGCAACACAATTTCATGAAGACTGCTGTGGTAATATTCTCGATATCTGTCTATCGAATTTAGAAAGTGTTCGAGTCTCGAGTTCCGACATACCACTTACTCGCTGTGACAAATTTCACCCTCCACTTCTTGTACCTACTTCTGTCTCTGCCTCACCATCTACTAATTCAGATCGAGTGGGGAATTCGCCCCGTTTCGCTTATGCACGTGGTGACTAGGTTGGTCTCTTCAATTTCTTCTCTTCTGTGGATTGGACCCTTTTAAATGACATTAGTGATGCCGACGGACAAGTCAGTCGCTTCACTGAAATAGTTCTTAATGGTATGCATCAGTACATACCTCTGCATATTCCTACTCGCAGGAAGTTTCCTTTCTGGTTTTCAAGAGAACTGAGAACGGCGTTAAAATTTAAGGAACGGGCCCATCGTAAAGCGAAACGCCCTGGGGCTCAGAATTGGGCAGAGGAGGTTCGCCGCTTGCGTTCTCTTTGCAAACGCTTATACAAGCGGGACTACGATTGTTATCTTGAGTCTTTAGAGAGGAGTGCCACAAGTCGTCCTAGTCAGTTCTGGCGGCCGTTCGCAAGCGTCCCCTAAATCAGATTCTAGTATCAACTTAGTTGACTCTCTGGGGTCTGAAATTCGGGATGTTGCCGACAGTTTTGCCCAACATTTTTCCTCTGTATACAAACTTTCACACTGCGATTCCGTATGCCTTCCATTTGGTGCACCATCTAATTCCTTGCTCTTTGTCGAGAAGTTAATAACTGCGATTCTTAAGCGTCTGAGACCATTTTGTCTCCTGGACCTGATGGCATTCCAGCGCCATAATAAAAGCCTTCAGTTATATTTTTGTACCAGTACTGACTGCTATATTTAATAACTGTTTTAAAAATGCTGCCCTTCCTCGCGTGTGGAAAATAGCACGCGTGGTTCCTGTCTTCAAGTCTGTAAACAAATCTGATGTTTCCAATTATCGTCCGATTTCTCTTCTGTGTGCAACCTCTAAGCTTTTCGAATTAGCTTTGCACAACGTACTTACTTTCCATCTCAAAGATATCATAGTACCGAATCAACATGGCTTCATGTCGGGTCGCTCTACTTCTACCAACCTAGTCACGTTTATGACGTATGCTTCTGCAGCAGTCCTTCAGACAGGTCAGGTTGACACTGTGTATTGTGATATGAGCAAAGCTTTCGCCGTTGTTACTCACTGCTTCTTGAAAAGCTTCTACTCTCTGGCGTTGAAGTCTCACTCGTAGCCCTTCTATGCAACTATCTCCTTGATCGCTCCTGCTTTGTCAGTGTCAATGGACAGACCTCCTTCGTTTATCCTGCAACCAGTAGAGTTCCTCAAAGTTCGGTATTAGACCCGCTTCTCTTCTCCGTTTTTATTAATGATGCTTCCTCGGCGATCAAGAACTCCTCGTTTCTTCTTTATGCTGATGATATAAATATATTCAAGGTAATACATTCTTTTCAAGATTGCTTGTTGTTGCCATTGGACATATCTGCTTTTTCTTATTGGTGTGCGAAGAATCGACTTACCCTCAATTCTTCTAAAACTAGGGTTGTCTCCTTTACTCGTAAAACGCACAGCGTTCTCTACCATTATTCTGTGAATGCTGGGCTGTTGGACAGGGTTGATGAAATTAATGACCTTGGTGTACTTTTTGGCTGCACCCTCAGCTTCTCCTCTCATACTAAACTCATTGCTCAGCGGGCTACTTGGACACTAGGATTCGTCTGCAGACTTTCGAGAGAGTTCCGTACTCCACTTCCATTCCTAAAGCAGTACCTGTCCATATGCTTGCCGCTTTTGGAGTATGCGTCGGTTGGTTCGAGTGGCACTTGTAAATCGAACTGGAACAAGGTTGACAGAGTACAGCCAAAATGTGTACGGATATTTCGATATCGGTATCCTTTCTCAACTTCCTTCTCTCGCTCCACTAATAGTGCCCCACTGAATCTTTCTTCTCTTAACTGCCGTCGTGTCAGAGTAGATATAGTTTTTGTCTACAATCTCCTTCATGGCCACGTTATGTGCCGTCAGCTCTTAGAGCATATCCTTGTGCGCGTTCCGCGAAAGAGCATGGGGGAATTCATACCGTTTCAAGTTTTTCTGTTTCTACATTCTCATTCCCCTCTTGACAGAATGCAGATGTTGTTTAACTCTTTTTGTCTTCACCTTAACATCTTCCAAAATTCGCTCTCTTCATTTTATATTGGACATTCGTAGCTTTGTATTCTAAACTGTAATTATCACATATAACTTCCACTTTCTAGCTTAAGTATTGTATTTATTTACTTCACGTATTGCTTTTTCTCCTGTTCAGTGCTGTTTAAAGTATATTGTACTGCTTTTTATCCGTTTCCTATCTATATTGATACGTGGCAAGGTAAGGCCAAGAGATTAGTGCAAGATGACTCCGCACACAGCACAAAGAAACACAGCAGCGTTAACCAGGCCCCAACCGACACTGTTTGAACGTCGTCTTCACCAAAACTCACGAGATTCTTCTTCTTCCGTCCTTATGCAGATATCAGTGCATGCACCGCCTAATGTAGAACTACCCCGCCGGCTGAAAAGCGCCGTCCCGGTGCGTACTAGCGTTCAAACCAGGGTCCATGTAGTACGGCTTGAGGCGTGCAACATGGACCGTCTCGGTGCGTGGTGTGGAGGTATGCGTTGCGGTGCGCAAGGGCGCAATCCACCTTTTGCGCGAGTTTTCTGCGCATGCGCGAAGCCGTAGCGGCGACCGATGGAAACACATTGGACGGCGTCGACGGCGTTTCTCGCCGCCGCCAGTGCACGGGGCTGGAGGCACCGGGCGGCACGGTGACCGTCACAGGCTTGGCAAAGCAATGCCAACCACATCTGTCGCGTACGGTTGCCACTCTGTAAGCGTGCCAAGATCCAAGACGCGGTTTTTCAGGTTTCCTTCGGCGAGCCGCGACCAACAACGACGTGAAGCTTGAATTTGGGCCACCAAGCGTCAAGATGTGAATGGCCAACTTAGCAACCGACTGCGTACTCTCGACTGTGCGAAAAACACTTCGTTACAGGTATGTATGCATCTAAAGGAAATGTGCATGATGAAAAGTTTCTACCGGAGTTTACACCAAGCCTGTAACCCACCAGTGATAGCCGCAATGAGCATTTCTTCGGCGTGTTTGATGGCGACGTATTTTGTCGTTTATTTTCTTTATGTGCGAAGGGGCCAGGCAGCGCAGATATCACAGGTGGCTGTGTGTGCTACACCGTAATATTTAGCATGTTTTATCGCGACTGCCGCCTGACTGAAAAGAAAAACAAACTGGGCGTTTGTTGTGATGCACCGCCGTTCGCGAGCCGAGTTGTTGAGCTGGTCATGAGGCTCGCGAAGGGCAGTGCATTAAAACGCTGTATTTTTTCTCTTGTTAGTCAGGTGGCAGACATGATAAAACATGCTAAATATTACGGCCTAGCGCACACAGCCGCCTGTGATATCTAAGCTACGTAGCCCTTTCGCACATAAAGAAAAGAAACGACAGAATACATCGCCTTCAGGCCCCGGCGCAACCAAAGCAATCACGCACCGAAGAAATCCTCATTGCAGCTATCACTGGTGCGATATAGGCTGGGTGCAAACTCCAGTAGGTACTTTTCATCATGCATATTTCCTTCAGATGCATACATACCTGTAGTATGTGTGTTTTTGCCGCTCGGAGCATATGATGCACTTGACACTCTTGCACGACGCAGAGTATTTTTTTACCTTAAAGGCTCGCCTTCGTGCACGCCAAAGCATCCGGATTTTGTTCCTTTGGTGTGCGCAATCAGATGCACTTCCTTAGGGAGCTTGATAATTGTCGTCTTCGTCCAACCGTTTGCAACGGCAAGGAAACTGCCCGCCACAAATGAGTCTCCTGGAGGGTTCATGCTCGTTCACTTGCAGAGTGGATCACTCTGGACGTAGAACAGGGTTGGTTCCTGACCGAGATGCGCATCCGATATGCACGAGATGCACATGTGTCACCAAGTCGTTGATTCCGCAGAAATCGCGGCGGAGGCAGAACGGTTGTGGATCTTTTCACAACAGAATGACCATTCTCTGTGCACTGAGAACCTTTTCACCACTGCGACCACATCCGTTCTGATTCCTGAGGGCAGAAACCGGCTACAGCGCTGAATCATCCGTTGCCAGAAAATTGCCGCGCGTTTCCTGCAGGTGTGCATTCCGGCCGGGACAATGCCCTTTTCAGGGGGTGTGTATAAGTGTCTCTCTTCCGAGCTTCGCAGATGAAATCCTATAGCTGCACGCTTGTAGATGACGCGAGGAAGAAGCGACGCCCTTGCACCATGCCGGCGCCGCGGTGACCGCATTGTGCTCGGTAACTCAAAACACCCCGCGCATATGCGCCGCTCGAAGTCACAGGAGACGATTCAACCTAGTTCTGCAGCATCAACAAACCCCTGGCTGCTTTGCCCTTTGAGATCCCCCTCTCTCTCTCTGCCACCGTGCTCTCCTGTCTGCCGAAAACCTGCACACTGAGATCGTCTCATTCTGTCACGTCGAAAACGGCCCGCGCTACACGCTCTTACAATACGAAGATAGTATATGCGTACGTGCGGTATGAGTGGATTGGGAAAACGCTGTACATTCCCCCATACTGCGTGAACATGATATACTGCAATCACTGTCACTACTTTCCGCCCCGAGGCCAAAAAAAGGGGGAGGGGGAGCTTTCGCTTTCTACCTGCGTTGGCGTGGCCATTTCGTATGGTGCGCTTTCGCGTCATCTGCTACACTGCCGTCCAATGTGTTTCTCGCCCGCTCCCGCATGATGGCGCGACATCCTCCCGCAAAAGGCGGATTTCGTATGTTACTAGAGTCACTTGTCGTAAAATGCGGTAGGGTCCTGTATAACGGGGAAGTTTTTCCGAGAGGCTAACGCGGCGAGCTGGGGTCCAAAGAAGCACGACAGAGCCGCAAGAATACTGGGTGTTGCGATGACAGGAAACATAGCGACGTTTCTGGGAGTGCTGGGAGGCTGCTAGTCGGTTGCGAGCAACAAAGCGGGCAGCATCAGCTCGGGCTATGGCTTCACGAGCGTATGAGCTAGCAGCGGCGGAAGAAGGGAGCAGACTGTCAAAAGGAAGAAGAGGTTCACGGCCGTATAGAAGATAGAAGGGGGAGTCAGCCAGTAGTGTCGTGACGCGACGAATTGTATGCAAATGTCACAACTGGCAGCGTTATGTCCTAGTCGTGGTGGTCATCAGAAACGTACATAGACAACATGTCAGTCAGTGTCCGGTTAAGGCGTTCGGTAAGCCCGTTCGTCTGTGGATGGTAGGCAGTCGTGAATTAATGACGAACGTTGCACAACCGTAGGATCTCGTCGACTATATGAGCAAGAAAGCAACTGCCAAGGTCGGTGAGCAGTTGGCGGGGAGCTCCATGGACGAGTATAACGTCTTTTAGGAGGAAAGCCGCAAAATCAGTTGCACAACTGGTTGGTAATGCTCGTGCTACCGCGTAGCGTTTGGTGTAATCAGTGGCTACCGCAATCCATTCGTTCCCCGATGCGGACAGTGGAAAAGGCCCTAGAAGATCCAGACCCACTCGAGAAAATGGGTCTATGGGGATGTCGATCGGCTGCAGGAGTCCAGCTGGTAAAACTGATGGCTTTTTCCGGCGTTGACAGTGGTCACAAGCAGCCACGTAGCGGCGGACTGCGCAGTATAGGCCTGGCCAAACGAACCGACGGCGCACACTGTAGTATGTGCGAGAGACGCCTAGATGACCCGCTGTGGGAACGTCGTGAAGCTGTTCAAGGACGGCTGTGCGTAGGTGCTTAGGGACTACTAGTAGAAGGTCGGGGCCATCAGGTCGCATATTGTGCCGGTATAAGGTGCCGTCGTGGAGCACAAACAAACGAAGGGAAGGGTCATGGCGATCGGCGCTGAAGCGATTGTTAATTTCGCGAAGCTGAGAGTCCTGGCGTTGCTCCCGGCGAATGTTGGAAAAGTCGGAAATAGAGAGCACGCAAGCGTCATTGTCACATTCAAGCTGGCTTGGCAGGTCGACTGGATGACGGGACAGGTAATCGGTGTCTCGATGCCACTGGCCAGACTTATAAAATACTGAAAAATTGTACTCCTGAAGGCGCAAGGCTCAACATCCAAGGCGGCCAGTAGGGTCTTTGAGTGTGGAAAGCCAACACAATGCGTGGTGGTCAGTGACTACTGTGAATGGCCGCCTATACAAGTAAGGCGGAACTTTGTAATGGCCCAAACTAGGGCTAAGTACTCACGTTCAGTGATGCAATAATTCTGTTCGGCCGCAGAAAGGAGTCGGCTGGCATAGGCGATGACGCGAGGAGAACCGAGTTGACGTTGTGCGAGAACGGCACCAGTTCCATGACCACCTGCGTCGGTGTGTACTTCTGTGGGCGCTGAGGGATTGAAGTGAGCCAACACTGGCGGACCGGTGAGGTGGGCAATAAGAGCGACGAAGGCGGCCGATTGTTCGTGGCCCCAGGAAAACGAGACCTCTTGTTTTAGAAGCTGCGTGAGCGGACGGCAATTTCCGCGAAGTTTGGTACAAATCACCGGAAATATGAGCAAAGTCCGAGAAAGCTACGCACGTCGCTGCTAGATTTCGATATAGAGAAATCCCTTACAGCGCGAATTTGTCAGGGTCCGGCTGGATGCCATGGGTGTTGACTAAATGTCCTAGGACCTCGAGTTCCCAGTGACCAAAGCTACACTTCTTGGAGTTCAACTGAAGGCCAGCTCGTCGGAAGACGCCAAGATTAGCTGAAACACGATGAAGGTGGCCCTCAAAGGTTGATGAAAATACGATGACGTCATCGAGGTAGCACAGACATGTGGTCCATTTAAGCCCCCGTAATAGGGAGTCCATCATGCGCTCGAAGGTCGCAGGGGTATTACATAAGCCGAAAGGCATCACCTTCAATTAGTAGAGGTCATCTGGGGTGAAAAAAGCCGTCTTTTCACGATCTCTTTCGTCAACACAGATCTGCCAATATCCAGAACGGAGATCGATGGAGGAGAAGTGGTTGGCACCATGCAGGCAGTCGAGGGCGCCATCGATCCTTGGAAGAGGGTACACGTCTTTCTTTGTTATTTTGTTTAGGTGTTGATAATCTACACAAAACCTCCAGCTGTTGCCTTTCTTTTTAACGAGTACTACTGGAGACGCCCAGGGGCTATATTTTCTCCATTTCTTCCTGAATGACACGGCGTTCAGAAAGAGCAACTCTGTAAGGCCGTCTGTGAATAGGGCGGGCATCTCCAGTATCGATGCGATGTGTGACGACGGACGTTTGGCCCAGGGATCCGCGACCGAAATAAAAAATGTTGCTGTATGACCGCAAAAGGTCGGCAAGGGCGCTTGAATATTCGGAACGCAGGTCAGAGGCAACCATGGCTGAAATGCGGTCCTCCGGACTATGTGACGGGACAGGTTGTGCAGGTACCTCGGCGTGACGTTCTGACAGCACTGCAGAAATAGTAAAGCTGGACAAAGGTGACAGCTCGGCAAGAAAAATGCCCTCCGGGAGAACTTGCGAAGACATGCTGAAGTTGAGTACGGGAATGTAGGTGAGGTTATGCTCGACATGTACAATGTTATGAGGTAGGACGATGTTGCGCTGTAGAGTGACGTCGGTGATGGGGTTGACAACGTAGTCGCCGTCAGGAAGGGAGGGAAAAGGTGACATGGGCACGTATACTGCCGCCTCGGCAGGTAGGCGAGTAAATGTACTGGAGCGGAGACGAGGCTGGGAATGGTCAGCACTAGAGTCGTGAACACAATGGGGCAGGCCTAGGCGCAGAAGTCCGGAGGCACATTCAATGAGAGTGGAATGGGCTGTTATAAAGTCTAGGCCTAAAATCACGTCTTGAGGCCAAGTAGTAAGGATGGCGAAGAGCACAGGGACGTGATGGCCGGCGATGCTGACGCGCGCAGTGCACATTCCGATGATGGTAGCAGTGTTTCCATCAACAACACGAACTGTAGAGGTGTTAGCGGGCGTAAGAACGTTTTTGAGGCGCTGGCGGAACGACGAACTAAGTACTGAAATATGGGCTCCAGTGTCGATAAGGGCAGAAACGGAGACTCCGTCCACAAGAATGTCAATGAGGGTACGTCTGGGTATGGCAACGGGAAGTGGGGACGGTTTCGTTGCGAGGCTGATCTGTTTGAGGAAGATAATGTCCAGGTCCATCATAGGCGGGGCGGGGCTCCTCTGGTTGGGCAGGGATGCGTCGAGGTCTATTGTAGTATCGACGGTCGGCATTGTAATAAGAGCGAGGGGCGAATAAGGTACGGCTACGGCAATAACGAGATGTGTGGCCGGCGCGACAGCAAATGAAGCAAATTGGCCCATCGTTTGAGGTGCGCCACTCTGCAGGATTGCGGCTAAGGTAGCGACGTGGGGAAGCCTGGCTCGCGGTAGCAGCAGCCACTACAGGAACAGGGTTCGTTGGTGACGGTGGCGGCACGGGCTGGAGGAGATGCCGACGTTGGCGAGTTCTTGGCGAACAACAGCCTGTATCATGGCCATGGTGTCTGGCGGCGGAGACGTGAGTGGTGCAAGAGCCAAGACCTCGAGTTCTCTCCGGATGATCCGAGTGATGTTCGCTGGATGAGAAGGCTGTTCCAAAGGCCGCAGGTCAGCGCAGGATGATGTAGCCGCCGTGTTTGGAAGGCGGTCAAAGCGATGTACGAGACGGCGTTGTTTAGCCTGCTCGAATTTTCGACATACTTGAAGTACCGTGTCGACGGTAGCGCAATCCGTACAGGAGAGGATGCTGAACGCATCATCCGCTATACCCTTGAGAATATGCCCTATCTTGCCACTTTCTGGCATGGAGCTATTTACCTTGCGGCACAACGAAAGGACGTCTTCAATAGGGAACCTGCGCTGCCCAGGGGGAACCTGGGAGCCTGGGAAATAGGGAACCTGCGCTGCCACCCGCCCCGTGCGCCGACTGCTACTGGAGATCGGCTTATCTATACTATTTCGTGCCGAAATAAACGACTCGAGCAATCATGGTCAGTTATCAGCATACGTGCCTTATAACAATCATTCATGGTGAGGCAGCTAGATCGTACAGCGCGATATTTATAATAGGCAAGCTCTCTATTGAATATGAAGAAAGAATATCTACCTATTAATTCGTAGGTATCGTAAAACTAATACTGCATGAATACTTTCAGCTGTACTTCAGCCAGCAAACTATATCATCCAACTCAAAAACAAAAAGCGCTTTCTCCGAAGCAATACGTCTTTTATTCGAAGCAAACAACGAACGAATGAATTCTCTAATTGTGGAGCTTTTTTCAATCACAGCTCACTCACTGACCTATTGAAAAATTGTTGAACGGTCACTAGGTGAGTTGCGATAGTTTAATGCAGGACTGAAAGCATGCCGGTTAAGGCAGTGCGCGACTCTGCAATTCCGACAAAATACTGCGTGTTCGGATAGGTTGCAAATTCTCTCGGTTTGTCATCTAGATGATGGCAATATGCGTATCGGTATGCCACTTACGTTCCCCCTTTGCTAACTTTCCATCCGTCTTGCAATGGCCCCACTCACGCCCAGTTCTAAAAGGCGCCCTTCGCAAAACGTTCTCATCAGGTTGCACAATTGATAAACGCGAATAAACAGAACTTTATATGTACAGGTGCGGACATAAGTAAACGGAGCACGCTTTTACGTTCAAATTAAAATCACGCCTTCTACACTGGAGATACGAAAACAATATTTGTCGTAGTGAAAAGGCACTGGCGTAGCTTGTACCGGATCTCACATAACACGACTGCAAATTTCAGTTATGCAACGCATGAAAAATAATAGAAGAAAAAGCGCGCTCCGTTTACTTTTGTCCGCAGGGGTACGGTACGGCATGACAGAAGCCACGTTATGCAGTGCAATGAGCAGCGCTCAAACGAGAAGCTCAACAATCCCCCGTACTCATCCAGTCTCCTGAATTGAGCTCGCTGTGTTTTGTACAGCTGCGGTGAAATAGAGCACAGAGCAGTCTTTTTATCGTAACAGAGCACTTCTAAACGCAGCAGCATGTCTTTGGTTTCGCGATAAATTAGACGCTCTTCAGCGCCTCCAGCCACGGCAGTCTTAGCCGTCCTACCGAGGTGGTGGCGCGACGGCCACTAGGCGGCGCTGACGGTACGTGGAAAACTCCAGTGCAGGTTCCCTATATAAGCAAGGTAGGACTCCGTGGGGGATTGGGTGCGAGTGGAAAGTTCTGTTTTTTGCTGCGACAGCCCGCCCAATCGGCTTCCCGAACAAGTCTTGTAGCTTTTGTTTACAGATTTCCCAGGTCACTAGCTCTTGCTCGTGATTTTGGAACCACGTCCGAGCTGTTCCCGACAAATAGAAGATTACGTTCGCCAGCATAATGGTCGCGTCCCAGTGGTTGTTTCTGCTGCAGCGCTCGTACTCATCTAGCCAGTCGTCAACGTCCGGCTTGTCTTCGCCATAAAGATGGGAGGATGGCGGATCTTCGTGAGTACCACTGGCTGAGCCGATATTGCTGCGATGGTAGGGGCTGCCTCGGAGGTCATAGTGGTCGTTGCTGATGTCGTTGTGAGCCCAGGTAGGTGGCGGCCACTGCGCAAATCCAGCTTTTCTGTGCTATTTTGCTCTTATATTCTGTTCTGAGCGCACGGGTATCTTTAGTCACCTCCACCAAGATGATACGTGGCAAGGTAAGGCCAAGAGATTAGTCCAAGATGACTCCGCATACAGCACACAGAAACACAGCAGCGTTAACCGGGCACCAACCGACACTGCTTGAACGTCGTCTTCACCAAAACTCATGAGATTCTTCTTCTTCCGTCCTTATGCAGATATCAGTGCATACACCGCCTAATGTAGCACTATTTTAACTTTAAAATTTATTTTAGAATATTGCTGTCCCTCATTAAATTCAATTTTTATATTGTATTTCCCTGTGTTTCTAGCCTGTACTGCGCCTGGAATGGTTGTTTATTTTATGTATACTTCTATTACTATAATCAATGTCAGTTATTTGCTTTTTTCCCTATCTATGTTTTTTTCGTGATGTGCTCTATAATTCTCTGACTGTGTATATAAGACATTCTACTTTGCGTGACACTTTTCTTCTCAGTTTCATTTCATGTGTTATTTGTTTCTTCTTTTTGTGTTCTATCTGTGTGTGTAAAACTTGTGTGTGCATTTTCATTTTTTTTTTTTGTGCTGCAGCACGAAGACCACATGGTTGTTCCTGCGCACATTAAATAAAGATTGATTGGTTATTATTATTATTATTGAATTTGCTAACCCACCGCTGCGAATGGGGTCAGAATAATGATTTAAAGGTAAACTCCAGAAAAAAACAAACAAAAGCAGTCCTCCTCAAAACAAGAGCCAGAGCCCATGCATTTTATTTTGTTCCTACCTACAGTGGCAAAGACAACTACAGCAAGCTTCGCAAAGCTATGGAAGAGCCGGTTTCAAGCCCTAGCCCTTGGGCTGTATATCAAGGCTCTCTCAAGCTAGTGCCGCGGCCGACATGACGGCCATTGAAAAAGAATGCGCCTTGAATCGCTAGGCCACCCGCACGGCTCCCTTAAGCTTGCACCGCCTCTGGGGGCGGTAGATGCTAGTCGGAACAGCCCGCTTTCTTCGACTCTTCTGTTGTTTTCTCTCTCGCGGAGCCACCGCCCCGAGTAAAGCCAAATACGCATCCCGGCCACGGCAACCGCCTATCGATGGAGGCGAAAAGCATGGCGCCCGTGTGCTGAGCGATGCCCCTGAATTAACTAGAGGCTTTTTCATGCAGCTCGCCTCGTCATGATCTAACCTGGCAGGCCTGCGAGACACCTTTCTTCAATTACGCATAAGCTGCTATGATCTAAATGTTTACAAAAGGGAGGGGAGGGGGGTGCTTCTAGCCGAGGCCGGTTGACGTCGATCCTAACAGCTCCTCCATGCACAGGAAAATCTCGACTGGCCAGTGGTTTCAGTTAGCTGCCGAGGACAGAAGGGCTTCAGTTTGGAGTAGCATGTATGCACATTGTGCGAGCGCCAATCGCAAGCCTCTGATAACGGCCAAAAGCGGTCGAACCCAAGCGATACATTCAGCGACATGCAAACGCCCAGCCACATGCTACAGGCACAACAGGCGGTTATAGAGGAACTAGATTAGAAATCGTAATGCCAACCCAGCTGTTGTTGCATAAGTTTGGCTTAGAGCGTGCGTTGATGTTCTATAAGAATTCTCCAAAAGCAAAAATGATGTTTCGTACAAAAAGGGAGCTGTTTTTCACACCTTACAAATTAAAAAAAAAATTCCTTTAGCTATGAGGCTAATGTTCCTTCAGTACAATCAGGGTTCTAAAAGAGTCAGCTCAAACTTTTGGCCCCTAACTCAGACTATCCTTAGAGCAATAGTGAAGAAGCTGTTTTCTTTGGCTGTCCCTGATCTGCATGCTCTTCGAAGGCAAGAATGGTCGGATTGATGAGACGAAACTAGATGTCTCCGATCCGCATTCAAATCCTTGCTAAAATAGAAAGCAACTCGTAATACAGATTTTGTATTTCCCTCTTCATACAGCCTCACCTACATTGGTGCATCGTGACTAGTCGTAGGTACCTCAAAAAATTTATAAACATGCAGTATTTACTGGAGATAAAGAAGGACACTACTACAGTTTGAAAACAAACGAAGCATGCTTGCTGCGGACGATTCATAACAAAAATCAACGTCGGGTTCCTGGCAGTTTTCGTTTTATCATTGTGCGCAATAATTCCCGATATGTTGGTCAAAATAAAAATTTGCACTCTCATCGGACACTGTTATTACGTAATTGTACCTGCACGAGCGTTGAGACTGGCGCAGGTGAACCGTGTCAATGTTCAGTTTCCGGCAACATTAATATGCAAGAAAGTAGAAGGTTGGACAGCCGTCGCTATAGCTCAGTTAGTAAGAGCACCGAAAACAATGTTCGGAGGCCGGCGATTCGGTTCTCACCAGCGGCACGTTGTTTTTCTTCTTCGCATGTAATTATCTTTCTTCCTTATATGATTACAGTACTGGTGCAGGTTATTAGAAAAAAAATTAAAAGAAGGCCACCTAAGCGTTCGGAGACCTGGCCGACTGCTTGCTTTTTAATAAATCCTCTCCAGGCACTACTAGGTATCGCACTATATAATTTAAAATATTGTAGTAAGCATAAAACTGAGCACACAGTTTTATTGTATAAAATGGCTTAAGGCTTCCTCTCAGGAAGAGAAAACCTATGACGTTTTTTTTTTCAGCACAAACTACATGTGGTAACATTTTACATGTAACAGTGAATGAGGTCATGCGTGCAATTTTATGTTGTGCTATATGTCTCAAGTTTTTGATGCCCGCCGAATCGAGCAGAAAGAAACACACAGAACGAGGCTAAGCTGAACCAAAACTTTCTTCTTGATGCAACGGGAATAGAGGCGGGGCCGGCAGGTGACGAAACCAAGGTGATGTCAGTAGTCGTGCTTCAAGGAGAAAGTTTCGGTGCAGCCTGTCCTCGCTCTGTGTGTTTCTTTCCGCGTCCTTGTTGTTTTTTATTCTGCTGCATCAAAAACTTTAAATATGTACCAACTAGCTCAGGTATCGGCCCTTTTAGTGCTTTATGTGTCATGAACAGATCGCTTAACGGCTTACAAGCGCAATCCATGGAGACAGTGGGACTGATTTACGCATCCACTTGACCTAAAAGTCATCGTTGTCCAGTTTATTTTGTTAACACTGGGGATCTCGTGAAAAGTTCACGTGTGTCCATGCCCTGACCAGCGTGCAGGAGCTCGCAGAAAAAGGGTAATACACAATTATGCAAGAGTAGAAAACCGAAAACCGAAAACGCGAAGCGTAAGAGCAAGCAAACAATAAAAGCGCCGCATTAAGTTACATTATATTTAATAATGCACTAGAGTATATAAACTGGGCACAAAAAAGAATAGGAAAAGTCAAGCGGGAAGTCCGTATGTGGGGATCGCGGCAAAATTCCGGATTAGATCACAGCGCGGCGCTGGACTGAAGGCGGCCAGCTCGGCGGGATAACGCGCGCTCGGCGTCGGCAAATTGTCCCCAATGCTCCAGCAGACGAATCACGCAAGCGATTTTGTTTACTATTTACCACCGACTGCGTTGGCAAACTCAGGGAGGGGGGTCTCTTAACGGACCGTATACGTTCGGTGAAGCACCGTTAGGGAAAAGACTGACCGCTGCAAAAGCCTCTTCCGCTTTCAACACGTTCCAGCTCGAACGCAGAGCATTGAGCTAACACGAACATTCCCAGCACACGTCTTCATAACAGAGTTGTTCGTTTCGGTTTTTGACAATTTACCAAAAGAACGTTATTGTAAAATGAGACATACAAGTCAATTCATCATGAAATCAAACCTGATGACCCCCATTGTCACTCAGCTGCTGATGACCATTAGCAAAAAAATCAATTTTGACAAAGCGGGTAGCAGCTTTGAAGCCTTAAAGATCAGAAAATGATAATTTTGGCATTTGGGATTGTTTCTTCTTTCTTTCTTTATGCTCTTTGCATCATTACCCGCTTTCGAAATACGGTGTATAATATCTGGAATTAGTTTCTCAAAACAAGACGGCTTCATTGTTTCCCACCTTCTGTACACCAGCTATTTCTTTATTATTTAATGAATTGATCGAAATGTATGCGTATTTCGTATGTGCGGCAGACTTAAGTATGCGCTTGTCCCTTTGCAAACTTTGTATTTACAGCGTAGTCATTAGAGGCTTCAATTATGACTGCTTGTTTGTTTTTGGAACTTCAGGTCTTTGCGCGTGAGCACTCAGTCTAACATTCTAGCTGGTTCGGTAATAGTTTATTTTTTTGTCACTGTGGCCGATGTTAGTGCAGTTGTCTTGTATGCGTTCAAAGCTTGAAATAGTTTTATGAAGAATTTGTGGAAGCATAAAAAATATGAACTGCAGTAAAGCACATCTGCCAGTTCTCGAGGTTTTTGGCACTAAGTAAACGAAATAGTGCACAATGCCACCATGTTATAATCCTGGTGGCATTTGCCACTTTGCCACTTTTTAGTTACTGTGCGTGCATCAGACCAAGTATTTCTACAGGCTCAATACTCGTGGTTTTTATGTGCCCTTTTACTTTTTTGGTCCCAATCTGGAGATTGATCTGCCATAAACCTCTGTTTACTGCTTCACTTTCTTGAGAAAAAAAGGCGTGACATGCCCCTTGTAATTAGCTTGTTTAAATACTGTTTGAAAAAACGATCTTCATTGCTCCACAGAAAATAGGGAGGCTTGTGGTTCTGTTGGTAAATGCAATACAAAGACAGTGTAGTCTTTACTCACTTTGATGCATCTTGAAGGAAGCTTGCAAGATATTATTTCCGGTAACGTGCAGGGGCCTGCCGCACTGCAGCGTACGGCAGCGGACGCTAGAAATAAAGAGGCAGCTTTTTGTTATGTATTTATAATATTCATGTAGAAAACATTCACCGCGCACAGTGACACTGAAAAAATAGCGTTTTGAGCTATAACTGAAGACAGCGAAACGCAATTGCAAAAATACAGCAAATAACCACCCCGTAATGACTGCAAAGTCAGTGAAGCCACGTTTCTCGTAATGAGGCTGACGAGCTGGGAACTACTCTCTTCTCGTAGCTGGTACACAAAGGTGATGCGCGTGTCATTGTGTTGGTTGTGGTGGTCGGTGTGGGTTTTGGTCGCTCTAACTGCAGAGAGTGGTCGTCGTCATCGCCGTTTTTATGCGCGTGAGATGGTGTCGGTTGTGCTGGTCGTCATGCCTTTGGTGCTCGTTGTGGTTGTCGTTCCTTGTTTTAAGTGAAGTGGGCGGTCGTCGCCGTCGTCGTTGCGGTGGTGGTATCAGTTTTGAATGTCGTCCGTGTCTAGTTTTCGTAGTGGGTTTCGGTCGTTGACGTAACTGCACTGGGTCGCAGTCGCCATCCTTCTCATCAGGCGGGTTACTGACCTGGCCTCCTCGCTCCAGGCTGTGATTGAAGTAGACGACCGTGGCCTTTTGATACTACCGAAGTCCTAGCGGGCGGATGCACCGACTGGCAAGAGTCAGCGGGTATATCAAGGCACACAGCACCATGCAGATGTTGGTGTTCTGTTCTGAAGCTCACCTTGTGACACAGCAATTAAATGAAGAGCTGTGGAATGCGGGAGCGACATATGGACACAGACTCGTCTCGAGTCTTTAGGAGGCAAGAAGACACGTTGAAGCAGTGGAAGAACGGAACGCAGGTGTCCTCGTACTTGCTAGCGCAGCGGCGTGCAGTCGTCGTTGCATTCAACCGCCCAGTGTGAAGATGCGCGTTCAAGATATTAGGTTATGTTAGCCGTGAAAAAGCAGCGTAAAGTCTGAAATTAAGCTATAACTGAAGACAGCTTTTTAACAGATGTTTTAAGTTTTTCAATGTGACTCTTTGAACGGGCTGTATATATATATATATATATATATATATATATATATATATATATATATATATATATATATATATATATATATATATATATATATATATATATATATATATATATATATATATATACACGCTGAATTTGGCGCCGAGTCTGTGGTGCTATGCCATGAATGACCAACACGCTTAATGAGTAAGTTCGTTAAGCTCGCCTACAAGGCGAATCTATTCATCTGGCCGACATCCCTCGCCATGAAGAAGCGGCACGCCGAAAAACGAACGCAATAGCATATAAACTACTGGACGGGCGCTGCTCCTGTGGTTCTCTGCTTCGGTGTTTGTCTTTTGTGCTGTTTTTATTCAAGGAAAATGAAGTTGAAAGAGCTAAACGAGCGATCGAAACTTCCGAAGAGCAAAAAGGGAGACTAGAAAAGTGACCACGCAAGGCTGGAAGAAGGTGCAGCCCGAACAACAAATGCGAAACGATTCTGTCTCATCCACGACTACTACTGTTTTGGCTTTGCATATCCTGGCTTAGTTGAGTTAAGCCACTGCCACTTTCTTGCAGCATTTTCAACACTTATAGAAGAAGGTAATTAGATAGATGGCTTTACCAAGTGAACGGGTAGTAAGGCCGGCAAGAGCGATGAATATCAAGGCTGTCGCTCTGCGCTGGGAAATGAGATGGGAGGAGTCCATTCATTGCTGACGATGATGTGAGAAACGAGATAAAATAAACGTGATGACATCCGAAGCATGAGCCCAAGCCCGTATAGTAAAAAAATTGTATATACAAGTGCTACCACAGCTTTTCAAGTCGATGTAGGCCCTGGGACACTGGTTTAGAATGTTTTTATTGCGCGTATAGCGGGCGCACTGATAGCAAATGCTCCGCAGTCCCAATTATGTCACTAAGGGCGTAATCCGGAAAGATTCTTTGTCCAGATTAATATATGATCACTCGCACCCGAAAAGCACACCTAAACATATCTTATGCAGCCAGCATTCATGTGTCCTCGGTACAGAAAGTGTCACTGCCGGATCTAGCCTTTTAAGACAAGAATATCGAGAATATGGCTAAGCACAGTATCATGCTGTCGCACGCGTCATAAAGCACGAAAGAAAACAACTAATTTCCGATCTAGAGAAATACACATCTGTTCGAGGGTATCTGCTATAGGCCACTCTCTTCAGTATCAGCCCTCGGAATTCCATCAAGTCAGCAGTGTGCATGGGTCTATAGTAATACTATACTTCGCCAGCTGAAAGCAGTTTAGTCAAAGTAAACCGTGTCCGAAAACTCTTGTCTACGAAATTTTTGAAGAAACTGAGAGGAAATAGATCATCTGTGCCAAACCGGCCCCCATTGAAGAGATGGCCAGGTGGCATTTTAATACGCATCATTGTTTTTATCATATAGAAAATGTGAAGTGGCACACATTCTAGAAAATCGAGGCCGTGTTGGTGGTACCCTGGTATATATAAAATGGGTCGACTGCTTCGAGCCGCCTAACATTAAAAGAAATGCTCAAGGGCTTGAAACTGACATTATAAATGTTTTCACTAATAATATTTAGTCATTAGCTAAGAGGCTCGTGTTCAGAAAGCAGCTCAGAGTCGTTCAAACGGCAAAAGCAATAGAGAGTTTTATTATGTTGCGGCAGACATGCTGGTACTGCGATCGGCTTCTGCAGGAAGCGAAGGTGGATCCTGACGAAAGGGAATAAATGTATCTGAACACGGAGTTTGTTTTTCAGCATGTAATTAGGACAATATCTACTAGAAGAGCTGTTTGACAATCTAGAATTTTGCGCCTTGATCAATCAATCCACAGAAGAAATGCCTAATATAGAGCCTCAACGCAAATTCGACACGAAATCATCACTACTGCGGAATAGACAGCACGAGATCCGCACTCCACTTCCAATTTACAGCGAGTGCTTGTAGCCATTTTTCACGGCTCGACAAATGCCGTCTGTATATCGTCACAGTCTAACCGAAGCACACTAGACCACTCCGCCGGAGTTCCTACAGTGTTATGACGTGAAAACCCCAGTCTGTACGAGGCTAAGAGGATGAAATGCTGTTTGATGACATCGCCCAGCCTCCAAACAGCCCTTCAGCGGCATGAGCTGTTCTGCTAAAGAAGAAACGCGGCGCAATTTGCTCGTGCGTCGATAACTGCCGCGGGAACAACCGCAAGAAGGAGATCTACTCAATACAGGGTATTGACAACTCATTGGAGCGGCTCTGTACAGCCAAAGTCTTATCTTTAATGGACCGCAAGTCGCGCTAGTGGAAAGTTTAGCTCAATAAAAGCGATCAAGAGAAGACCGCATTCGTACGTCGATTGGCTTCTGCAAGATCAGGGTGACGCCGTTTGGTCAGCGTTCCACATTGCCGGCGTACCAGGTAGTAAAGGAGATGGTGCTGCCATTCTTGAGGCGGTAGATTTGTTTCAGAACCCGCATATTCGAATGAACAGTTGTGTGCACTGCCTAAGAACTTCCTGTGCATGGCAGCTGCGTATAATGAGCAAGGATGAAACTTCCTCTGAACAAAGAATAGGTCGATCCAGAATAGAAAACGTGAAACATCCACGATTGTACGTATATGGGGTATACGAGACCTGTATAAGATAGTTTAAGCGGTGCTTCTAATAACTAACCTCAAATCGACGTCTAAGATGTAATTCTTGTTGCCTTTTGTTATACGGGCACAGCCGCCCCGCAAAAAGAATCCTCTGTACTTCGATCGCATTAGTGCACAATCTTTGCGCGGCAGTAACGGTGAGGGGGAATAGTTTTTCAGCACAACGTACTCCTATATCAATACCCTAATGAACACCAAGGGTTGGAACCAAAATAGTAGGAAAGCTCTGTACTTGGCTCACTGGAACGCATACGTGCAGAACCGTGCCTTTGAACTGGAATGTGTTGTCACTATAGCGATGGTAAAATCTTTCAAATACAGCAATCTCGGTAATTGTGCCATAACCCTGAATTAGTGCGAAAGGTCTTGTTACAAAGTGGTTGGATGTTCGGTTATTTACCCGCCTCCTGAAGGCAGCCTGTCGAATTCTGCTGTCGTTCTTGATGAAAATGGCCAATGGATAATATTGTTACAGACTAGATGGATGAAGAAGAGCAGAGGTTGTAGGAGGACGAAGAAGTGTGTGGTAGCGGGGTTGCTGTCTGGTTCGGGTGTACCGTTGTTTGGTTGCAGTAGCGTTGCCTTACATCGTGACATCAAGAGCGCTACTTTTTGGTGGAGAGTGCTGTTTCGATTCTTTGGCATCGCCCCGCCATTGACGCGCCCCTGGAGCCTCGTCGTAGCCTCCGCTTTGCTGGACTTCCACCACTGTTCATTACCGTGTCGCCGCCAACTGAGTCTACCTCTGTGCTTCTTACCAATTCAAGTCAAGCGGCTTCCGCCCTTTATCCACCGCATCGGGAGCACCGCTCTTTTGCTGGCGCAGCGGGAGAGGATGTTGACGACTGGCTCCGCCACTACCAACGGGTGAGCCGCCACAACCTTTGGGACGCCGCCACACAGCTCAACAACGTCGTATTTTTTCTTACCGACACCGCCCATTTTTGATTTGAAAACCACAAGGACATGCTGACGACATGAGAGTGCTTTGTCGCTGAACTATTAGAGTGCTTCGGTGACTCGTCAGCGCGCAGGAAACGGGCCGAGCAGACCCTTGCCCATCGTGCCCAACTACCCGGCAAGATTTGCACTACCTATACCGAAGTGGTCCGCAAGTTGTGCAATACAATAGACTTCCACATGTCGGATGAGGACAAAGTCGGTCATCTTCTGAAGGGCATTGCATATGATGTCTATAACTTTCTCATCGCTAAAGATAATCTCTCCGCTGTCTTCGCTGTCCTTCGCCACATCTGCAGATTTGAAGCACTGAAGACCCGTCGAATAATGCCTAAGTTTGGAAGACTGGCCAATGTGACAAACGTCGCCAGTGTTGACGAGCATGTCTCGACGGACCTTACATCGACTATCCGACAAATCATTCGTGAAGAGCTGCTTCGGCTCGATTCTCACGGCTGGCACACCTCGCCAGTGACCTCCTACCCATCCTTTCCGTGCGAACCTGCCTACATGCTGCAGTCACAGCCTGAGTACCCCTTTGTTCACACAGCACACCCTGCCTCTACCAACGAATGGCCGCCGAAACATTTAGCAAGCCCTGTTTCTTCAAGGCATCCTAATCAGCGTAACGACCTTCGCCCACGAAGACCTAGGCGACCTTCCAGGTTTACAGATCAGCGCGACCCTGGCACTTATCGAAACCCTGACATCGAGTACTTTCAGGACTAACCTTCTCTCCGTCCTGCTCCCAATGTTACCGGTGCGGCATCCCTGGCCATGTCTCAAGGCAATGCCGCTGTCGTCAGCCAACAGGGTATGACTGACCAACTTACTCAGGCACGACCAGTGATCACAGTGATCACCCAGTTGACTCCCATCGATACTCCTCCACACGACCAGTTTCAGCCCTGTGGCATGTGAAAGCACTCCCCAGCTTCCGACCGGAGTCCAACTCCAGCACTTACATTTCGTGCTCGCCGTTCACCGCCTCCGCTGCATCGCTCCCGGTCACCACCTCCCGGAAATTAGCCGCCGCGGCCGATGGAGGTGAGGCCGCCGGAGAACGATCGCTACTCGTAGAAATATCTCCTTCTAGGACTATGCTAAAAATTAAGGTCCGTGAGTCAGTTGACGGTATTTTCACAATGGCGCTAGTGGACACGGGTGCAACCATTTTGATCATGAGCTTATCGTTCAAAAACTTGCTGGGACCAAAAGTAACGTTTTCTTAGAACGGAAATGCTAACTTCCATAGCGTTAGTGGCGATTTGTTTTACCCTGTTGGAGTATGTAGTGCCAAGATGTGTCTTGGAGGAAGCGTGTTTCCAGCGGAATTCGTCGTGCTGCCCCACTCTACGCATGATGTAATTATTGGTATCGATTTTCTGCGCATGTGTGGCGCAACCGTAGACTGCCGCATGGGCGAAATCAGTGTTGAAGGCTACTTTCCGTCTAAGTTTTTCGACGAACATCTTGTTCGTGCTTTGCGTATGCGATGATACCGTTGTGCCCTCGATGTCTGTGCAGTGTGTTCCGGTTTCGTGTTCTCGTCGTGCGACCAAAGTATTTGATGCGACCGTGACGCCTAATTATTCGAATTGCGCGAAGACATCTCTTCTGGTTCCTCACAGTTTGGTGTCAATAACCCAGGGCCGCACGCGATTGTGGACCATTAACGGCTCCACGCAGCCAGTTCCCAGTTCTTTTAGCAGCTGGCATGAAGCTGGCATCTTGTTGTGAAGACGTGGCCGTATCAGTGGCCTTGGCTACGGATCTACTAGAGCGGCATGTCGCAGCATCCCCAGTGAATGCTGAGCTGCGTGGTATGATTAGTCATTCCCTTAATGCCACAGAGTGTGATGTTCTGGAATATCTTTTATCGAAGTATTCATCAGTTTTTGATTTCTCGAAAGCAACGAGCTCGCGCTTCTTACCCGGGTCAAGCACCAATCATCGCATTGAAACTGGATATGCGCATCCTATTCGCCAAAAAACCGTACCGTGTGGCGCGATCCGAGTGCAAGGTGATCAATGAGCAACTTCATGAAATGTTGAAGCAGGGCGTCATTCAAGAGTCGTGCAGTCCATGGGCTGCTCCAGTAATTATTGTGAGAATGAAAGGTGGCACATGGCGATTTTGTGTAGATTACCTTCGCCTGAATTGAGTAACTAAAAAGGACGTCTATCTGCTTCTCCGCATTGATGACGCGATTGACTGCTTGTACTCTGCGTCATATTTTTCCTTTGTAGACCTGAGGTTTCGGGGTTCTAATAGGGGGATAGATACGTAAAACACTAATGAATATAGGTCGTCTGACTTACCAGCAGGGCTACGGGCGAATGTGCGCCCACGCTAGGGCACGGGATAAACTCCGAGGTCGGACAGGACGGGCAAGCGGGATAAGTCCCACGAGGCTTCACCGCTCGCATCCAGGTCCCGATGCCGAAGAGAGTTGGCTTTTTCCGCGTGCACGGTGACAAGATCAGGGGTGGCGCTTGTGCTGCCAGTGCTGCCGTGACGCTGGCGCCATCTCCCAATAGTTCATGTTAACCACCAATGTTGGCACCAGTCTGCGATAGCTAGAGTAACTACCGCGGGCGAAAGCCGACTTTAAAGGGGACGATGGGAGACCGTTTGCCACATCCCCCCAACCTTAAATTGACCCACGCGCCTGTAAGTACATGCTATAGAGATGGCTTCATGAACTTGCACTTGAGGCAGGAGCTTCCAGCAGATGTAGCACCGACAACGTCCTCGCAGTCTTCCGCGGTACGCCGACGGTAGCGTGAAGGTCTCCGCAGGATGGCTGGCATGTCACATGGCTGCTGTATCTGCAATTCGGTAGGAAGCGCGGCCCGGTCGAAAACTGCGGCAGGGAGCCCGCAGAGGCGGCGCTAGAGAGAGTACCGAGTCAGGTGCTGGTACGGCGCAACACCAGGGATCGCGGGAAGTGGACTCCGTGTTCACAGGGCCCGGAAGTCTGGCTGAAAGCTGCAGGCCAGGATAGCCGCAGCCTGGTTTGACTGTTGACTGGTCTCGCCACGGCTGCCCCGGGTGGATGTGCCGAACAGGATACAGGCAGCTCCGTCGCAGCAGGCGGCAGCGAGAAGATGTGCAGAGGCCAGTAAGCATGGGTGGCTCCGGTGAACCTGCATAACCAGAATGCTCTCCCCATGCCTTTAAAGAAAGTCATGGTAGGGAGCACCGGCGTCCGCACGGGCCTCGTGGCTCCGTGCAAAGCTCGCTAGCAAAACGTGTCATGCAGCCGTAAACCCCGAAGTTCAAGTGAAAAAAGCCCTTTCTTGAGTTGAACGAGAATGCTCAGTTCGTGCGAGGATACAAAAAAAAAACAAGTGGGCAGCAATGTACTCCCGCTTTACAACACCACGGTCCTTTCTTCTGGCGTGGTGCAAGCAGCTACAAAAGCCTTAGTCCTAACGACCACTATAACAAAGATAGTCTTCAAAAAAAAAAAAAGAAAACAACCTGGAAAAGCGTTACGCGCACACCGCCGCAAGGAGACATCCGCACAATGGGTTAGTCCTACTCTGCTCACCGCACGAAGCGGATTTGCGACCAGCGCCCACCTTCTCGGACGGTTTCGGAACGCCCGGTGCCGAGCTGCAATACGAGCAAGCTCATCGTGGCACCCGTGGCCCCAGGCCAGTCGGCTCGCAGAGCTCGCGACTCCCGGAGTCGCAGAGACAGATGAGAAAATATGTACAGAAAACTCGGACCACCCACGCGGCTTCCGTATTCACTAGCTACAGACTTGGCGGCTACGCGGGCGCTAGGCCTCACGCTCCCTCGATGTGGCTTTCAAACTGAAGAAACTCCTCCAAAGGGCACAAAAATGCGCTGAGCATGTCGAAACGTTCAAACATGCTGCAGAAAAAATTCACCTCGCACTCAAGAAAGCATGCCGCAGGGCCTAGCGATCAAAATTCACTCTACGCCTAGCATTTGTCATGTGCGGACATAGAACGTCCCTTGCCAAGACCAAACAGTCGTCCAGTGTTCCTAGAGCACCCCCATGTTGGGCGCCAGATGTGGGGTTGGAATAGAAGGATAAATACGTTTTCCCCGCTTATTCGCGGCTGACCGTCCCAACCGCCGACCCCAGCCAGTGATCGCGTGCACCACTGCAGGCCGTGCTCTTGGGAACAAAGGAACAACACGTGCTGACAACAAACAGGCATTTATTGCTGCATTAACAACAACGGCAGCTAGCAATAAAGTACACTATTTAATACAGGTCGTCTGACTCACCAGCAGGGCTACGGGCGAATGTTCGCCCACGCTAGGGCAGGGGATAAACTCCGAGGCCGGACAAGACGGGCAAGCTGGATAAGCCCCACGAGGCTTCACCTCGCCGGTGACTGCGGAGTGCCGCGAGGAGAGCTCCGCTCGCGTCCAGGTCCCGATGCCGAAGAGAGTTGGCTTTTTCTGCGTGCACGGTGACAAGATAAAGGGTGGCGCTTGTACGGCCAGTGCTGCCGCGGCGCTGACGCCATCTCGATAGTTAATGTTAACCACCAATGTTGGCGCCATTCCGCGATAGCTAGACTAGATACTAGCAGATTCCTATGCACCCAGCAGATAAGGAGAAGACCGCCTTCATCACTCCCGATGGACTGTTTGAGTTTAATGTAATGCACTTCAATTTGTGCAATGCGCCTGCGACATTTGAAAGATTCATGGATTCTATACTACGTGGACTGAAATTAGAGGTCTGTATGGGCTATCTGGACGACATAGTCATCTTTGGCCGAACATTCTAAGAGCACAACGACCGCCTGGTGCTCGTTCTGGACTGCTTGCGCAAGGCTAGCCTTATTCTGAATTCAAAGAAGTGCCGTTTTGGTGAGCGACAGGCGTTGGTACTTGGTCACCTCGTCGATGGTGAGGGCGTCCGGCCTGATCCTCAGAAGACCGTAGCCGTTGCTGCATTTCAGCAACCTATAAATGTGAAGGAGATCCGCAGTTTTCTGGGGATTCGCTCCTATT
Organism: Amblyomma maculatum; assembly: GCF_055883805.1. Taxonomy (NCBI): domain Eukaryota; kingdom Metazoa; phylum Arthropoda; class Arachnida; order Ixodida; family Ixodidae; genus Amblyomma; species Amblyomma maculatum. The sequence goes on along the minus strand of NW_028146743.1, from coordinate 5,046,041 downwards.
TCCGACGCTTCATTTCTCATTGTCGCCTACCCGCCCACTTGTCTGCTACATAAAGACGCTCCGTTCCAATGGACATCTGAGTGCGACTCGTCTTTCCGGCAACTGAAGTTCCTATTAACATCACATCCTATTTTACGGCACTTCAACCCTTCTGTTCCAATGGATGTGCATACTGACGCAAGAGTAATAGGCATCGGTGCTGTCCTCGTTCAGCGCATTGATGACCGCGAACATGTGATTGCGTACGCTAGTCTGGCTCTAAGCAAGACTGAGCGCAACTGCACCATCACCGAGCAGGACTGTCTGGCAGTTCTCGCCGTGCAGTGCTTTCGCTGCTACCTATACGGACAGCCTTTCATAGTAGTAACAGACCACCATTCCCTATGTTGGTTGCTAAATCTTCGAGATTCGTCTTGTCGTCTGGCCCGCTGGGCCCTTCGATTACAAGAATACGACTATACTTTTTCATTCAAGAGTGGCCGACGGCACGCAGATGCGGATTGCCTCTCGCGGTTGTCACTTGCCACGGCAGAATGTGACGCGGAAGACTTTGAGCATTACATCGCTGCTTTATCTACGAGATTCCCGATATTCGTACCTTCCAAACAGAGCAACACACCGACTAACACCTAAAGCCGTTCTTGAAGGCTGCTCAAGACCCAACCTCGAACAGCCAGTTTTGTGTACGCGACGGCCTGCTGTACAAGAAGGTTTACTCAGACACAGGCCAATGGTTCCAGCCGGTAGTACCTGAAAGCGTCCGTCTGTCTGTTTTACGCGCCATATGCATGACAATCGAGCTTCCGGACATCTGGTATCGGCAAGAACTTTGCACTGCACAGGAGCGATTCTATTGGCCCCGGATGCGCCACACGATTGACCAGTATGTGGCCAGCAGTCATGAGTGTCAAAGTCACAAAAGTCCTACTGGTGCAGCCCCCGGAATGCTGCACCCTGTAATGCCGCCCAGGGCTCCTTTTGAGAAAGTCGGATTAGACCTTTTGGGTCCTTTCCCAAAATCGCAAAAAAGCAATCGTTGAATTTTTTTATGTGTGGATCATCTTGCTCGCTACAGTGAGACGGCCGCTCTTCCCGCCGCTACAGCCTACTAAGTGTCTCTTTTTATGCTGCATTCAGTCAGCTTGCGACATGGTCTCCCGAGAGTTGTGATAAGTGACAAAGGCCATCCGTTTACTGCTGATGTAATAGAAGAACTTCTCCGTTTATGTGCATTTGATTTCAGGTATTCGACCTCTTACCACCCTCAGACAAAAGGTTTAACAGAACGCACCAACAAAACTCGAACCAATATGCTTGCAATGTACGTCGCTTCGGATCATAAAAACTGGGACTGTGTTCTCCCGTTCATCACATACGCATTCAACACTGCCAGACATGAGACCACAGGATACAGTCCGTTTTTCCTCCTGTACGCCCGCTCTCTCCGACATACCCTCGATACTATCAGGGACTCTGATACTATCCTCTCATTTTCCACTGACGGCGACCCGTGTTTAGCGGAAACTCTCTGCCTGGCTGAAGAAGCGCGGCTGATAGCCCGATTGCGGACTTTATCATCGCAAGACATATCAAAAGCTCGCTATGACGACCACCATCGCCAGATCACCTACCTCCCCGGTGACCTAGTCTGGCTTTGGAAACGTATGAGGAAGCGCGGCTTACACCAGAAAATGCTGGCACACTACACCGGCCCATATGTAATTTTGGAGAGACTCGGCGAACTAAACTACAAGATTGCACGCCTCACGGCCAGTCGACGACGTTCGGCGAGCACTGAGGTTAGGCATGTCGCCCGCCTGAAGAAGTGTCATACTCGTGACAACACCTTACTCGCCCGGAGGGCTTTGTTTGCGAAAGGGGGGTAAATATTACAGACTAGATGGATGAGCAAGAGGAGCTGAGGGTGTAGGAGGACGAAGAAGTGTGTGGTAGCGGGCCTGCTGTCTGGCTCGGGTGTACCGTTGTTTGGTCGCAGTAGCGTTGCCTTACATCGTGACATCAAGAGCGCTACAATATAAAAGAAGCTTATTCTGGTGGGTGGTAACTGGTAAAATAAATTTCCAAAGCAACTGAACATAAAAGAGTAGTTAATCTCATGTCATCAGTAAACCCACACCTCTACAGTTAACTATGGCAAATGATTTCAAAATTTGGGACTATCTATAGTGATGCCATCATTCAGAAGTCAGTAATGTCAAAATAAGTTTGTAGATTGCTTAACCCCTCAGAATAAAACCACGATATTTGAAGTGCAACTTTGGGGTACAAAGCAGGACACATTGAAGACCTTTCGGAGTTGGAATAAAATTTCTGGCTACAATCTTGTGCTCAGAGGAAATGGTCCGAAAAAACGCTTATATTGCCTTGACTGCTATATATTGGTCTATTTATAGGCAGTTTTCTTCTTGAGACATTCGAAAACCTTCCAAGGCTCATAAAACCTGGATAATATTCCAATGCCCTGCCCTGGTGGAGCAGTATTCAGGGCGCTGGACTGCTCTCCCAAAGCAAGCGGGATTGAATTCAGGCCGCTTCGGTGCTAGTGCACGTCAAATAACCTCATTTGGGCGAAATTTCCTGAGCCCTCCACATCGTCTCTCATATATTGAGTTGCATTGAGTACTAATTTCCGTCAACCATGAATCAGCCCAATGCTTTGAGAAGAGAAATCGGAAAATGGATGTTTTTCAACCGTTTTCACCAAAGCAGATCTCTGGATTATAACTAGTGAGTTTTCACGCGTCTCCGGGTGGCCTGACAAGGCAGGTCAGTGTGACACTTTTCTCCGATTACGCATAGGCTGATCTGATCTAAAGCCTCAGGAAGAGGGGAAACAGTGGTGGAAGCTTCTAGGTGAGACTGTCTGACATCGATCCTATAAGCTCCTCCCCGCCCAGGAAAATCTCGACCGTCCAGTGGTTTCAATAACTTGCAGATGAGCTTCAGTGTTGAGTGGGATGATCTGTGCACCACTACGAGTACTTGACGCCTTTGAAAATGGCCAAAAATGGGTCGGTCGGTCCAACCGACACACACTCCCAGACTCTGCTGCAAGCACAACAGGGTATTATAGAGCAACTAGGTACAGACACCTAATGGTAACAATCAGTTTTTTCCAAATTTTGGGTCAAAGCGTGCGTTTATATTTCATGTGAAATCTCCAAAAGCAAAAATGTTGTTCCATACAAAGAGGGAGATGTTTGCCACAATTTACAAACTCAAAACAAAAATTCCATTTCGCTATGAAACTGGATTCCTCTTGTACAATCAGGGCTTCTTTAAGAGTTAGCCTAAAATTTTGGAAACTAGCTCAGACCATTCTTTGAGTAAAAGATGAAGAAGCTGATCGAAATAGGGATTCCGGTTTTATGGCTCTCCGCGGTGAGTGGTCCCGTCGAAGGCAAGCATGGTCATAGGTCAGATGAAACTAGATTTAAATCGGCACGGGAGCTTAGGACTGCAAGACAGCCCCAGCTGCAGTCGCAGAGTGAGGGCCAGGAAAAATACGAAGTGTCTACTCCTTGCGAGTGGCACTGCACTCGACGAACGCTCGTGAAGGTCTCTGTCTCCAGAGGTAGTACGCTCGCCTGTATAAGTGGAAAAGCCGTTGGCACTCAAACTGTCCAATCCAGATGCAGCACGTGATGGCGGCCCCAGAGGTCCAACAGCGAGCGCGCAGATTGCTCGCTTTAAATCTGCCGCGGCTCGAATCCGATTCGCAGTTCGGGGACTGGTGTCACATCGTCTGAAAATTTGCGAGCGCGTTTCAACAAGATGCTCGCTGATGGTTCCTTGCAATGCGCCGCTGCCTGGCAGAGCAGTACTGAGGCTTTCGAAGTGGGTGTTAGCTGGAGAAGCTTGACGGTTTGTTGAGCAAAATCCCGGTGGTCCGCCCGGGCAGTGGGCACCCCGCCATCAGACAATGCGCCGGGAAGACAAGCTGCTTCCTAGTGGCTCGGATGCCGGGCGCCCTGCCACTGTCATTCTGCAGCTTCCGAAACCGACTGAAAACGCGCACGCCCTACACGAGAAAGTACACTGTGTTGCCTGGGAAACACGAGACAAGGGCATTATTCAAAATATATCAACTACATTGCTGTCCCCTTTTTGTTTCCCGCTGCAACAAGAGACAAGTGTAGCGATAACTGGAACAGTTAGTATTCAGTAATTGTAATGAAAATAGACCCTTTTATATCCCTTTGGCCGCGAACAAACAGCCGAGGAAGAAAGGACGTTATTCAATTTTGACAACATACCAACTCAGATCTGCTTGCGAATTAACGGTATGCAAAAGTACAAAACACGCGAAAACTTCATCGAAGACGGATACGCCCAGACAGTACGACTTGACGCGTCATATTCTAGATTTAGTCCCTTTGGCAAAATGGCGGAGTAGCTCTACTAGGGCGGTTTTTGCCCCTCCCCCTTCCATTGCAGCTCCGGCTGTGCGTTTCTCTGAATATTTCGCTCCAATTTATGTGTGAAGGAACAGACGAGCACGAAGTACTCGCTTTTCCCAAGACCCTGTCACTCTTCTAGCGCTTTCCGCACTGCTCGTGCTTTTTCTAAACACGGGCGCATTTCTGCCGTTGGAATTGTCGATTCTTTTCATTTAGAGAATCGTTTGAGTTGCCTCTCCTTCCAATGCAAACATTCTTTCTTGCGCCTTACTTCTCGCTCTTTTGGCGGCAGTACTTTAATGCTCGCTTTCTTCGTTTAGGCAGCTGGTGCAGTGGTGTCGCTGCCTTACACGAGACCGACGCCTCAATTCTCTCGCAACATTTTCAGTACTTACTGTGGTAAGTATTTCTGTGGTGATTACGTAGCTGGCTCAAGTTTACGTTTTCCTGGACGTTCCAGAGTGCATTTTCTTGCAGACCTTTCTTGGCATGAACTACATCGGCTACGTTCATGAGTCCCTTCTCTACATTGTCAACGAGTACCATGGTTTGTACCGGCACTGAACAAATAGTGCTGTCGGCTGACATGAATGCTTTCACGCAGCTCTCTTCGTTTTCTTCTTCAGCTGCAACCTGCTCTTGGAAGCTGGAAGTATTCGCAGCGACTGAGGAACCCGCGTTGTCTAAGCGCGGCTCCGCGTCTGCATCGAGGCTAGCAGCGCTAGCCTCACTCCCACTCACGTCCAAACAAGGCCCGCACGCACCAGACCCCGAGTGTCACAAACCCCCGCCTTTACGATCAACAAAGGGAATCCGCAACCCCATAAAGGGTATCGCGGGATCCCCTTTACGGTTACCCGTCGTCCATCTAGGAAGTTTGAGAACACAGTGAAAAGTTATGCCGGAGAACCCATGAAGTACGTGTGTCGGTGTGGAATTTAGATTATCTTTTCTGACCTTTCAGCGCCGGTGGGCTACGTGCAGTCAATTTTTATATGCGGCAGAATGTACCATGCCATATATTTTATCGCTACATACCCCACGCAATATTTTGAGCCATTGTATATAGTTCATGTATATATATATATATATATAGAGCATATTACCGAAACCATTCGAATCTTTATTTGTTCTTTTTCGACACCTGCCGGCATGCGGTCTTATTATTCTGAATCTGTCGCGAGGATTACTTCTGTATTCTTTGTTAATGCTCGCTGTCGCGAGACGCGGCTCTATCATTTCCTGTGTTGTGGCAGATGACTCGAGATGTATTTCGAAGGATTCCAGCCACGCGCTTGTATTTCAATATTGTTCCCGGTAATGTTAGTTACTGTTCGCGGTGTTATCTATATGTTTCTTCTCCGTTTTAAATTGAACGTTGACGAGGGAATCGGGCACTCTTGGTTCGACGACCAACGAGCATGTTTGTTGTTATCTCTGCCACCTATTTTCTTAGTTCTTTTGCGGGCGAAAGTCAGCCCAATAAAGACATTCTTCAGTACACTCCCAGACTCTTCATTTGTGTCATCGGCCTTGTCATCACCACGTGACATCTGGTGAATGTGCTGTCCTTCGATTCCCGGTTCACCCCTTCAACCCAAGACAGCAGCCCTGTTCCTGTCGCCATTTGCAACCAGCCAGCACGCCACCGAACCAGCCGCCAACTTCAAAGTCTCCAGCCCGAACACAATCTTCGACCCCGGAAGGCATCAACATTGGCAATGGCCCAGCCTACAGCACTGGTTGTTTTCGTCCAAGCGCGGCAGTCCCCCTGCTTCCACGGACAACAAGATGAGGATGCGGCAGACTGCCCAGACCAGTTCGAACGCATGGCAAAGTTCAACGCCTGGAACGATGAAGCGAAGCTAAGGCAAATGTATTGTGCACGCCTGGAGTGAGCCCGAATACGGTTCGAGAAATATGAGACTTATTTGAAGGGTTCGAACACATTCAAGATGGAAACTTGTATGGCATTCAGGAGAATAATGAGAAAAAAAAAGAGCTCAGTCCCTCCTTCAATCAAGAATTCAGCAGTCTAATGAGTAGGTTTTGGCTTACGTTGAAGTAACAAAATTCCCATAAAGAAAGGTGTTAGGCAAGGAGACACAATCTCCCCAGTACTATTCACAGCTTGTTTAGAGGAAGTATTCAGAGACTTGGAATGGGAGCACTTAGGGATAAGGGTAGATGGAGAATACCTCAGTAATCTGCGATTTGTTGATGACATTGCCTTGCTAAGCAACTCGGGGGATGAACTGCAAATAATGATTGATGACCTAGACAGGAAAAGTAGAAAGGTAGGCTTGAAAATCAATATGCAGAAGACTAAGCTAACGTACAACAGCCTCGGGAAGGAACAGCAGTTTACATTAGGTAGCGAAATACTGGAAGTAGTAGGCGAATATGTCTACTTAGGACGGGTAGTAACCGCAGATCCGGACCCCGCAAAAGAAATAACAAGAAGAATACGATTGGGATGGAGCGCATTTGGCAAGCACTCGCAGATTATGACTAGCAGCTTACCGGTATCGCTCAAGAGGAAAGAATACAACAGTTGCATCTTGCCTGTACTCACCTATGGGGCTGAAACGTGGAGGCTAACCACGAGAGTTCGACTTAAGTTGAGGACAACCCAGAGGGCTATGGAACGAAAAATGGTAGGGGTAACATTAAGAGATAGAAAGCGTGCAGAGTGGGTCAGAGAAATAACTCAAGTTACCGACATTCTAGTAGAAATTAAGAAGAAATGGACATGGGCAGGGCATGTGGTGCGAAGAGAGGATAACCGATGGTCGCTGAGAGTAACAAACTGGATTCCAAGAAAGCGTAGCAGGGGGCGGCAGAAGGTTAGGTGGGCGGATGAGATTAAGAAGTTCGCAGGGGTCAAATGGATGCAGCTAGCACAGAACCGGGTTAAGTGGAGAAATATGGGAGAGGCCTTCGCCCTGCAGTGGGTATAATCGGGCTGATGATGATGATGATAATGATGATGAACAGATGAAGCGTCTCTTCCGCCGCGCCGACCCCAACATGAACGAGGACATTAAACTGAACCTGCTCATGCGCGGTGTGAAAGAATAGTTATTTGCAGGTCTGCTATTCCAGGAGCCAGACTGTGAATTGAAGACTTTTGACACGAAGATGCGCTAGTACAACCAGCCAGTTCTCATGAATACTGCAAGCCGTTGCGACACTGCAGCTGCAAACGCAGATAGCCTGCGGGAACTCATCCGCGATGTCGTCCGTGAAGAACTGCGCCGGCTCCTACTAACACCCATTTAAACTCAAGTAGCTGCGCTTGCGGATGACGTTCGCGAAGACGTCCATCAAGCACTGCGCGCTCCTCAAACGATGGCTCCGACGCAATAACCAAAAGCAATGATCTATGCTGCTGCGTTACGATGACCTGCGTTCCGACGAGACCTTCCAAGCCCCACTCTATGCGAAAAGGCTGCTCCTGAGCGCTGCCCCTTGGCCGTCGTCCGCTAATCTTATGAAAGACCCTCCAGCCCCAAGAAGTGCGACGCCTGGAGGACATCGCACAATCACCTAATATGCTTCCACTGTAGTAAGGCTGGACACATCCTTCTGCACTACCCGCACCGATGAATCATCAGCCTCTGCGGATTTGCAGTCGACGCCCCACGATCCTGCCGCGGTGAACTACCGCAAGAAATCGACGACTTCCTCCGGAGCGAAGAGCACGCGTCGCGAAGACGTCTCTCACGCTCCCCTCAGCAGTACAATTCTCGATTTGCGTCGCCGGGCCGCGGTTACGTGCAAGGAACGTTCCTTAGCCCCACTACGGGAAACTAAAGGCAGCAACCTTTGGAGGTTGTGGGGACGACGCCAGCCACATTTGAAGGCCGCGCCACTTCCCAGCACTGCCTGGGCGCTGCCGTCCTGCCCCTCTCCTCTCCCGCCAACTGGGGAAACTGGTCTCCTCTCAGACCCTATAAAGAAAGGCGCACGCCGTCGCCTCTCTCTCTCTTGGCTTCCACTCTTCACTCTTCGCGCTTGGATTTGTCCTGCTTCCCGCTGCCTGGCTGCTCCCGAAGACGACGCCCTGACCTCCTGCATCGGCATGGATGGACCCCTCCTGTGAGATAAAAGATGTTTCTTCCGCGGCCCGCTGTGTCTGTGTCTTGGGTCTACCTCGAGCAAAAGAATCGCCCACAGAATGGCACCCAACAGGGGCTGAATTAGCACCCATGTGGACGATTTCTCGGCCGACGTGAAAGCTCATGGCAAGACTGACGGCGGGCATCACTTGTGTGATAGGCGCGATGCCATTTTGAATTTAGGGCTATCGTTTCTGCAGATGAGGCGGAATGTAGTATAGTGGTGTTTGTACAGTGTTGTAATTTTGTTTTTGGTTATGTGTGTGTTTTTTAGTGTCGGACGGTTTGTGTTTTAATTTTTTTTTCATATTTTTCACATAGACGTGAGGGTTGTCGCCGCGATTAGTCTTTGCGACCGGCCTGCTTATGCAGAGTAGTATTGTGTGTGAGCAGTTCTGCTTTTTCCGCTAGCCACAGTTTGAGTGACGCATCCCGCCGAGGAAAGACATGGCAGATAGGACGGCCGCTTCGGATGCCGGTGCATCCGGGAGTGAGACAAGGAACAGGACAGAGCCCGCACAGGTTCTCGACGCAGCCGCTCTTATGCAGCATATGACCGCAATGTTGTCTTTCAGCTCGGTTTCGTGGCTAGCGCCAACCAAGCCGCAGCTGCGGCGACAGTCTCGTGTCCGCGGAAGAATGTAGAGGTCCCCTCCTATTCCGGCTACACGGACGTGAGTCCACGAGTTCATACAAGAACTCGAGTACAGTCGAACGCCTCTACAACGAACGCCTCTACAGCGAAGACCATTACAACAAATTTGCCTGTACAACGAAGGAATCCCGCCCCACCTGACGGCTGATTTGTTGCTTTACAACGAAAACACGCAGCGGCACTGCCATTGCCCTGCGCAGCCGCGACAAAGCCGCGGTGTACACAGGGCGCTCGACATGGCAAAAAATGCGCAGCGGCCGGGCGGCGAACATTTTGACGAGCAGCACTAGCGTTGCCTTCTGGAAAAAAAGCAAAACTTGGCACAGCGATCTCCGCGCTCTCGCTCGAGCACAAGATTGAGCTAGCAACTAGGGTAAAAGTTCGCCAAGCCATTGAAATGATTACGAGTGCTTGGTGGAGCGTCCCGCCAGACGTCGCGCGTAATTGCTGGTCGAAGGTTGGATTTGCTACAGCTCAGGACAGCGCTAGCGAGGCACCTGACTAGCGTGCAGTTGACAGCGACTGTTCCTATCCTGCTGCACAGCTCCAGGAATCGCTCAACTCGTACGCCGCTTCCTGCAACACAGGAGCGGGTGTGACGGCTGATGAATATGTCGTGGTTGACGATGACGTGATGACCTGCTCGGAAGTGACGACTGAAGACATCGTCGAAGCAATCAAGGACGGGAAGGAAGTGGAGGTCGACAAAGATAGCAGTGATGAAGAGCCTGCAGACGAAACAAAACTTTTGACGACAAGAGAGGCCATAGCAGCATTCGACGCTCTGCAGCTCTATCTTACATCGCTCCCGGATTTTCCCGCGGAGCATTCCGTGAACCTCCATGTGATAAGATCGGCTGTGGTTGCACATTCCACCGGACGAAGTGTCGAGAAGAAAATTACCGACCTTTTTTGTTAAGTATCTCTTGAATTCAAGTTAAATAAAGGTTTTCTTTTGCTGAACATGCTTAGTCTTGATCTATTGCGTGCGCTACGGTCCGCGACCTTTACAACGAAGTGACCTGTATAACGAAGAAAATTGGAGGTCCCCAGCGCTTCGTTATAAAGGCGTTCTACTGTATTATCAGACAGTACTGGGTGCCCCAGACGACGTGGTGCTAGCGCAGGTAATTCCTGTAGGACTTATTGAGAGCGCGGCGCGATGGAGACGCTGCCAGCCGGCCTTCCAGTAGATGGCAGACTTCACAGATCGCTTCCGCGCCTAGTTCTTGCCGCCCGATTAGGAGCGCCGGGTGCTTGAGGAGCTCGCGTTGCACACACAGCACCCAGAGAAGAGCCTCCTCGAGTATGTACGCTCAATGCAGGAGCTCTACAAGATGGCAGATCCCGCGGAAATAAATCTTGATCAGGTCGCGCGTGCGATCAGGCAGTGCCATCAGCGCTTCAAGTCGTATTTGCTGGCACGTTGTTTTGCAAGCCTCTAGGCCCTAGCGCAGGAAGCGAAGGTAGTGCAGGCGGATTTAGTCGCTGAATTGCGCTACCAGCCACCCCCCAGGCCAGCCGATTCCCTAGAGCCGCGATGCGCCTGGGCCGGAGGCCAAGACTCCGCGCTGCGCGCCAAAGTCGCAGACGTAATGACGGCAGGGCAAGAAAGGCCAGCGGGAGGCTCCGCTATTCTTTGCGCTCTTGACCCCTACGCGTTCTAGCAGCAGCGTCGAGCTGGGTCGTCAGCGAGGCCGCATAGGCGCGAAACGAGCGAAAAGACGTCCCCAACCGCTTCGTGGAACGCGGAATTTCCCGACCGCGCGACAGGTGAACGATCGACTTTGTTGGAATTGCAACCAGCCGGGCCACATGGCACGCGGGTGTCAGGCAAGGCATATGCAGGTAAACGCGAACCGCCGGTGGCTATAATTGGTAACAGCAGCCTGTCGCTGTCGGCGGGAGAATTTCGCGGTAGCCTTGGCGGCAAATGGGAAATGTACTCCCACGCCGCGTCACCGGGCGACCGCACCGGCGGCGCAGAGGCTTTGTCCCCCTCGTCTGTAGAGCGCCAATAGTGTTGTCGCGCTCAAGCCATTTCATGCTAGTGCGGTTAGCTGGTCAAAACTACTCTGCACTCGTTGACATGGGCTCAACGTTGTCCCTGGTCGGTAACGACGTGTTCGAGGCCTGCCGTAGATGTAACATCCGTACCAGGCCAGCCGAGACCCCTTTGAGCTTAGCAGTCGGGACGGCAAAAGCGGGGTGAGCAGTGTGTCTAGTGGTGCGATTTGATGGCAGAAAGCGGAGGCATCGCTTCGTCTACCTACCTGGCTTAACCGTACCAGTTATTCTGGGAAGAGATTTTCTTTCGAGCGAAGGCATTGTGCACAACATGGGGGAGAACGGCTATTGCTACAGCCCCTTCACCCCCCATATTCCCTTTGTTAGCGCACTCAGGAAAGAATGCACCGCCCAGCAGGCGAGCGTCCACACTTGTGTGGCAGACGGCTCCCCCGCGACGCTGAAAGGTAGCCCATTAGAAGCAATTATCGCGTGCTTCTCAAGACCCGGTAGTCAGCGCCGGATGCTTGTGGAAACTACTCCCGTTCTCGGATTGCTTCCCAGAGAAAGCGGGCAGAACTGACATGCTTCAGCACGAGACTGGCACGTGTGATGCGCGCCCTTTCAGATTTAACCCGTGGCCGTTAAGCGCGCATAAGAGGCAGCTTCTTGACAGCGCCCTTGACGAGATGATTGATACCGGCGCGGTGAGACCCTCACAAAGTCACTGGTCGTCCCCAGTGGTTCTAGCGCCAAAGAAAGATGGTTCGGTCAGGCTTTGTGTTGATTATCGAAAGCTCAACTCACTGACCCCTACTGTTGCGTACCCTTTCCAGTCGATCGAGGCTGTCATGTACGAGTTAGAGAACGCAAGGTTCTTCACAGTCCTGGATGCAAGCAGAGGGTACCTGCAGATTGAGGTGGCGGAAGGAGACATTCAGAAAACCGCATTCACCTGCCTCTGCGGGCTCTTCGAATTTACTCGACTCCCGTTTGGTTTGTCTAATGCCCCAAGCAAGTTAATGCGATTGATGGACATCGTGCTGGGCAATGCAAGGGTCAACTACGCGATGGCGTATCTCGACGACGTCGTGATATTCTCAGAGTCGTTCGAAGAGCCCCTCATTCACCTGAATTCTGTTCTTGAAAGGATAAGACGTGCGGGTTTAAGGATCAACCCAAAGAAAGTGCAGTTGGCATCAAAGAGAGTGAGCCTCTTGGGCTTTGTGGTTGATGATGGCACTTTGATACCAAACGATGACAAACTGCAGGAAATTCTGAACTACCCCTGCCAGATGGACGTGAAAAGCTTGCAAAAGTTTTTGGAAATGGTTGCTTTCTACAGGCAATTCATTCCTCATTGTTCAGAGCTAGCAAGGCCGTTAAACCAGCTGTTACGGAAAGGCTCGAAGTGGGTCTGGGGCAAGGAGCAGAACGACGCATTTGTTGCCTTGGCTGAAGCGATAGCGAATACCGCTAGTTTGCACCTCCCCGTCTTGAACAAGCAGTTTGTCTTGCAGACAGATGCTAGCGATGCTGGTGTAGGAGCTGTTTTGGTTGCAGGAACAAGAGGGCCAGCTGCGCCCTGTCGCGTTCGCTAGCCGCACGCTCACATCGGCGGAGCGGAATTACTCCGTGACCGAAAAGGAATGCCTGGCGATTATGGCATTGAGAAAGTCTGACATGTACCTAGGCGGAGCGTTTCTCACCGTGCAAACAGATCACCAGCCGCATTCGTGGTTAAAGAGGCTGAAAAACCCCGCACGCAGACTCGCGAGATGGGCGCTGATGTTGCAACGCTCCGCGTACGCCGTTGAGTACACCACCGGGACAGCATGAAAAATGTGGCCGACGTTTTATCGCCCGCACCGTGGAAAACTGGCGGAAGCGCATGAGAAGCGCAGTCCAGCACTGCTGAAAGCGGCGCTGCTGCTATTGGAGAGGAGGAGAGGGCGGACGCGAGTGTCGCGCCCTGCTTAGTTAAAGAGAGAGAGGAGGCGGACTGAGTTACCGCGCTGTGCTGTGAGAAAGAGAATGCGCAGCAGCTGGTGGCGGACTGCTCGCCTGCCAAGAAGCGAGGCAGAGAGAAATCTTTCTTGGGGAGTAGCGGTCAGTGGGGAAGTGCTTTTCCGCTAGAGAATGCCCTACTTGACGCGGCGGGGCCCGCACCCCCTTCGCTTACGCAGAACGCGGCAAAGCTCTGCGAGCGCCTTGAAGCAGCGCAGTGTGCGGCTCGTGAAAACCTCTACGTCGCGCGCATGGAGCAGGCGGATCAGTACAACAAATGTCGTCGTCACGTCGTTTTAACGCGGTAGCGTTAAGGAGCTCGTGTCGCAGAAAAGCCGGTGTCGTCGGCGGCGTTAGCCGTGAGCGATAAATCCCGGCATGCACTTCATAAATAAAAAGCAACTTCCAAGATGGGCTGGGTGGGAATCGAACCAGGGTCTCCGGAGTGTGAGACGGAGACGCTACCACTCAGTCACGAGTTCGATGCTTGAAAGCGGTACAAAAGCGCTTCTAGTGAATGCGGTGTTGCCTTAGAAACGTGCCGTAGAACGTTATACTGCGGTGTATATGAAGGAAAGAAGCCAACAGTCGGCGAGGGCAAGGAAAGCGTTGGGGATGGTACTTTTATGTCTTTTTTTTAATGTTTGCTTAGATAATCACAGAAATTAGCAATGTAATCTGTTTAAGGGAAAGATAATTAAACACAAAGTAGAAGAAAAAACAACGTGCCGATGGTGGGAACCGAACCCACGACCTCCGAATATCGCGGCCGGTGCTCTTCCAACTGAGCTACATCGGCCGCTGTCCCCCCTGCTACTTGCTTGGGTATTTATGTTGTCTGTATACGAACCTTGAGAGTGGTCACCAGCGCCACCCTCAGCCATAGCGGCGGACGTAGAACGTCCTTTGTTAGCGCCAGCGTCACGTAGAACGTGATCATTATCCCCTTAATTGATCTGCTTGTAGCTTACGGGGGTCTCGGTTCTGGCAGTCTTGAAGCCATAGGTAGCGTAAGAGGGTTCTAGCACAGCTTTCGCCCTCGCTCTTGATCACGTTCTACATGACGCTGGCGGTAACAAAGGACGTTCTACGTCCGCCGCTATGGCTGAGGGTGGCGCTGGTGAACCCTCTCAAGGTTCGTATACAGACAACATAAATACCCAAGCAAGTAGCAGGGGGGACAGCGGCCGATGTAGCTCAGTTGGAAGAGCACCGGACGCGATATTCGGAGGTCGTGGGTTCGGTTCCCACCATCGGCACCTTGTTTTTTCTTCTACTTTGTGTTTAATTATCTTTCCCTTAAACAGATTACATTACCAATTTCTGTGATTATCTAAGCAAACATTAAAAAAAAGACATAAAAGTACCATCCCCACCGCTTTCCTTGGCCTCGTCGACTGTTGGCTTCTTTCCTTCATGTATTATAACGAGCACCCTCATTTCCCCTTAATTGATCTGCGGTGTATATTGGTAATTATGAGCATGTTACTTACAGAAGTCGCAGTTACACGAGTAGCGAAGTACGTTTCCGCTACATTTCTTCTGCGCTCTGCGCACATGCAGAGCCATCTTGCGGCAAACACAAAAGAACCCCTCCTCGCAATGTGCGGCGCTGCCCCGACACGTGGCGCGCCACTCGCCCCTGACGTTTCGCCGTGCACTCTCACAGGTTGTAGAATCAAGCGTCGTTCCTTTCTTTAGATCACTATCTTCGCTCACCCGCTTCTCCCCTTCGGGCCGCGCGGGTACCGGTGCGCGGATGCCCCAATACCCTTGCGTTTAATAAGTTTTCTCGACGAGGTGCAATAACGCTATCGCGTTCCACTCTTGAAGGCGAAGCTTAAGCGTCCTCCAAACTTTTTTTCAACACGGGATACCTGGTACTGAAAAGAACGCACCCGCTGAGTAACGCAGCGCGTGGTTTCGCCGCGTCGTTAGCGCACAAGTGGGTTGGACCGTTCGAAGTTACGGCACGAACTATGCCGCTCACCTACCAGCAGCGGTTGTTGACGAGCGGTGAAACCGCCGGTCCGGTGCATGTCGCAAACTTGAAAGCTTACCACCTTCGCAAGGACGATAACTGCGAAGCGGTGGAAGCTCAAGGTGATGCAGCGATCTCCCCCCAAGTAAGGCGTACAGGTAGCAACCCGGTTCTCAACCGACGCTATAACCTAAAAGCAAGGCAGTGCACTACTTTGTCTAACGTCTTTGCTTCTTTTTAAATGCATTCTGATAACAGTTTGCAGCAACCAAATGTCCACCATCACTGGGTTGGGAAACCGAACCTGGCGCATGGTTCAAGGAGGGGCCACTTGAAGGGGGGCAGCCCCTTAGTTTGTCGTAGTTTGTGGCCCATCATCATGACCAGCGCGACCATGCTGGCCATCTCCAAAGAGGCTGGATTCGGAGCCGGCTACCCAGGGCTGAAGTAAGGGCCTCAGGGAGCCAGGTGTGCCAGGGGCGGAAACACCTGCTGCAAAGGGGTCCCGGTGAATCCAGCACGGCACCACATGGAAAGGGTTCGACGACGTTGGAGGAGCAGCTCCGGGCCGCTACCGGGCGTATCCACGGCCGAGCCCAGCAGCGCTGTAACCCCGAGGAAGCGGCCGCTGCCGGAGACGGACCAGCTGGAACAGTTCCGCCATGCCTGCTGCTTCGCTGCCGCCGTATACGGACCAGCTGAGATGGCATCCCGCCAGAGCCAGGTGACAAGCATGCACATTGGACGCTGACCCGGGCTCGGACATGGACATGGCGCGGCTGTTGCCGGACTGCGGATCGGAGGCTGAGGGGGGAAAGAGGCGGGGACCGCGCCAGCCAAATTTGAAGGCCTCGCCACTTCCCAGCACTCCCTGTGCACTGCCCTTTTGATTCTCTCCTCTCCCGCCGACGGGGGAAACCGGTCCCCGCTCAGACCCTATGCAGAGAGACGCGCGCCGTCGCCTCTCTCTCTCTTGGCTTCCACTCTTCACTCTTCTCGCTTGGATTTGTCCTGCTTCCCGCCGCCTGGCTACTCCCGAAGACGACACCCTGACCTCCCGCATCGGTATGGACGGGCCCCTCCTGTCAGATAAAAGATGTTTCTTCCACGGCTCGCTGTATGTGTGTCTTGCGTCGACCTCGGGCAAAGGAATGACCCACAAGGTGAGGTTGCTCAACGGCAAAAAACCGAAGATTCTCCTCCGACGGTGACGAGAGACGACGACACCGCTTTTACGATGACGCACCCTATGAAGTCTACCTCCATGACCGCGCGCCCAGGCTCTAAAAGGACACCGCCGCTGAACACAACTAGGCCATCGATGACCATCCGACCACACGTTAAACTAACGCCACCGACCAGTCAAATGCCAACGGTGTGTTCTGGAAGCGGCCTGAGCAAACAGTGTCGTAGAGAATAAACACCGATGCCAACATGCAATACGAGGACGTGAACGAGAGACCTCGCCCTTGCTGTCGAAGATCGCATGGTTAGCGTCCTAGTGGGCACCGGAGCTGACTATTCTGTCAAAAGTGGAGTTTTCGCCGCCAAGCTCAAGAACGTGACGACCAATTGGGTTGGGCCTCTGATCCGCACCGCTGGCGGCAACCTTATTACGCCGTCAGCACGATGCACCGGAAGAGTAACAGTGAAAATACGCACTTATCCTACCAGCTTTGTGGTCCTGCACTATTGTTCCTGCGACCTGATTCTGGGCATGAATTTTCTCAATGAACATCGGGCGATCGTCAAGCTTTGCTCAAAATTCATCAAGCTCTCGACGAATAACAGTATACCTTCCGTGATAACATTGACGCACCACATCGCCCTAAACGTGCTCGATCGAGGCTTCACCATTCCTCTCCGATCAAGTGCCGTCGCCTGTGTCGGCAGCGAAGACATCGAAACCGCTGAAGGCATCGTCGAAGTAAGCACCCAGTTGCTCTTGGAGCGTGAGTGGGAATAGCAAGAGGTGTCGCCTATTTCCGTCATGGGCAAGCTCATGTGGTGGTCATGAACTTCACCGAAGAATACCGACACTCGAACTAAAGCACGATGATCGCTTTCCTCGACGAGCTAGCGGACATTCGAGATCTATTCGCCGTGACTAGCCAAGACTATATGCCCAACAAAGCAAAGCAGCCCACGTTCGACATCAACACAGCACTACGACGTTAAAGACAAGGCCGGATTTGCACTATATAAAGCTTCAGCGAATGCGTCGAAGATGCGGCAAACTCCGTTGTCAAGGCACCGAATCATCACGGACGAATACGTTCGACCGCTTCGTCAAAAACCTTACCGATTATCACCTAGAGAACACCAAGCCATACGCGATCAAGTTGAGGAAATGCTGCGTGATGACGTGTACCACTCATTGAAGAGCCCCTGGGAGGCACCGGTCATTTTGGTGAAGTACTGCACACTTCGCTTCTGCATTGATTAGCGCCGCTTGTGTAGCATAATGATGAAGGATGTCAGTCCTCTTTCCCACAATACTGGCGGGTACTGGCAAATTGAGGTCGACGAAAAAGATCACAAGCAGACCGCGTTCATCATGTTAGACGGCCTTTTCGAATTCAAGGTAATGTCATTCGGCCTCTGCTCCAGGCCAGCGACATTCCAGTGAGTAATGAATACCGTGCTGGCTGGCTTGAACAAACAAATTTGTCTGGTATACTTGGACGACGTTGTTGTGTCTTCTTAGAACTTTAAGACTACCTGAGAAGGAATCGAACAGTGCTTGACGCGATCAAGTTGTCAGGTTTAACGTTGAGAGCAGAGACGTGTCACTTCGCCTGGGAACAGATGTTTTTTGATCATATCGTCAGCAAGGAGGGAGTTCGCCGACCCACAGAAAGCAACTGCGATTGCAGTTGCCACGGCCCGGAGACAAGAAAGCTGAACGCCGATCCCTCGTGTTGTGCGCGTATTACCAACAATTCGCCAAGGACTTTTCGCGCCTCGCCGAACCTTTGACGCAAAGGCAGACGTGTCATATGAGTGGGAAGCGCCGCAAGCGGAATCCTTCAAGGAACTTAAGCTCCGCCTTAAGTACCCTCCAATGCTAGGCCCCTTTGATGAGAATGCCGAGGCTGAGGTACACGCCGATGCGTTTAGTATGGGCCTAAGCGTCGTTCTCATTCAGAAGAATACCGGATAGGAGACAGTAATCGCCTACGCTAGCAGGTCCCTCTCTAAAGCCGAAGCCAATTAATCGACACAGAAGGAGTGCTTCGCCATCATCTGGGCCACATTAAAGTTCCATTCGTACTTATATGGTCGACCATTCAAGGTGGTAAGCGATCACCACGTGCTCTGCTTGCTGACAAACTTGAAAACCCTTTCGGCTGCCTGGCCCGATAGAGTCTACGCCTTCAGGAATTTGACGTGACTGCAGTCTGTAAGCCGGGTCGCAAGCGCTCCGACAGTCTGCTTATCCCGTACTCCCGTCGACGCTTCCCCTAAGGGTCAATGACGATGGCTCTTTTGTGGGACCGGTAAGCGCCAGTAGTTTCGCAGAACAGCAGCTGTCAGACCCTGACCTGAAAGATCTAGGTGGTTACCTGAATGGCAAGACCGCTTCAGCTCCTGCGGTGTTCAGGCATCATTTATTGTCTTTCGAGTAAACAATGGCGTCCTCGTGAAGAGAATTTCACACCCAACAGTATCGCACAGCTTCTTGTTGTGCACAAAAGCTTCCCTAAGAAATTCTGCAGTCGTTGCACAAGGAACCCACAGCAGGCTATTTCGGGTTTTCGCGCACGCTATATCGAATCCAGGAGAAGTACTACTGGTCGCAACTGTCTGCCGACGTCCCCCATAGCGTGAAAACGTGCCAGGAGTATCAGTGACGCAAGATACCGCCGATCACACCAGCTTGAGTGCTGAACACGATACCACTCCCTACCATTCCATTTCAAATGTGGGGTGGATCTCCTCGGCCCCTTTCCATCTTCATCCACGAGTAACAAGTGGATCATCGCGGACACCGACTACCTTACCTGCTACGCCGAAGCGAAAACACTGCCCAGTGGTACCTCTTTTTGTCGAAACAATTGTCTTGGGAAGCGGCGCCCCAGAAGTGCTTATCACAGACAGGGTAATGGCATTTGCGGCACAGGTGACGCATTAATCCTGGAATAGTCATAGAAGCCGTCAACGAAGTACTGCGTATCATCCCCAGACCAATGGACTTATGGAGCGCCTCAACAAAACGATCGCGGACATAGTCGCCATGTAAGTTCACGCCGCACACAAGACCTGGGACACCCTACTGCCGTACATGCTTTTCGCGTATAGCACGGCCATCCAGAAGACATCCACGTTTGTGTACGGCAGCGAGCTCACACGATGCGTCCGCACGTGGCAGAAGACAACCTCGACGTCACCGCCCATCTGCAGCATGCAGAGGAAGCTCGGCATCTCGCTCGGATGCGCATAAAATACCAGAAGCGCACCAACGCCTGACACTACAATTTGCGACGGCGCGACTCAGAGTACAAACCTGGAGATCAATTAAGTGTGGGTTTGGACACCGATACGCCATCGTGGACTGAGTGAAAAGCTCTTGCCGCGGTACTTCAGCCCATACAAAGTCATTTGGCGCATCGGACAGCTCAATTATGAAGTCAACCCCGACGGCACGACCACATCACAACGGCGCCGGGCGCGCCCAGAACAAGTCCATGTTGTACGCCAAAAGTCGTATTACGCGCGCTAAAGGCCCTAGGTATTGTAATATCTCGTATTTTGTTTACCTGTTTGTGTTTACTCATCGGGATGATGCCTTTTTAAGGGGGAAATATTGCCGCGAAACAATCAAGTCTTTATTTGTTCTTTTTCGACAGCCGCCGGCAGGAGATCTTATCATTGTGAATCTAGCGCGCAGATCACTTCTATATTTTTTGTTCGGTTATGCTCTTTGCCGCCAGATGCATCTTTATCATTTACTTTGTTGTGGTAGATGATTCTAGATGTATCTCGAAGGATTCTAGCCACGCGCTTGTATTTGTACAATGTTCCCGATATTTCATTTCATTTTTAACGCTTACCATAGCTCTATCTCGCCATCCGTTCTGATGTCTACGAAGAACATATCCACTCTAGAAAGAAGGAGAGCACTTGCAAGGCTTAAATTTCTGTACTCATTTTACTCTAGTCAATTTAATATTAATGCTGCTCCCTATATATCCCCCCGTTCTACACGACAGACACGCAATAGCCACAACCATAACCTTACCCCGTACTTTGCACGCACAAATACGTTCAAAAACTCATTTTTTCCCCGAACAATCACAACATGGAACTCACTGCCAGCAAATGTCTTTTCGGCTCAGGATGCCGCTGCTTTTGAAAAGAGTGTCTTATTGTATGTGTAAACTTAACAATATCATTGCCCTCTGTTTGGTTTTCTTCTTTTATTGTTGCCGGAACGCTGGATTTGCGTAGTGTTTGATTTTATTTTTGCTTTTTGAATGTTGCCCCCCTGCTTGGTCTCTATGACTGCAGTATGTGTAAATAATTCAAGTCACTGTTCGTGGTTTTACCTATATGTTTCTACGACGCTTTTAAATTCAGTGCTGACGAGTGAAACGGGCATTTTTAGTTCGACGTTTGCTGAGCACGTTTGCTGTTATCGCCACTGCCGATTCTCTTAGTTCTTTCGCGGGCACAAGTCAGCCCAATATAGTTTCATTCAAATGCAACGCCAGTGTCTTCATCTGTGGCTACTGGGCTTGTCACCACTACGCGAAAATAGATTTTTGTAACAAATACAAATTGATAAACTATCAGAGATTCAGTGGCGCAACGGCAGCGCGCCTGACTCTAGATCAGAAGGTTGCGTGTCCAAATAACGTCCGGGTCTATCCTTCATTTTTGCAGCAGGGACTATTTTTCAAATTAAATAGAGCACGCAATATGTTGAAAGTATGGTACATTCATCTGGAGGACATAAGTCTTGGCGAGTTGTTTTGGTTACAAATGAAGCATGATTTAACAGCGCCAATAACACGGACAAGAAGGGAGGAGTGAGACAAGCCGCTGAGTAGAAATTGACTAGTTACTACTCAACGCCATGTCGCCTCATTCCTGCCTTGTCCGTGCTATTCGCGCTCTTTACCCATGACCCATTTCGCACAATCATATTCACTCGCGAAAAAGCAATCCTTGCATTAGAACTGGGGACTGAGCCTTTCTATTTGCAGTGTGCATAGTTAAGGGCTTTCATTATTCAGCTCATATTTAAGGTGTGAGCGTTGATTAAATTCATCTCTCCGGAAAGGAACGCGTCTGCAGCGAGTATCATTTCAAACCACGTTTCTCCCCGCTCACAATCGCAAGCATGCCTCGTGCGGGGGGATGTTGGCAGATTGCATGGTCGACTGAATATTAGATATGCCGCGCGACGCCACGATATCACCTGACTCGAGTGATTTAGCAGGTACTGCGAACCCAGGTATCTCCTTCGAGACGTGAGGACCAACAGGCAATCGAAGCCATACAACATGAATTGGAGGAGTAGTTGGTCTGACATCTTCAAGTGGTGCAGCGCAACAGCACGAAGCCTAGACAAAAGAAGGGTACAGACACAGCTCTGAACTGACAACATAAGTTTATGCAGGGTGCCAACGCTATATATACCCTGGCACATGTTTCCATTTCATGTTTTTCTGCGGCGCTAGGGTATATATAGCGTTGACACCCTGAATAAACTTATGTTATCAGTTAAGCACTGTGTCTGTCCCATTCTCTTGTCTAGGCTTCGTGCCGTTACACTGCAGCACTTGAACAATCGAAGCCACCGAGACCCTTGCACTGCGAGTCAAAGATGCCACACCCAGGCCGCGTAGGCGCATTCTTGTGGTTTTCTGAAGGCGGCCTTGATATCTTTGTGGCGCAACAAATTTATTTCTGATCATTATCCGAAGCTGTCACAGCGAAGACAAGGCGATGACAGTAGCCTGCCGCATCTAATAAGCAGCTCGTATAAATGTTGGGTAAACCTTATGAAAGAGTGGGCTCTGGCTGCTCTACGGCGGTGATAGTGGGTAAGATCGATTTTCTAAACAGCCGCTGTTCCATTAGGTGCGAGCAGATATGCTAAAGAGAGGTTGTGCAATTCCTGGCCGCAGGGGCCAGTGGACACGTTGAGGATGGTGCCGCTTCAACATGACACTGATGCTCAGGCAGGCAAAAATTAGGACGTTTCGCTTGTGCGACGACTGGAACGTCGCCGAACACTTTCTTCTCAGGAATGGGAAAGCGACATCTCGCAATGCATCTAATGAGGCAAATATGCGTTCCAGAATACAAAAATTACATTGGGCACAACCGTTTCATTTTAATACGACTTTGCTGTTGTCGGCGTTGCCGTTGTACGCGGAAAAACACCGGCATTCCACTGGCAGGTGGTAGCTGGCAGCTGGTGAGGTCGAGCAGTGATTCTTCATCGATTATTGAGGCTCAAACATGATTTCAAAAAGTTGGGAGGAGCTGCCACCTCCGGTTGCTCACTTCAGGTTTGAAGGTGAAATAAGCAGGAGCCTTCCAGTGCTCTTGGATGCCAAGTCAGGCACGCTGCACGTAGGCAAGTCTGGCACGGTTCATAGGGGTTGGTTAAGGCGGGGATTTATACGTCGGATGATCGCCCACCGTGTCGTGTCATATCCTTAAAAGCGGAGTTTGAGTGTCCCGCGTACTTATTTCTTGCTTATTTCTTACTATACCTATTGCAGGGTGAAGGCCTCTCCCATATTTCTCCACTTAACCCGGTTCTGTGCTAGCTTCATCCACTTGACCCCCGCGAATTTCTTAGCCTCATCCGCCCACCTAACTCTCTGCTGCCCCCTGCTACGCTTTCCTTCTCTTGGAATCCAGTTTGTTACCCTAAGCGACCATCGGTTATCCTCTCTTCGCACTACATGTCCTACCCATTCCCATTTCTTCTTCTTAATTTCCACTAGAATGTCGATAACTTGAGTTATTTCTCTGACCCACTCTGCACGCTTCCTATCTCTTAATGTTACCCCTACCATTTTTCGTTCTGGGTTGTCCTCAACTTACGTAGAACTGTCTTGGTTAGCCTCCATGTTTCAGCCCCATAGCTGAGTACAGGTAAGATGCAACTGTTGTATACTTTCCTCTTGAGTGATACCGGTAAGCTATAAGTCATGATCTGCGAGTGCTTGCCAAATGCGCTCCATCCCAATCTTATTCTTCTTGTTATTTCCTTTTCATGGTCCGGATCTGCTGTTACTACCTGTCCTAAGTAGACATAATCGCCTACTACTTCCAGTACTTCGCTACCTACTGTAAACTGCTGTTCTTCCCGAGGCTGTTGAACATTACCTTAGTCTTCTGCATACAGATTTTCAAGCCTACCTTTCTACTTTTCCTGTCTAGGTCATCAATCATTATTTGCAGTTCATCCCCCGAGTTGCTTAGCAAGGCAATGTCATCAGCAAATCGCAGATTACTGAGGTATTCTCCATCTACCCTTATCCCTAACTGCTCCCATTCCAAGTCTCTGAATACTTCCTCTAAACAAGCTGTGAATAGTACTGGGGAGATTGTGTCTCCTTGCCTAACACCTTTCTTTATGGGAATTTTGTTACTTTCTTTATGCAGAACTATGGTTGCTGTGCAGCCACTATATATATCTTCCAGCACTTTCACGTACGGCTCGTCTACCTCCTGATTTCGCAATGCCTGCATCACCGCCGAGGTTTCAACTGAGTCAAATGCTTTTTCGTAATCAATGAATGCTATGTATAAGGGCTGGTTATATTCCGAGCATTTTTCTATCACCTGATTGATGGTATGGATATGATCGATAGTCGAGTAGCGTTTCCGAAACCCTGCTTGATCCTTTGCTTGATTGCAGTCTAAGGTTGTCTTGATTCTATTAGCGATTACCTTAGTAAATACCTTATACGTAACAGACAGTAAGCTGATTGGTCTGTAATTTTTAAGGTCCTTAGAGTCCCCTTTCTTGTGAATGAGGATAATGTTTGCATTCTTCCATGGTTCCGGTACCGTCGATGACACCAGGCACTGCGTATACAGGGTGGCCAGTTTTTCTAGCACGATATCCCCCCCGTCCTTCAGCAAATCTGTAGTTATCTGATCCTCACCAGCTGATTTCCCCCTTTTCATAGTTTCTAGTGCTTTCTTGACTTCGTCCTTCGTCACTGGTGGAACGTCTGACTGTTTTTCCCTACCGCCAATCTCATTACGGTCCTGACTACTTTGGCTACTGTAGAGATCTGTATAGAACTCCTCGGATACTTTGACTATCTTTACCATATTAGTGATGACGTTGCCCGCCTTGTCCCTTATCGCATACATCTGGTTTTTGCCTATGCCCAATTTCTTCTTTACCGCTTTAAGGCTTCCCCCGTTCTTTACAGCATGCTCAATTTTCTCCATGTTATACTTCCTTATATCGGCCACCTTACGCTTATTGATTAGCTTTGATATCTCGGCCAATTCAATCTGGTCTGTTGGATTGGAAGCTTTCATACTCTGGCGTTTCTTAATCAAATCTTTCGTCTCCTTAGACAGCTTACCGCTATCCTCTCTAACTACCGCCTACTTCTACCGCACACTCAGTAATGATATCTCTGAAATTATTGTTCATTGCTTCTAGGGTAATGTTGCCATCCTCGGTTAGAGCTGAATATCTATTCTGTAGCGAGATCCTGAATTCTTCTGCCGTCCCCCTCACCGCTAATTCGTTTATGGGTTTCTTTCTTGCTAATCTGTTGCGTTCCTTCTTGAGATTTAGGCCAATTCGGGACCTCACCGTCCTGTGGTCACTGCATCGCACTATCCCGATTACCTCTACATCTTGCACAATGGCGGGGATTGAACACATTATGAGGTGAATTTCATTTTTAATCTCCCCGTTAGGACTTTTCCATGTCCATTTCCGGTTCTTCTCTTTGCTGATGAAGGTATTCATGATTCTTATGTCATTGCGCTCTGCAAACTCAACTAGTAACTCCCCCCTGCTATTCCTAGATACAATGCCATAGTCACCTACTGCCTGGTCTCCTGCCTGCTTTTTCCCTACCTTGGCATTGAAGTCGCCCATTACTGCAGTATACTACGTCTTTACTTTTCGCATTGCCGATTCTACATCGTAGAAGCTTTCAACTGCCTGGTCATCATAACTACATGTAGATGCATAGGCCTGTACAACCTTCTGTTTATACCGCTTATTAAGCCTAATTACGATAACTGCCACCCTCTCATTAATACTATAGAATTCATCTATATTACCCGCTATATACTTATTGACAAGGAAACCTACTCGTAGTTGTCGCCTCTCTGGTAAGCCTCGATAACACAGTACATGCCCATCCTTCAGTACAGTATATGCCTCATTCGGCCTCCTAACCTCACTAAGCCCTATGACATCCCATTTCAAACCTTCTAGTTCCTCTAACAGCACCACTGCTAAACTAGCTTCACTAGCTAGGGTTCTAACGTTAAACGTTGCTAGGGTCAGTTTCAAATGGCGGCCTGTCCAGCGGAGCCAGAAGTTCTTAGCACCCCCTGCGGCGTCACAGGTCTGACCGCCGCCGTAGTCAGTTGTTCCGCAGCCGCTGGTGACTGAGGACCGGGGTTTTATGGAGATTATCATGAGAGGTTGCGGCCAATTACTGCACCAGGGTGGCCAACTCCTGTTCTGGTGAGGGAGTGCGTTGCCGGAGGTGTTCACCAGCATCAGGTCGCACCCCAAGCCTGTTTGTGCAATGCCATCGACACGCGGATTTTTGTTTATACATGGTGGAGAATTGCGCGGCACCGGTATTTGAACCCCGGTCCTCTTGCATGCGAGGCGGATGTTCTAGCTACGCCACCGCTGCACTCTACGCCACCGCTTCAATTCAATAATCAACAAAATGTAGTCTATAAGCGCACACAAACTATTGATTCTCGCAGATTAAGCGATATCATTCACGCACTTTTACACGCTCTACTTTTGAATTACACATAAAGACAAGAATTTAGGAGCCTAACCAGGCAGTCTCTGTTGCGACTTACTGTATAGAAGCATTTACTTTGATCACTGAAACCAAATCTTGAAAATAAACGAAACTAAAGTTAGAAGCACCTTTGTTGCAGCATCCAATCTTTGACAGCAGTAGTTATGGTCCCCTTGCTTGAAATTGGGACCTGACGGGATCACAAAGAGAAAGTGAGGAAGAAGAACGTGGTGAATGCCACTCCTGCCAAGGTGCTCTGCTTCTTTGCCAGTAGTGATGTTTGTTTCATCACCCTACGATATTTGTTCGCCAACACCACCCTAGAAGTGCACGAAATGACGGTGATGATATGCACTGAAATCTTTTTAACCATTCTTTGATGCGCATCGGCGATCAAAGGCTTAAGATCGAGCGCTCAAGTGGAGTGCGACGGCACCGTACGACCGTATATTTCGAGTAATAATTTCAATGGCCCGGGGTTCCTAAACCGTGTGCTGGCATCGTAAAAATTTGAATTCTTACTTGGCTGTGAAAAAAATTGAGGGTTGCTTTCTTGGTTCCCTCGATCGACTTTAAGCGCAGCTAGGCAAATGTCACAACCGCTCAGCCGTCACAACGAATGGAAGTGTTGCTCATATTGTAGCGCCTTGTCGTACGGTGCCATCGCACTTCGCCTCAGCGCTCGAGCACAAGCCGTTCATCGCAGCGGATGCGACAATGATTAAACTTATTTGTATGCATACACATCCCTACGATTTTGTGCATTGCATGCCTGTCTTGGCGAACAAATATCGCCTGACAGCCATCCCTACTGACCAGGTGCACTGCACGTTGTCAGGAGTGGTGCTAACCACGTTATTGTGCCCTACATTCTCGCCGTGATCCCGTCAGGTTCCTATTTCGAAGAAAGGACCCTAACTACCGCTGTCAAATATGCGCTGCTGTAACGAAGGTGCCCCTGATTTGAGTTTCCTTTATTTTCAAGAGTTCGTTTCAGTGAACAAAGGGAATACAATATGCAGTAGATAGCCACGGACATGGCCTCCTTAGGCTATTAAATTGCTGTATTTTTTCAAATTAGAAACGAGAGCTTACTAAGAATTTTGATTCATCGTAAACTAAAAGCCAAGTGTGGTAGGGAATTGTCTGGGAATGCTAGGAAAGAGGAGCAAAGGACCTGACTAGGGGTTTTGTAAAATCACCACAAATGCGGCACTTTACAGAATTTACCATGGCTGTAGTGCCATCGCCTCCCAGTTTATCAGTAACGCTTCTTCACGTTCCAGTCAACCAAGGGCAAAACATTGCTATTATATCGATGCAAATCCTTGGTGTTTATTAGGGTGTTGAAATAGGAATTCTAGCAGTCCTCTTGCGGTTCATCGAAGAGAAGACATTAGATGTACAGAGCCGGTCATACGTATTGTCGACGCCAGGGAGTGATTAGATATGCATCTTTATGTTCTTGCGGCCGTTATCTATACAGGACTAAGGTGTGCAGTGTTTCTTTAACAGAACACCCGATGCCGCTCAGGGGCTCTTGGGAGGCTGAGTGGTGTCGTCACACAGCTATTCGTCCTCATTTGTAGGTAGCGTTTGTTGGGATCTTGGAAGATGGCCGCAGGCGCTTGCTGTAAATTGGAACACGAGTGCTAATATCAGTGTCAATTCTGTAAAAGTGGTCCTTTAGTGCAGAAGATTGACTAATGCTTTGCGCTAGCCCGATTTTCGCAGATTTTTTAGGCAAGGCGAAGCAGTCAAGAATCTCTAACAGCTCTTTCAGTAGATATTGTCATGGTTAATTATTCAATAACACATTCTATGTACAGCTACTGTTATTCCCATACGCCAGGACCCCCACCCCTTTTTTTGCTCCCTGGAGAATCGGATAGCGTTCCTAGCATGTCGGTAGCGATATGATAAAACTGACATTACTTTTTGTCTGTAGTTTCAACGACTCAGTGCAGAATTCTAAACTCCAGCCAATTTTTTAATGACTGAACAATATTAGTGGAACCTTTTAAATTAATAATTTGAAGCCCTAGAACGTTTCATTTAGTTCTAGAGCGGTCGAAGCACCCGACCCAGTTATTCTATAACCAATACCTTCGACGATCCCTCATTTTCTTTTCAGAATATATTACTTCAAATTTTGTATATGACAGAAACAAAAATGCGCATTCAAATAACACCTGGCCATCTCTGCAAAGTTTGTTGGTTCGGCACAGCCGATCTATTTCCTCTAATTTTTTTTTTAGATTTCTTACACAAGGGTTTTCAGAGACGGTTAATTTCTCTTCTACTCATTTCACCATCAATGTATAGTGTTATTTCAGACCTTTGCACACTGCGGGCTTGATAGAATTCTGAGGGCTGATAGTGATGACAGTGCTTAAGCAAATACCCACGAACAGATGTGAATTTCTCTAGATCAGACATTACTTGATTTCTTTCGGGTTATATGACGTGTGGGACAGCATGATACTGGATGTAGTCAGGTGCTCGATATTCTAGTCTTAAAAAGCTAGATCTGGCCGTGACACATGCTGTACCATGGACACACGCATGCTTATGCATAAGACTACGTTTATATGTGTCTATCATGTGTGAGTATTTATATATTTATCTGGACGAAGAAACTCGCCAGACTGTTCCCCTGGTGGCATAACTGACACTACGCAGCATTTACAATCCGTGCGCCCGGTATACGCGCGAGCAAAACTTACATAGACGCTTTGTTGGACCGTTTATACAGCTGGCAACTCTTGACGGGCTTACCGAAGACTTAGAAAGCTGTCATGGAATTACGGATATTTTCATGATTTTTGAACTAAAGAGCTTCGACTCAGGTTTGTCATGTCACTACGTGAGCCTGTATAAATGTTCACCTCGTTTCTCAAAACATTGTCAGCCATCCATACCCTCTTCACGTTCCCCAGTGCAGAGCGACAGCCTGGATATTCATCTTTCCAGTCAACCTTTCTGCCCGTCGTCTCGGTAAAGCCATCTAGCTAATTAACTACTGCAATAAAAGTTGAAATAGCTGCGAGAAAGTGGCTCAACAAGAAGTAGTAGTAGTGAAAGCAGTAGTAGTTGTGGATGAGATCGAACCCATTCGCTGTTGATCGTATCGCATCTCATTCTAGCAGCATTGCTTTGTGACTTTGCAAGTCTCTCGTTTCGCTCTTTGGCATTTTCCATTGCTTGTTTAGCGCTCTCATCTTCATTTTTCTTGAATGCAAAACAGCGCAACAGACATCGTGGTTCTCTGCTTCGGTGTTTGTCCGTTGCGCTGTTTTCCATTCAATATGTCTCACCAAGTCACCAGTATGGCTGTAGGGTTCATTTTTATACGTGTAGCTTCTTCAATGGCGAGCGATGTTGTCCAGATGAGAGGATTCGCCTTGTAGGGGAGTTTAGCCAGCATTCCTATTAAGCGTGTTGCTTATCCACGCAATGGCCCTAGAGACGCCGCAATTCTCAGCGCATATACATATATATAGCCTTTCGTATGCGAGCAGCTGATCTACGGCTTGCAACGCCCCCTGCGGCGCAGCTGCTGAAGACCATCACGCACTCGCAGTGAGGCGCATCGATAATTGATGACGTCTCGCGTGGTATTCTTCGGAGACCGCCGATGTGCACCGGTACGAATGAAGTTAGCCAGGTTGTGAAGAAGCAGCAGGTGATCAGCGATTAGAAGAAGCGAATCAGAAGAAGAACGGAGCGCCCTTCGTGCACAACACGTGCGAAGAAGAAGCGGGCGATGAGGAGGCCGTCCAGCACCAAGTATGCGGCTGAAGGACAGCTGAAGGACAAATTTCGTCGTACGCGAAACACACTGCAGCTAGCTCAGTGACGTCCTGGCTTCAAAAAACTGCATTTCACACTTTCCGACGTTTTGCAGAGGAACTGAACAAATTTTGACTGTCGCATTTTCGGTAACTCTTACACAACAAAACTATGTCAACTACACGTATACGAGAACGCCCAACCACCTTGAGACATCTTCGAGTACATCGTCCTCCTCTTTCCATGTCACCCCGCCGCACTATCCAAGTGGTTGCAGCGCTCACCTGCTTAACAGTATGCAGGTTGGATTTAAAATTGCGCCTTCAAGTGGAGATAAAACGGAGTATCCGTGTACTGTGCGATGTCAGTTCATTTTAAACAACTCTACGTGGTCAAAATCTGTCCCGATTCCTACACTGCGACGATTCTAAACTAATCTAGTTTTGGGATGTGTGACGATTCCTTCTATGTGTGTCCCGTTACCATGAGCGTCTTCTTTACGGAATCGGAACCGGTCTGCGTGGGGAAGAAGCGGAAAGGGAAAGAACGGAATAAACACTCTCCCCGAGTACAGCGAAGGAGCCAGTTGTCTCCCGCTAGAAATGTGCGCGGTCTGCTTTCTGGGCGCCTCTGCCCACGCCCTTCTCAGGGCACGTTGGTGACCCATGCATAATCGTCTTACAACCCATAGCAATTCTGGCGACGAGGTGACAACTGTTTCGTGCATTGTACTAAATTCTCTGCAGTGGCGACCTACGGAGTATTGGAGCCGTTCCACGGGGAAGGAGCAGCCTGGACAAAGTACCTGGAGTGAGTGAAGCTGTTTTTCGACGCTAACAGCATTCCCATGGGAACGCATAGGTCGGTGGTCCTAACGAGCGGCGGACCTAACACATATTCCTTGCTACGCAGTCTAGTGACGCCCAAAACGCCCGACCAAGTCTCGATCGACGAGATATCCAGCGTACTCTCCCGCCACTTCATTCCGAAGCCTTCCGTGGTGGTGTGCCACTTCAACTTCTACAGTCGCCATCGCCAGCCAGATGAATCCGTCAACGATTACACGGCGTCACTGAAAAAGCTGTTGGTGAACTGTGAGTACAGAACCTTTTTTACTGACATGCTGCGGGACAGACTCGTTTGCGGTAATAATGACGCACCAATGCCACGGCGCCTGCTTGAAGAGGCGAACCTAATGTTCGATTCTGCAGTCAATATCCTTGTTGCGATGGCGACAGCCAAAACAGACTCAAGAACGTTGATGCAAACGGAGGGCATGGCCGAAGCTCAGGCAGTTTACACTGCGAGACGAACGCAGATGAGACAGACGATAAGTTGTTATCGCGGGGGAGAGCCGCACTACGCAACAGTATGCCAACATGCCAAATCCCGTTGCAACGCAAGGCAAGACAGAGCATTTAGCAAGAGCATGCCTCGCTACGGAAAGTACAGACATGAAGCAGAAGCATGTGTTAAGTAAGCACAACAACATAAGGTGACAAAAGCAGCCAGTGCACAGCCTTGAAAACAATGGGAATACTTCTGCTACCAAGCCACAGGTCCACGACACGTGGCAGATGAACAGTGAGAAAATAGTTCCACCGTTTGTAGTAATGTTGCAAGTGGCGGGCAGATCTCTCCGAATGGAGTTGGATACGGGAGCCAGTGTCTCACTAATGGTTAAAACTGCATACCAGGAGCGATTTTCCATTACAGCCTTGAGACATAATATTGAAAAGTTACGAGGAAGACAAACCCGTTAGGGGCAAGGTCACCGTGCCAGTCCAGTTCAGACGAAGAGAAGCTATATTGCCATTGTTTGTAGCACCTGAACACTGTCCAACCCTTCTCGGCAGAAACTGGATCAGTGCGCTACGGCTGGACCAAGATGACGTCAGAGTTGTCGGGTCACTTACAAGCGCAACGCCAAAGCGCTAAGATGCTTATCACTTTTTACGAGGTCTGGCCTGCCCAATCCTGCTGATGTTTTAACTCTCTAAAATTCGTATCCACGAATTCCTTCGCCATACCACTAAGCGCCCAACGAAGCAGCGGAACGCGTCTCACAAACAATTAGCGGAAATTGAAAAAAGCGGCGCCTCGAGAATTCCAGACAGACATTGACAGGATCTTGGTAGCACGTGTTGCGCACAAAGGGCGCTCCGTTCTGCTTCTGATTCGCTTCTTGTAATTGCTCACCTGCTGCTTCCTCACAACCTGGCTAACTTCAGTTGTACCGGTGCATATCGCCGATCTCCATATAGTGCCACACGAGACGTCATCAATTATCTATGCGCCTCACTGCGCCGCTGGGGGCGATGCCAGCCGTGGATCCGCCGCGATATATATATCTACAGTCAAAACTCGATTTAACGAAACCCGATTTAACGAAAATCTCGATTTAACGAAGGTATCCCAATTCCCCCTCAGACGCCCATAGGGTTCAATGCTTTGACTAACCCGAAATAACGAAACCGATTCCGTGATCTGTCCCGATTTAACGAAACTTTTTTCGAGAAATAAAGGTGAAAAAGTGTTAATTTTTGGTCTATTTTGTAGACAGCACCCCAGAAATCGGTGCGGCCGTTGCTCACAAAGCGCACGCAGGCAAAGATCACCGACTTCTTTGGCGGAAAATAAATTTGTAGTCCCCTCGGGCCGTTCTTGTCGAGTAAGAATTTTTGTTGTTTCTTTTCATACGCGCTAGCGGCGCCGGTCGTGGTGTTGGCGCTACCCACTCGGAAGTAGCGCGGGGGGTCATGACGATGACCATACGGACCCCCAAAGATTGCGCTAGTTGTATGATTACCAACTTTGGCGCCAATTTGTCATTAGCTGTGTGGCTTGCCGTCCCGTCGGCGGTATTTAGGGAAGATTGTTGCGCCGCTAGCCGAACCGTCCTTTGGGTCGGTGCTACCGGCGTGAATTCGTCACGCGCGAGTGCGACGAAAAGTGAAAATGGTACGTGCTAACCGATACGACCGCGATAAGCTGGTACGGTTTATGCGGATGCAAAATGCATTATGTTCAATGGGTGCTCAGTCGGGGACTTGACTTTACTACTTTTAAAACGAAAGTACTGTTTAAGCGGGTACGTTTTAACGAGGTTTTACTGTAATCGAATTTACTGAATTATGTGCCCAAGAAATGCCTCATTCAATTTAACGAAGTTCTCGATTTAACGAAATAATTCACGGCTCCCCTCAACTTCGTTAAATCGAGTTTTAACTGTATATATATATATATATATATATATATAGATCAATTAAGGGGAAATGAGGGTGCTCGTTATAATACATGAAGGAAAGAAGCCAACAGTCGGCGAGGCCAAAGAAAGCGTTGGGGATAGTACTTTGTCTTTTTTTTTTTTTTTTAATGTTTACTTGGATAATCACAGAAATTAGTAGTGTAATCTGTTTAGGGGAAAGATAATTAAACACAAAGTAGAAGAAAAAACAACGTGCCGATGGTGGGAGCCGAACCCACGACCTCCGAATATCGCGTCCGGTGCTCTACCAACTGAGCTACATCGGCCGCTGTCCCCCCTGCTACTTGCTTGGGTATTTATGTTGTCTGTATATGAACCTTGAGAGTGTTCACCAGCGCAACCCTCAGCCAAAGCGGCGGACGTGGAACGTCCTTTGTTACCGCCAGCGTCACGTAGAACGTGATCAAGAGCGAGGGCGAAAGCTGTGCTAGAACCCTCTTACGCTACCTATGGCCTCAAGACTGCCAGAACCGAGACCCTCGTAAGCTACAAGCAGATCAATTAAGGGGAAATGAGGGTGCTCGTTATAATACATGAAGGAAAGAAGCCAACAGTCGGCGAGGCCAAAGAAAGCGTTGGGGATAGTACTTTGTCTTTTTTTTTTTTTTTTAATGTTTACTTGGATAATCACAGAAATTAGTAGTGTAATCTGTTTAGGGGAAAGATAATTAAACACAAAGTAGAAGAAAAAACAACGTGCCGATGGTGGGAGCCGAACCCACGACCTCCGAATATCGCGTCCGGTGCTCTACCAACTGAGCTACATCGGCCGCTGTCCCCCCTGCTACTTGCTTGGGTATTTATGTTGTCTGTATATGAACCTTGAGAGTGTTCACCAGCGCAACCCTCAGCCAAAGCGGCGGACGTGGAACGTCCTTTGTTACCGCCAGCGTCACGTAGAACGTGATCAAGAGCGAGGGCGAAAGCTGTGCTAGAACCCTCTTACGCTACCTATGGCCTCAAGACTGCCAGAACCGAGACCCTCGTAAGCTACAAGCAGATCAATTAAGGGGAAATGAGGGTGCTCGTTATAATACATGAAGGAAAGAAGCCAACAGTCGGCGAGGCCAAAGAAAGCGTTGGGGATAGTACTTTGTCTTTTTTTTTTAATGTTTACTTGGATAATCACAGAAATTAGTAGTGTAATCTGTTTAGGGGAAAGATAATTAAACACAAAGTAGAAGAAAAAACAACGTGCCGATGGTGGGAGCCGAACCCACGACCTCCGAATATCGCGTCCGGTGCTCTACCAACTGAGCTACATCGGCCGCTGTCCCCCCTGCTACTTTCTTGGGTATTTATGTTGTCTGTATATGAACCTTGAGAGTGTTCACCAGCGCAACCCTCAGCCAAAGCGGCGGACGTGGAACGTCCTTTGTTACCGCCAGCGTCACGTAGAACGTGATCAAGAGCGAGGGCGAAAGCTGTGCTAGAACCCTCTTACGCTACCTATGGCCTCAAGACTGCCAGAACCGAGACCCTCGTAAGCTACAAGCAGATCAATTAAGGGGAAATGAGGGTGCTCGTTATAATACATGAAGGAAAGAAGCCAACAGTCGGCGAGGCCAAAGAAAGCGTTGGGGATAGTACTTTGTCTTTTTTTTTTTTTTAATGTTTACTTGGATAATCACAGAAATTAGTAGCGTAATCTGTTTAGGGGAAAGATAATTAAACACAAAGTAGAAGAAAAAACAACGTGCCGATGGTGGGAGCCGAACCCACGACCTCCGAATATCGCGTCCGGTGCTCTACCAACTGAGCTACATCGGCCGCTGTCCCCCCTGCTACTTGCTTGGGTATTTATGTTGTCTGTATATGAACCTTGAGAGTGTTCACCAGCGCAACCCTCAGCCAAAGCGGCGGACGTGGAACGTCCTTTGTTACCGCCAGCGTCACGTAGAACGTGATCAAGAGCGAGGGCGAAAGCTGTGCTAGAACCCTCTTATGCTACCTATGGCCTCAAGACTGCCAGAACCGAGACCCTCGTAAGCTACAAGCAGATCAATTAAGGGGAAATGAGGGTGCTCGTTATAATACATGAAGGAAAGAAGCCAACAGTCGGCGAGGCCAAAGAAAGCGTTGGGGATAGTACTTTGTCTTTTTTTTTTTAATGTTTACTTGGATAATCACAGAAATTAGTAGTGTAATCTGTTTAGGGGAAAGATAATTAAACACAAAGTAGAAGAAAAAACAACGTGCCGATGGTGGGAGCCGAACCCACGACCTCCGAATATCGCGTCCGGTGCTCTACCAACTGAGCTACATCGGCCGCTGTCCCCCCTGCTACTTGCTTGGGTATTTATGTTGTCTGTATATGAACCTTGAGAGTGTTCACCAGCGCAACCCTCAGCCAAAGCGGCGGACGTGGAACGTCCTTTGTTACCGTCAGCGTCACGTAGAACGTGATCAAGAGCGAGGGCGAAAGCTGTGCTAGAACCCTCTTACGCTACCTATGGCCTCAAGACTGCCAGAACCGAGACCCTCGTAAGCTACAAG
Source organism: Amblyomma maculatum (assembly GCF_055883805.1). Taxonomy (NCBI): domain Eukaryota; kingdom Metazoa; phylum Arthropoda; class Arachnida; order Ixodida; family Ixodidae; genus Amblyomma; species Amblyomma maculatum. The sequence continues at coordinate 5,010,296 of NW_028146743.1, read as the reverse complement.
CAGATCAATTAAGGGGAGGGGAGCGTAAGAGGGTTCTAGCACAGCTTTCGCCCTCGCTCTTGATCACGTTCTACGTGACGCTGGCGGTAACAAAGGACGTTCCACGTCCGCCGCTTTGGCTGAGGGTTGCGCTGGTGAACACTCTCAAGGTTCATATACAGACAACATAAATACCCAAGCAAGTAGCAGGGGGGACAGCGGCCGATGTAGCTCAGTTGGTAGAGCACCGGACGCGATATTCGGAGGTCGTGGGTTCGGCTCCCACCATCGGCACGTTGTTTTTTCTTCTACTTTGTGTTTAATTATCTTTCCCCTAAACAGATTACACTACTAATTTCTGTGATTATCCAAGTAAACATTAAAAAAAAAAAAGACAAAGTACTATCCCCAACGCTTTCTTTGGCCTCGCCGACTGTTGGCTTCTTTCCTTCATGTATTATAACGAGCACCCTCATTTCCCCTTAATTGATCTGCTTGTAGCTTACGAGGGTCTCGGTTCTGGCAGTCTTGAGGCCATAGGTAGCGTAAGAGGGTTCTAGCACAGCTTTCGCCCTCGCTCTTGATCACGTTCTACGTGACGCTGGCGGTAACAAAGGACGTTCCACGTCCGCCGCTTTGGCTGAGGGTTGCGCTGGTGAACACTCTCAAGGTTCATATACAGACAACATAAATACCCAAGCAAGTAGCAGGGGGGACAGCGGCCGATGTAGCTCAGTTGGTAGAGCACCGGACGCGATATTCGGAGGTCGTGGGTTCGGCTCCCACCATCGGCACGTTGTTTTTTCTTCTACTTTGTGTTTAATTATCTTTCCCCTAAACAGATTACACTACTAATTTCTGTGATTATCCAAGTAAACATTAAAAAAAAAAAAGACAAAGTACTATCCCCAACGCTTTCTTTGGCCTCGCCGACTGTTGGCTTCTTTCCTTCATGTATTATAACGAGCACCCTCATTTCCCCTTAATTGATCTGCTTGTAGCTTACGAGGGTCTCGGTTCTGGCAGTCTTGAGGCCATAGGTAGCGTAAGAGGGTTCTAGCACAGCTTTCGCCCTCGCTCTTGATCACGTTCTACGTGACGCTGGCGGTAACAAAGGACGTTCCACGTCCGCCGCTTTGGCTGAGGGTTGCGCTGGTGAACACTCTCAAGGTTCATATACAGACAACATAAATACCCAAGCAAGTAGCAGGGGGGACAGCGGCCGATGTAGCTCAGTTGGTAGAGCACCGGACGCGATATTCGGAGGTCGTGGGTTCGGCTCCCACCATCGGCACGTTGTTTTTTCTTCTACTTTGTGTTTAATTATCTTTCCCCTAAACAGATTACACTACTAATTTCTGTGATTATCCAAGTAAACATTAAAAAAAAAAAAAAAAGACAAAGTACTATCCCCAACGCTTTCTTTGGCCTCGCCGACTGTTGGCTTCTTTCCTTCATGTATTATAACGAGCACCCTCATTTCCCCTTAATTGATCTGCTTGTAGCTTACGAGGGTCTCGGTTCTGGCAGTCTTGAGGCCATAGGTAGCGTAAGAGGGTTCTAGCACAGCTTTCGCCCTCGCTCTTGATCACGTTCTACGTGACGCTGGCGGTAACAAAGGACGTTCCACGTCCGCCGCTTTGGCTGAGGGTTGCGCTGGTGAACACTCTCAAGGTTCATATACAGACAACATAAATACCCAAGCAAGTAGCAGGGGGGACAGCGGCCGATGAAGCTCAGTTGGTAGAGCACCGGACGCGATATTCGGAGGTCGTGGGTTCGGCTCCCACCATCGGCACGTTGTTTTTTCTTCTACTTTGTGTTTAATTATCTTTCCCCTAAACAGATTACACTACTAATTTCTGTGATTATCCAAGTAAACATTAAAAAAAAAAAAAAAAGACAAAGTACTATCCCCAACGCTTTCTTTGGCCTCGCCGACTGTTGGCTTCTTTCCTTCATGTATTATAACGAGCACCCTCATTTCCCCTTAATTGATCTGCTTGTAGCTTACGAGGGTCTCGGTTCTGGCAGTCTTGAGGCCATAGGTAGCGTAAGAGGGTTCTAGCACAGCTTTCGCCCTCGCTCTTGATCACGTTCTACGTGACGCTGGCGGTAACAAAGGACGTTCCACGTCCGCCGCTTTGGCTGAGGGTTGCGCTGGTGAACACTCTCAAGGTTCATATACAGACAACATAAATACCCAAGCAAGTAGCAGGGGGGACAGCGGCCGATGTAGCTCAGTTGGTAGAGCACCGGACGCGATATTCGGAGGTCGTGGGTTCGGCTCCCACCATCGGCACGTTGTTTTTTCTTCTACTTTGTGTTTAATTATCTTTCCCCTAAACAGATTACACTACTAATTTCTGTGATTATCCAAGTAAACATTAAAAAAAAAAAAAAGACAAAGTACTATCCCCAACGCTTTCTTTGGCCTCGCCGACTGTTGGCTTCTTTCCTTCATGTATTATAACGAGCACCCTCATTTCCCCTTAATTGATCTGCTTGTAGCTTACGAGGGTCTCGGTTCTGGCAGTCTTGAGGCCATAGGTAGCGTAAGAGGGTTCTAGCACAGCTTTCGCCCTCGCTCTTGATCACGTTCTACGTGACGCTGGCGGTAACAAAGGACGTTCCACGTCCGCCGCTTTGGCTGAGGGTTGCGCTGGTGAACACTCTCAAGGTTCATATACAGACAACATAAATACCCAAGCAAGTAGCAGGGGGGACAGCGGCCGATGTAGCTCAGTTGGTAGAGCACCGGACGCGATATTCGGAGGTCGTGGGTTCGGCTCCCACCATCGGCACGTTGTTTTTTCTTCTACTTTGTGTTTAATTATCTTTCCCCTAAACAGATTACACTACTAATTTCTGTGATTATCCAAGTAAACATTAAAAAAAAAAAAAGACAAAGTACTATCCCCAACGCTTTCTTTGGCCTCGCCGACTGTTGGCTTCTTTCCTTCATGTATTATAACAAGCACCCTCATTTCCCCTTAATTGATCTGCTTGTAGCTTACGAGGGTCTCGGTTCTGGCAGTCTTGAGGCCATAGGTAGCGTAAGAGGGTTCTAGCACAGCTTTCGCCCTCGCTCTTGATCACGTTCTACGTGACGCTGGCGGTAACAAAGGACGTTCCACGTCCGCCGCTTTGGCTGAGGGTTGCGCTGGTGAACACTCTCAAGGTTCATATACAGACAACATAAATACCCAAGCAAGTAGCAGGGGGGACAGCGGCCGATGTAGCTCAGTTGGTAGAGCACCGGACGCGATATTCGGAGGTCGTGGGTTCGGCTCCCACCATCGGCACGTTGTTTTTTCTTCTACTTTGTGTTTAATTATCTTTCCCCTAAACAGATTACACTACTAATTTCTGTGATTATCCAAGTAAACATTAAAAAAAAAAAGACAAAGTACTATCCCCAACGCTTTCTTTGGCCTCGCCGACTGTTGGCTTCTTTCCTTCATATATATATATATATATATATATATACGCTGAGAATTGCGGCGAGTCTCTAGAGTCTCTAGGACTATTGCATGAATAAGCAACACGCTCGCTAAACTCTCCTACAAGGCGAATCTTCTCATCTGGGCGACATCGCTCGCCGTGAAGAAGCAGCACGTAGAAAAATGAAACCTATACAGCCATACTGGTGACTTGATGAGACAGTTTAAATGGAAAACAGCGCAACAGACAAACACCGAAGCAGGGAACCGCGGGACGAGCGCTAGTTATGTGGTTCTCTGCTTCGGTGTTTATCTGTTGCGCTGTTTTCCATTCAAGAAAAATGAAGATGAGAGCGCTAAACGATGGAAACTGCCAAAGAGCGAAACGAGAGACTTGCAAAGTCACAAAGCAATGCTGCTAGAATAAGATGCGATACGATCAATAGCGAAAGGGTTCGGTCTCATACACAACTACCACTGCTTCCACTTTTTATATTATGGCTCAGTTTAGTTAAGCCACTTTCTCGCAGCATTTTCAACTCTTTTTGCAGTAGGTAATTAGTTAGATGGCTTTACCGAGATGACGGGCAGAAAGGTTGACTGGAAAGATGAATATCTAGGCTGTCGCTCTGCGCTGGGGAATGTGAAGAGTGCATGGACGGCTGACAATGTATTGACAAACGAGGTGAAAATTTATACAGGCTCACGTGGTGACATGAGAAACCTGAGTCGAAGCTCTTTAGTTCAAAAATCGTGAAAGTATCCGAAATTCCACGACAGCTTTCAAAGTCTTTGGTAAGCCCACCAAGAGTTGCCAGCTGTATAAACGGTGCAACAAAGCGTCTATAGGTAAGTTTTTCTTGCGCGTATACCGGGCGCAGGAATAGTAAATGCTTCGTAGTGCCAGTTATGCCACCAGGGGAACAGTATGGCGAGTTTCTCTGTCCGGATAAATATATAAATATTCACACATGATAGACACATTATGCAGTAAGCATGTATGTGTCCTCGGTACAGCACGTGTCACGGCCAAATCTAGCCTTTTAAGGCTAGAATATCGAGCATCTAGCTACGCCCAGTATCATGCTGTCCCACGTGTCATAAAACACTAAAGAATCAAGTAGTTTTGAATCTAGAGAAATACACATCTGTTCGAGGGTATTTGCTTAAGCACTGTCATCGCTATCAGCCCTCAGAATTCTATCAAGCCCGCAGTGTGCAAAGGTCTGAAATAACACTATACTTCGATGCTGAAATGAGTAGAAGCAAAATAAACCATCTCTGGAAACCCTTGTCAAAGAAATTTAAAAAAAATTAGAAGAAATAGATTGCCTCTGCCGAACCAAAAATTGTAGAGATGGTCTGGTGTTATTTGAATGTGCATTTTTGTTTTTTATCATATACAAAGTTTGAAGTAACATTTTTCAAAAAATGAGGGCACGTCGGAGGTATCAGGTAATAGATCAACTGGGTTGGCTGCTTCGACCGTCCTAGAACTAAAGGAAACCGTTCTAGGACTTCAAATTATTAATATAAAAGGTTCCACTAGTAATGTTCGGTCATTAACTAATAGGCTGGAATTTAAAAATCTGCACTGAGTCGTTCGAACTACGGAAAGTAATGGAAAGTTTTATGATATCACTGCCGACATGTTAGCAACGCTATCCGCTTCTTCAGGAAGCGAAGGGTGTCCTGACGTAGGGGAATAATGGTGGCTGTACATGGAATGTGTTATTGAATAAGTAACTATGACAATACCTACTGGAAGAGCTGTTAGACATTCTAGACTGCTTCGCCTTGGCCAAAAGATCTGCAAAAGACGGGGTAGAGAAAAGCAGTAGCCCACCTTCTGCACCAATCCATCACGTTTACAGAATTAACACTGATATGCGCACTCGTGTTCCAATGTACAGCGAGTGCCTGTGGCAATTTTCCAAGATCCAACAAAAGCCAAGTGCTAATCGCCGCAGTCTAACAGTAGCACACACTCGACCACTCCGCTAAAGTCCCTACCGTGTTATGACGGGAGAATCCAGTCTATATGGGTAGAGGATAAAATGCTGTGTGACGACACCAGCCAGCCTCCCAGGAGCCCCTGAGGGGCATCGGTTCTTCTGTTAAAGAAACACTGCACACCTTAGTCCTGCATTGATTGACTGCACTTGGTTGACTGAAGCGTGAAGAAGCATACTGATAAACTGAAAGGTGATATCACTACAGCCATGGAAAATTATTCAAATGCCGCATTCGTGGTGATTTTAACCAACCCCTAGTAAGTCAGGTCCTTTTCTCCTCTCTCCTAGCAATCCCTTATGATTCCCGAACACACTTGGCCTTTAGGTTACGATGAATCAAGATTCTTAGTAAGCTGTTCTTCTTAATTTAAAAAGGCAGTGTTATGTGTGGATTGCGGCCCAAACGGTAGCGTTGGCCTGCGGCTCCGTGGCTCGGCAGAAAGCATCAACGGTTCCCGCAAAGACGAGGCGTCAACTAACAAAACAACGTTTAATACAGCAGCGCGTAGGAACAGGCAGAGAAGCAGGCCCGGAGAGAAAACAGACACGCTCACAAAGCAGGTGTCTGGCGTCGTCTCAGCGACGTCTCTGAAGCCTATCTGTAATAGTCTCCGCATCGGAATCAGTCGCTGCTTTTTATACGCTCGGCAGTTCAGATGGAAAGGGAGTAGAATTCATGCCGAGCAAGCCCTGATGACTCAGTCTCGGTGTCACGACAAAAATCTCCTCCACCTACTGTTAACGGGCGAGGGCGACGTTCTCTCCCTCGAGCGCCGGGCTTGGCCAGCGTTTGCACACACGCACGCACGCACATTCGGCACGTGTAACTTCGACACGCGGGGAAACGTTCGCGGGAGGAAGCGCAGGCGGCCGATTGCATGGCGCTGAAATGGCTGAAATGCTCGCTGCTTTGACCGATGATACACTGGGGCCGCCTCGGTTGTCGCACATGTCGGTGGCGAACCGTAACAGACGGCCCCGCCAGGGAGAATCATCCTGACGGGAAAGGGACTGCATCCGCTGTCCAGAGGGATTGTTGCGATGATGCTGCTACCCGGGGCGTCCCACTCTGCCTCTGTTGAGCTCAGACAGCCAGGCTTCCTTCGTACGTTCTGGTTCCCAACGCACTCTGCAAAATATCTTCGGGAGAGTTTTCCGTCGCACCCACAAGCGTCACAACTATGCTGAAAACTCAGCCGGTCAGCCAGCAAGCACGGCACAATCATGGATCTACTCTGGCTGATCAGAACTAGTGGGCTGCGCAGTTTCACTGATCAGCACTTCGTTTTTCTGCATGCCCTGCTCTACGACGAAGCGGAGTTCGTAAACCGGAATTTTGACGTCTCCTCGCTCGTTTCCATCTCCGCCACGCTCCACATAGGCTTCCTCTTTTGACTCGAGAGGCGATTCAGTTACTGATAGTTCCCCATTCTGATTTGATAGAACCGGGTCACCTACAACTACTTGTTTCGGCGTGCAGTTCCCCTCGCTTGACGGTGTCTGCGAATTTCTCGCCGATGGAGCCGGCGCCAACCGTCTCAGCTGCCAGTGGCTCGACCAAGGTAACCCCAGACTTTTCCATTCTAGGCTCGGTCGGCTCGCTCCTGCGGTCACATTGCTCGGTCGCATCCCCAAGCTGTATTTCATTCTCCGGTGCAAGTTCTGTTTGCTCCGAAACTTCTGCACTGTCTAGCCATTCGCTTAGAGTGACTTTCAGCTTATACGCTAAATCAAGGTACGATTTGGTACAGTTTTTCTCACTCTCATACCTCTTCCGAAGGTCTTGAGGCAACAGCTGTTATTTTACCAGTATTGACTGTTTTAGTTCATCGTAACTTTTCAAGCGGTCGCTAAACAAGCGCAGGATTTCTTCCGACGCTTCAGCGGAGAGAAGAGCTGCCAATTTCTGGGCCCAACTATCTTGCTCGAAGCGTTTACTTCTGCAGACTCAAAGTCTGCCAAATACTCTGCCATATCATCGGTAATGAGGAACGGTTGCAGACCGTCTCACGGTTTCGAACCGTTACACTGAATGGCATTGAAAGCTTAAGGCCTTTCTATGCTCATTCAAAATGCTGAAATCTCCAGCTGCATCAGTTTCGTTATGCGGTCAAACCGCTTTTCTTTCTCCTCGCGCTCTTGACGTTCTAGCCTTTCACGCTCCTCGCGCTCTTTACGTTCCCTATGTTCACGTTCCTCTTTCTCTTGAAGTTGGCGTTCTTCAATTATCTCAAGGCATACAGAAAGCTCGTCATCTTCAGCTTCCAACATAGCATTGAGCACTTCTGGTTTTCTGAGTTCGTCTGAAAAATTCAGACCCCACTCCTTCGCAAGCTCCAGCAATTTCGCTTTGCGCAACAACTTCAAATCCATGCCTGTTCCGAGGGCTGCCTTCTCTACTGCCCACTATTGCCTTGCTGCAAATTAACCCAGCAACAATGACAACACAGTTACCAGCTCTGGTTTCAGCACTAACAAAAGCCTGGCAAAACTCAGTAGAAGGAAGTCCTGCACTCACCAAACAAGAATCCAGCGCAGTCGTTCCGCTGAAGGCAACCAGTCATCACACAGGGCTCGTTGCACTGCTCCTGGCTTGCTGTTGAGCTGATTGTTGCACGGGTCATGTCTGGGACATCTCAGCTCTACCTCGAGTTGTTGCGGTTAGGCCTTGCTCACCTCACCGACCACGGTCAAGGCTTGGTTGCCTCACCGACCATGGTCCCAGCTAGGTCATACCACCGACCAAGGTCACGGCTTGGTGATCCCACCGCCGCCCCAAGTTGTTTTATGTGGCTCGTTGCCACATCGGTACCGTTGGCCTTCGGCTCCATGCTCGGCGACTAACAAAACAACTTTTAGTATAGCATCACGTAGGAGCGGGCAGAGAAGCAAGCCCGGAGAGAAAACAGACACGCTTGAGGAAACAGACACTTGAGGAAATATGTGAACGCCCCCCCCCCCCCCCCCCCCCCCTGTTCAGAAAAGGAAATTAAAGATGCGAGAGTAAGGGTTTTTTCAAGCACATTGTCAAACTTTGTCTACACAACCATAGAAATGTTGGCGCTATTTATCAAAATCTGATGATGCGATCTCAAAAATAGAAGTTGAAGATCAGTGAGCGATTGCAAACTATTTAAATTCATACTCCCAATCTGTCTTCACACGTGCAACACCGGTGAATGCAACCCCTGCGCAGCACACTAGGCACATGCCCGAAGTGGTGATAACACAAACAGGCGTCTTTAACTTGCTCTTGGAAATAGATACGAAAAAGTGTCCTGGTCCTGATGGCATCTCAAACGTATTCATTAGACGCTGTGCTGAGTAGATTGCTCCTTTTCTGTGCGCAATATGTACCGAGTCACTTAAAACAGTTTTAAACATCCGACTAACTTTCATCTTAGAATCTCATAAACTTCTTAATGTTCATCAGTGTGGTTTTAAAAAAGGGTGCACAACGACCGACCACTTAGTGCGTCTTGAAAATACTGTCACGGAAACGTTCATACATAAACAAAATTGCCTGGCCGTTTTCCTTGACATGGAAAAGGCATACGACATGACTTGGAGGTTCAGGATCCTACGCGATATAGCAGATTTGGGCATCCGAGGCCGGATGCTAAATGTTCTGGAGGACCTTCTATCAGGTCGTTCATTTCAAGTGCGTCTCGGTACCACCTTCTCGAGGAACTTTATTCAAGAGAATGGGGTACCCCAGGGGTGCATTTTAAGTACAACTTTGTTAATTGTAAAAATGAATTCTATTAGCAAGGTAATCCCAAAATCCATTATGTTCTCGCTGTATGTCGATGACCTTCAAATAGCCTGCACTTCCTCAAACATATATATTATGAAAGACAAGTACAATTAACACTAAATAAACTAGAATCATGGGTTTTTAAAAATGGGTTCAAATTTTCCCCACACAAAACAGTGTCAGTAATGTTCTCGCTGAAACGAGGTATACAGATCAATCCCAAGCTACACCTAACTGGGATTGAGTTGCCAGTAAAGAGCGAACATAAATTTTTGGGTGTAACGTTCGACAGAAAACTAACAGTCCTGCCTCACATAAACGTCCTAAAGAGGAACGCCATAAAATCTCTAAACATACTGAAGGCTCTCTCTCGGAAACACTGGGGGTCTGATAGGGCATGTCTTCTACATATATATCGATCTGTTGTGCGGTCTAGCTTGGACTACGGGTCCATAGTCTACGGGTCAGCTAGACCATCATATCTAAGGAAATTGGACCCGGTACATAACTTAGGTTTGCGCCTTTCTTGTGGCGCTTACAGAACATTCCCTGGTGATAGTCTGTATGCAGAGACGAATGAGCCTCCGCTGAAAGATAGAAGGGCTTCACTCCCATGTGCTTATGTCCTTAGAATAAGGTCACAGAAAAAACACCTCTGCTATCCAATAGTCTCAACATGCCGCTCACGAGTAATTTTCACAAATAAACCACAAGCAACGAGGCCACTGATAATGCGTTTCGAAGACATTTGCAGTGAGCTAGAAATTCTGGACACCTTGCCCGACACTACACCAAAAAACAGCCCCCTACCCCCATGGTACAAACTTCTAAAAGTCTGTAATCTCACTCTAACACACTTCAGCAAAAGCCAAACCCCTAAAGAGCATATAATACAAGAACTTCGCACAATAAAAGAAAAGTACAGTAATTATACAGTTTTATACAGATGGATAAAAAACTTCTACTTATGTTGGCTGTGCCGTAGTTGAAGAGAACTGGGATCAAATAATTAGGCTTCCTTAGTGCGCATCAATCTTTACAGCTGAATCCTATGCTATCCTGACAGCTGTAGAAAAAATAGTGAATGAAAGCATTGGGAACAGTGTCATCTACAAAGATTCGTTGAGTGTACTGATGGCTTTAAATCACAGAAATGCTGCCATGCCTCTAATTGGTGACATAATACATAATGTAAAAATGATCACGACACAAGGACATAACATAGTGTTCAGTTGGGTCCCTAGTCATGTAGGCATTGACGGCAATGAAACAGCAGACAAATGTGCTGCACTTGCCCACGACAAATTGATTCAGAAAGTAAACATACCACATAAAGATTGCTTGAAATTAATAAAACATAAACAGATGAATAAATGGCAGTCCAGATGGAACAACCAAGAAAATAAGTTGCGCCTCATAAAGCCTGTACTAGGAGAATGGAAATCGAGCACACATCAACGTTTTATGGAAGTGATAGTATGCCGTCTTCGTATTGGACATACACATCTTACACATAACTTTCTGCCAATGAAACATAACAAACCGACCTGTGATGAATGCGACGAGATACTCACTGTAAACCACATTCTAATTACATGCTCAAAACTTGAGGCACTACGGAGAAAACATTTTACTATATTTTACAATCATACCATCCTATTCCATCCCACCTTGCTTTTAGGAGAAAGAGCACTTGTAAACCTAGCATCTGTTCTCAGTTTCCTAGAAGAAGGAAACTTTTTAAACAAACAATAGATTTAACATATCAATTTCCTCTTTTGCAACCAAAACATACATTAACCTTGCTCTTGGCGCATGATAGCCTTAGTTGCTTATGCGCCATAAAACCCAACACAACACACACACACGAAACAGGTACAATTCCATAAGATTGGCTCCATTCGAAGGTGAAACCTATTCACAAGGGCGGCAGCAAATTGCTGGTGAACACATACCGACCTAAATCATTAATCAGTTCTTGTTGCAAGGTAATGGAGCATATTCATAATGCTATCATAACGTCCTTAGAAGAAAACAATATTCTATTCCCCAGACTACATGGCTTTCGAAAAAAATTGTCAACAGTTACTCAACTGGTTGAAATCACACATGACCTGGCATCAATAATTAATTCTCGACTACAGGCTGATACAATCCTCATAGCTTTCGCTAAAGCTTTCGATCGTGTTCACCATAAAAATTTGATTTTAAAACTAAAAACGATAGGTATTGATCTGAAAATAGTAGCATGGATAGAAGCCTATCTTTCCAACCGTAAACAGTTTGTGTCAATAAATGGTTTCGACTCAGATTACCTTGAAGTCCTCTCGGAGGTCCCGCAGGGCTCCGTTCTTGGGCCCCTGCTGTTTCTCATATATGTAAATGATATCTATTTGTGTGCCGAACATGGAGTGACAATGAGACTTTTTGTAGATGACTGCGTGATTTATACAGCCGTGAACAGCTCTGGTGACCAAATGAAACTTCAATTTTCTTCAAAAAACATTTTTGACTGGTGTGCAGCATGGGACATGCAAATTAACATCTCGAAATTTAAACATAACAAGAAAAAAATTCCTTTGTCTTATCTGGCTCCCCGATACCACACGTAGCCAAAGCAAAATGCCTGGGGATCACACTAACCCAAGACCTTATAAATGGAATGCACACATCGAGAACATATGTAGCAGCGCATTCAAACAGCTTGGTTTTCTTCGCTGCAGACTAGCAATGGCTCCACCGCACGTGAAGTTAACAGCCTATAAAACATTAGTACGACCTATCCTTGAGTATGCAAACAAATCTGGGATCCCCATCAAGCGTACCTGATCGAAAAGTTAGAAACAACTCAGTCGAAAGCACTACGATGCATATATTCAAAATACTCACGTCATGAAAGCGTAACAGCCATGCCCATCACTGCACAAATACAGACCTTGTTTTGTCGCCGGAAAACGACTGTAATGAAGTTCCTTTTCAACATTTATCATCATAGATTAAACATAGATAAGGAAGACTACCTCAAAACACCCCAGCGTCGATCCACCCGAGGTAACCATAATTACTGCATTAGACCATTCTTGGCGCGTTGTAACACGTTTAAATACTCGTTTTTTCCTAAGGCTATCGAAATGGGGAATGCGTTACCAAGTGAAATTGTTAACATTACTAACCCTGATGTCTTTTTTCAAAACGTTGAACGATTTTTCGCCAATGAAAATAATGTTATTTGACTCCTCAAGTCTTTGGAAGAAGAAGACGAAAATGAAGTTGAGCAAATTGACGCAAGCCTTCCAGCTGAGGAATAAGAGTCTCAACTAATTTGCAGGCTACATCGCACGCAATGTTCTCAGAAAAAAACAAGTTGTGTGACACATGCAGTGCTGCCTTGAAAGGTAGCAGTGAGGACAGTGGATGGCTCTTGGAGCTGAAAAACTATGTCGAAGGCAAACAGTCCCTATGTATACCATCACAAGTTGTAACAAGACTTCTTCAGGAGGCAGAATGCTATTTTCGCTGCAATGAGAAGCAACTTGCCGAAGGCAAAATGACTGTTGAAGCTCTGCAACAGGCCATTCTAAAAAAACTTCTGTGCAATGTCCAACTTCCATCTTGCCACAGAGTCATGGAGAAGGTAATTAAAGAGTTCTGCTTGTGCAGACTGAGATTTTGTCTGAGGAAAAGAAATGATGGAATGAGTAAGGCACTTAAGGAGAAGCCAAAAATGTGGTTCAAAGAGTATTGGCATGCGAGCAGCTGTTGCCAGAATTGTGTAGCAGTGTACCTCTCAGGTTCTTTTTGAATTTGGGGCGCAGTTTTATTGTTATCTATTTTTGGTGCATAAAACTGCATTGTTGTTGCGTGTGTTATGTAACTGAATTTATTTGAATTTGGAAGTAAATAGTTCCAAACTGATGTCTGGTTATTTTCCTTCTGTTGCGGTTAAAATTCATATATTTGTGTAAGTCATTTAATGATTCCAAGCATGTTACAGACTGCAAATAGGAATTGCATATGAATAGGGCATACGTTTAAAGGGCAACTCCGGGGATTTTTCGAGGTCCACCAATTTGAATAAAATTTTTACACCATGTTTTTCTCTCTCCTATGAACTTTCACACCAAGTTTTACAGCTGTGCGGTTTGTAGTTTTTATGCAAATCAATTTTAAAGTTACGGGCATGCCTGAGCAAATCGTGACCTCAAGAGGAGCGATTTCAACGGGCAACACTGTGCTTGCCTCTTTGCGACGTCACACTCAGTACCCGCTCGCTCGCGGCCCGCCGTAGCGGTGCTTTTTGCCCGTATGTTGACTGTTGACAGCGGCGAGTAGTGATCAGTGCATTTTGTGAGCGATTTCTTTATTATTCCCGCGATGGGCGGGGGTGGGTGCTTCTGTTGTGCTGTGGGATGCGCAAACACTTCAAAGAAAAGGCTGGAGGTCTCTTTTCACGCCTTCCCGTCCGAGCCGAAGTTGCGGGCGCAATGGGTTCATGCTGTTCGGCGTGCCAACTGGTCTCCAAGTCCAAGGAGCTTGATCTGCTCGGCGCATTTCACTCCTGAATGTTTCAAAGACAGTGTGCATCTGAAGGAAATGTTCGGGCTGGTGAAGCCAGGCTACAGGAGGCGCCTGAAGGCTGATGCCGTGCCTACTGTGTTTGCCTACAATGCGTCTGCTAAACCTCCCATATACCGAGGGGCTGCAATAAAAAGGAAACGCAAAGAGGTAAGTCGTCATATTAATTTCAGTTCTGACCTAATTGGGGGTGCAAAGAAAAGGTTCCTTCTTTTAAACACGCAACTTTGTACCGAATGCAAGGCGATCGCTGCTCAGGCGGCAAAACCGACGTAGCTCGAGCTACGGTTTTGGCGCCTGAGCAGCGCGCAAAACAAATTACCATTTTGCCTCCGGTCTGCAGATGTGCGCCAAGTATTTTTGTCCTCTGCAACTTCAGAGAGCTGAGCTATCGACAACTGTTGTGAAGCGCTCTTCCTGTGTCGTCCTTTATTTAGCCCCCGTATTTTATCGCGCTATTCGTTGCAATGGATCGCTACCAACTCGCCCAAATCGCTCCACTTCTACAACACATTTCTTGTACAATGGGCTGTATTCCACGTCTTAACAGTTTCTGTATTTAAAAAAAATGCTCTCATTCTGTGTTGACCTTTCTTTAGTCCCCGTCGCGCTGTTCGTTGCAATGAATCGCTACCAACTCGCTCAAATCGCTCCACTTCAACTATGAACTTGACAACCTAGGTCACAAAGCTGTTACGAGGCGCTCATATCCGTTTTCGCTGTCTATTTTTGTTTTGACAGTTTTGTGAAAGCGGTATAAGATATTCGATGTGCACATGCCAAATATGGCATTTTGTGCGTCACGCGAGCAAGTTACATGTCTTTTACGTACATATGTATACTTATATATACTTACACGCTCTCGGCGTGCAATAAAATACGATTTGGCAGCGGTACGCTTACTGACTCGAGTGACGGGAGATCCAACATCGCTGTTTCTGGTTGTATGAAACTTCTGAAATTTAACTCAAGCCGTTTCCCGAGAGAAAGGCAGTTATAGAAGACCGTGCACCTCCCCTACATCTTGCTTCTTATCACATTGATAGCCTCCTTGTGATAGTGCTGCTCACTACATTAATAGGTATTTGTCGTGCTATTTTAATGCATTCGCAATTAATAGTAGCCCCATTGTGAACAAAAGCCAGCACCCGGCAAAGGTTGTGTACACACAAGAAAAGTCAACATAAACTAACTTAAAATAAAGTTGCATTAAGAGTAAGACTATATTGAAAATGGCTAAGAATGACTCAGCAAAATGAAATTGTTTGAGGGACTTGCTGAGACTGAGAGATGTCATATGTTGTCATAACATAATGATAATTAAGTGCCCCCAAAATTTTTCATTCTGAATAGTTTTCTCTTATTTTAACAGCTTGTCAAGGATGCCTGCGGTGAGTGGGAGCTTGTGGAAGGCACCGATGAACCTACATGCCCTGTTGGTGAAGGCAGCACAGAGGAAGAGCCAGCACAGACCACAAATGGAAACAGTCCTGATGATGAAGCTGTCACCTCTGAAGCACAGGCAGTGCAGAACACAGAGCAGTATGTGTGCCCTACTGATTCGGCCATCGCAGACGAAGAGCCATTAGAGAACTTGGACCTAATCGGCCAACAAAATTCAACGTTCTACAGTAGTGAGCCAGGCACTTCTGGGGCATCTGTGCCACGCACAAAAAATTCTTCAGAGCAAACATCTGTCCAGAAATATTCAAAGACAGTGCAGGCATTGGTCCAAATGGCATCTATTGGTGAGCACATGTTTACTCAGTAATAAACAACTGTATGACTGTACTATTCTAATTTACAGGCACGCAAGTTCATTTAAGCTCAACAGAGGACAGTGCCACCCAGACAGATACATTCCATGTGCAAGGACACTTAGAACAGCCTGATCCCAGATGCTCGAGTCCGGTACCTGGTGTTAGTGCTCCCCCCTTTGATGAATACAGGTATGCAAGATTTCAAAAATTTTGATTTGGATGATAAAGATTCAGTTCATGATTGCACTTTTAGTCTGTGCTATTTTTGAGACTTGCTTTTCTGAAATATATTTTGGTCAAACTTGCCTAGGCATTGCATCTACGAATGACAGTACTGTTTCTTGAAATCTTTGCAGTCGAAAAAGTTCATCTTAATCCATGATTCTAGTATATTTTAGTTAGACCCAGTTCCTGTTTCATCAGCTGGAATGACTTTAAGAAATCTACAAAGCCTTCCTTTGCAGTTGCATGACTGTGCATGGGTGGATGCTTTTGTGGCTGAAGCATACACCAGCTAAGATTTCACTCAGTACCATGAATTAACATTACTACTTTTATGATGATCACTCTGGCCACACCTTGAAATCTGTTTGCCATTTTGTTTGGCTAAGTCTGTAAAGTCAGACTTCTTGGTGCACACTGGTCCTGGCTTTTAATCTAGACATCACGAAGTTACCAACAAGAAATCTGAAGAAAAGTTTTTTTTTATCCTCATGACTTTACTGAGGGAAATGGGATAATGTGTAGTTGTCTTCATAATGCATTATTCTTTCAGGAAAAATTGTCTCTGGACGGACAACTCAGGTTCCAGTGATTCAGACAGTGGTGATGATGATGATGATCTGTAAGTAACAGTAATTGTGTAGAGTCAATCTTGAAAATCTTCAAAGTTCATTGCTGTGTACTGGTTACCTTCCTGCTATCAAAGGACAGCTTATTTGCAGTACTGTGCAGGAGAACAGGAGAAACAGTACACAATAAGCGATGTGAAGTTTGTTCACACCACTTAGTTACACCAACTGGTACAAAATGCCACCTCAGATTGCATGTTTATCTGCATATGTATCATAATATATTGCATGTTCCCAAAGGCATAGAATGTAGTAGAACTGAGCATTGAGGAAGGTCATAAAAATGTACTTTCGGTCTTATGGATGCAAATTCTCTTGTGTGCTGTTAGGAACATTGAGATTATATACATATCTTTCAATTATGCTGACAGGTGCTTAGGTCTGAAGAAGGTATATAACAGCAGTAAGGCTAGTGTATCGCTGTGATGTTGTTTTTTTTTTGCACAGCATTACAACCAAAGTGCTGCAATACTACAGCTCAATACAAGTAAAGGTGCATTTTAAAATTGTAGGTGTGCCTCTGAGCTTTGCAGTTTTTGTTATAACTGGATATGCTACTATATAATGCCTGTTTGTAAACAAGCATAAGCAATTAACAGGTGCATTTTTTTTGTTATTGTGTCCCTGAAACTTTGTTCTGTTGCACAGAAAAACTAGCTTTTTAAATTATATATATATATATATATATATATATATATATATATATATATATATATATATAAATATATATATATATAATTATATAATATATATAATATAATATAATATATATATATATATATATATATATATATATATATATATATATATATATATATATATATATATATATATTAGTAAATAGTGCATATAGGGTCATTTATGAAGCCTGGTCTTTGTGTTCATATACTCTACATGCAGTTGTTCTGATGCAACTTCAAGATTTAAGTTGTTTTATACATCACCAAGGTTTACTCTAAAACAAGCATTTCCATGTTGCAGAGAGCAAACTGTGGACACATCATACATTTGTGATGAACCGGACAGTGAATCAGAGTAAGTAGTTGATATATTTGTGAGGCATCCATGAGCAGGGATGTATTGGCTTAACCTAAACAGTGTCCTTACCATGCAGTGTGCATTCGAAATTGTGCAGGTTACATCCACTGGATTCTCCTCAAGAGGGAGGCACGGATAACAAAAAATACATTGTGTTTCACACAAATCTGATGGAATTGCTCAGCATTTGCCAGGTCTGTGGGGCCAAGGGCTGTGATGTCAAGATTGTGGCATCTGGGACTATGATTGCTGCTACCATAACCTGTCCCATAGCTCCTGCTCACACGAAGAGATGGTATAGCCAGCCGGTAATTGGCGACAAGCCGGTGGGGAATATCCTCTTCTGCTCTGCAATCCTTTTCACTGGCAGCAGTCCTACTAAGATCATGAGGCTCATGTCGGTGATGGGAGTGCAAACACTGCAGAAAACTCAGTACTTCGAGTTTCAACGGTACTACCTTATTCCAGCAGTGCAGCAGGTTCGTATGAAAAGGTGTTTGTTCACGTACTGCAGTTTTAAACTCTTATAGCAAATTTAGGCACAAAATAATTCAGCAGGAGTCCAGCTACTACTCATTAAAGCAGAGTTCTAAAGCTGCTGAAAGGGACTCTCATCTGTTTGGCATCTGGTTCTGTTTAACCTTTTCTCAGTTACTAAATAAAGCTGCCACAATCTTTGAAAAAATAAAAGCAAGGAAATGAAATCTATGGTGCCATTGTTACCTCATTTTGAAACAGCAGTGATAAACACATCTATTACATGGCG
Organism: Amblyomma maculatum; assembly: GCF_055883805.1. Classification (NCBI taxonomy): domain Eukaryota; kingdom Metazoa; phylum Arthropoda; class Arachnida; order Ixodida; family Ixodidae; genus Amblyomma; species Amblyomma maculatum. Next base: position 4,992,112 of record NW_028146743.1, on the reverse strand, counting down.
TATTATCGAAAGCCATCTCGCCAGAAACAGCTTCTCATTACCACCACTGTTCGTAGCGCACCAGTATAGGTGGCGAATAATTGTCTTCTTCCAGCCCAAAACAATGGTGTGCTGCTTCAACAATTTCAAGAGAATTTACAGCATTTCAATTATCACGCATTTGCAAATAAAATGCACTTTTTGGTTTCCTGCAAGAGTATTCAAACATAGATCAGATGGGAGACTAGTTAGGATTTGTACCTCATAAAATGAGTGAACCGTCAAAGACTACTAGGTCTTTCTCACTCTCCGTTGCATAACATGACTTGGTACATTTGGTTAAACGCTGAGCATAGACACCTTTTGTTAAGGTTTTCCCCAGATTTATGCTGTTATAATCATGCAAGGGAGAAATGTGTATTGCATGTAGGAGCACAGACAATGTCTTCTAAAAATGTGAATTTGGAAGTCTAGGTTCTTTCAATTCACACCAAGTGCTGGTATCAACCAAGTAGACAAGAGGCCTCATTAAGCAGCAATCACTCATCTGTTTCTTTTAAGAGAGCAGCATTTTTTGAAGGCATTATGGATACTTTCATAAATCTAGTTCGTTTATTCTGCTTTCTATTCCAGACATGGCAGTCAGAGCAACAAAAACTCATGGAGCCATTAAGAGGCCAGCCTCTGTTTGGCGGGTGATGGTAGGTGCGATTCTCCTGGGCACTCAGCAGATTTTTGCGCCTACTCACTCATGGACTCCACTTTGAACAAAGTACTGCACATTGAGCTTGTGAAGGTTAGAATCTTTTGTTATTTCATGAAATTGAAAGAATGCTTCTTGTCAAAGCACCAATCTTGAAGGTGCATACAGTGCAGCATTTAAACTTATCAACATGCTTTGTCTATATGAAGGGTTCATATGGCCTCAGTTATGGGTAGTCATGCTGCACATAAAACTTCAGTTCGAATTGAACAAATACATATGTGCAGCAAGGCATGTGCTTACAGAGTATCAGCATGTTGCTGCTAATAATGATTAACTCTTTTAACTCTTCCATGATGCAAAAGGGTATATGTAATGCTACAACATTCACTCTGTGTTAGTTCCTTTGTTATGCTTTAAATACTCCAGGAAGAAAAAGGCTGGTCATGGTCGGACTTTTCTTTGGACTTTTTCATGGCCGGGCATGTCCTTTTAAATCAGTGGCAGCTTATATTTGTCATATGACATAAAAAATACTTATCTTTTTTTACCTGTGCCAACTTGCATATATTACTCGATTATGGACTGTTCATGCAGCTCACCCTTCGAGAAATCACACATTACACAGCTAATCGGAAGCCAAAACTTTCACCCGTTGAGTCTGTCTTTCCATGCTTGCGTTCACCAAAGCTTGTTTAAGAGATTGTCTATTAGGTCGTGAGCCAGCCTTGCATCGTATCTACATGCTGCGAGAGATGAGAACTGGAAATAAAAGTGCAGTATCTCCATCCCTCAGTAATAATGTACTCAGCCTAAATTTATAATAGAATAAACAGCACATAAATAGATAGAGATAGGTAGAAATGGAGGGCACATTTGCGCTGTTTAATCCACAACGAGCCACCAACTAGCCCGCATCTCAACGCTTGCCAATTTTATGAAACGGGAGGGCGATTTCCCTTTTTTACAATTTTTAGAGCCAGCTTTTTCAAGAAAATATGTTATGAAGTTTGAACTTTTTTTTACTTGTGCTCACGTTTTTATTTGTTTATTTTTTGACGTAGATGAGCCCTCTGCATTATTTTTTTATATTTCGGCGAAAGCCTATGTGCGAAAGCCACAGAAGTGAGCTGCCAGGAGAGGCTAGGTCCGTCATGCCCCTAGCAGCAGCAGCAGCAGAGAGGGAAACTCAGATAGACCTTCCATTGTATTTGCAGCAATTATGCAGGCTGTATGGAAGCGCACACCGCCATTGCTCAAGTCCGACCATGGGCAGGCTTAGTAAACTGCACAAGTATGCTTATGCATTTGGCTGCTTTATTTCATTTCATGTTTTGCCTGTTTTTTTCCCAGTCGACTGAAGTCACCTCAAGCAGTTGGATGGAGAAGGAGGGCCTAGGAAGGGCATTGAAACACCTGATTGATGCAGGAATTATGATAACAAGCTTGGTGACCGACCGCCATAGTGAAATCAAAGCATTCATGAGAAGCTGCCACCCCAAAGTCCGCCACCTGTTTGATGTTTGGCACATTGCTAAAGGTAAGTTATCAGCGGAGGCTACTAGTTAAGCATGCACAAACTAGTTTATACCTCTCTTATTCTTCATACATTATAAAATGGCTTTCTTTTGATAGGGCTCAAGAAGAAGCTAACAGCTTTGGGCTGCTTGAAGCAGCACACCATTGTTTTGGGCTGGAAGAAGACAATTATTCGCCACCTATACTGGTGCGCTACGAACAGTGGTGGTAATGAGAAGCTGTTTCTGGCGAGATGGCTTTCGATAATACGCCATGTATTCAATGTGCACCACCACCCAGACCCACTCCACCCTTCTTATCATGAGGCCATCCCTGAACGAGACTGGATGATTGAGGGTATGATAATGTATCTCTTCATAATTGCTCGAGGAATTTTTTTCCAAAAGCTGATCAGCCTGCAACACACTCAAAAGTGTGTGATGGGCTACAATGGTCGCAATATGCCAGTTGAAGGAACTTCACTTAGTTTCTTACCCTACAGTCTTGGTTGCTGTGCTGACATTTGTTTCCATTTTTTTTTTTGGCAGCCAAATTTACTATTCACATTTCTTTATGCGAAAAGAATGTGTTCTGTTGTGCACAGTTCATCTCGTAACATTTGTTTACATTCTTTTTCCAGGTTCAGAATCCTTTTGCAGAATGAAAGCCATTTTGCAATCACCACACCTTCTGAAGGACATTGTGCATGCATCGCACTCCAGTCAAACATATGGACTAGGAGCATTCCATAGCCTAATCATTCACTTTGCCCCAAAGAGCAGCAAATTTTCATATGAAGGGATGCTTGCAAGGTGAGTGTTCGTAAAATTTTTATTGCAACTGCACTGGATTCCCAGTCTGTCTGAATTTCACTTCGGCACCACTTTTTGTCTTTTTGCTGCTTCTGAAAGTGAAAAGGATGAGTAAGTAGGAGAGGAGTATTTTTGGTGGATGCTTAGAGGTTTCAAGCACATACTGAATTGTTTTGCTAAAAGACATGGCTCATGTACTAAAACAGTTGCAGGCAGCAATGCATGCAATAACATGAGCACAATGGTTTCAAACTGCACTAACAAATACAAATAATTTAATTATGCCGTAATAACACTGTACGTGATAATGATAGGTGAGGGTGCAGGGAGTGCTAATATAAGAGCTAATGCCTCCACATTGTATCTAATATAAAGATTGCAAAACTGTTCCTTGTAATTTCCACTGGTGTTTGTTGCAAGCAAAAGCAACTACACACTTACAGGGCACCTCCAGTAGATTTTCGATATTCACTGACCTAAATTAAATTTGAAGCCTGTGTTTTTTGCAGTAGTCTCATCTCCTGTGTTAAAGGTTTGCACCTGAAAGTGACGCAGTTTTTCCGCAAGCGAATTTTAAAGAAAAGTGCCCCTTGACAGCAGCCACATCACATGATTCAGAAATTTGCACAGGCACCCGATACTGTGATTATTGTTGGATTAAGGTGGTTGGTAGGTGCAGTACACGAGATACGCAAGCAGTTCTGCACCATCCCAGCATGCTTAATGTGATGTGTGTGCCACAGTAGTGGGTTACTGAAATTTTTGTTGTACGTTGGAGTACACCAATTGTTCCTGTGTGTCGACGGCTGTAATCTGTCATAGGTTTTCAGTGATCACTAAGAACCTTTGCGACAGGTGGATGAGAGCTGTACACCCTGCCAACAGGACTCCGAGCAAGCATCCTAGTTTGTGCTCAGAACATCCTATGCCACAGCGTTGTGAGAACACTGATACCTCAGAGACGTGATTATTTATTAGGAATAATATCAACATGATGAGCATCTGTACCTCAGAGAGACCTTTGGACTCGCAAAGGCTTCTTTTTGGAGGTGTACGAAGTTAGGCTCTGTGGCAACGTTGTTGAATTACAACCACCCATTGATGCCGTCAACTGAATGAGGCATGGAATGAAGAAGGAGGCCATGGCAAGTTAAAAAAGGTTCAATTTCAATTTTAATTCAATTAGAAGTGGCCACCTGGCAAGAGCACACTACGAGCAATTATATAATAGCGATTTCGTTGGATGTTGTGTGCTCATCTGCATAAGCCCTGAGCATAGGCTTATTCGGTGTGTCCTTGTAATTGGTTTTCATTAGGTAGAGGTGACGTGCAAGGAAGGTACATGTGAGTTTAGAACTATAATATGCTTCTTTCATTTTTTTTCTATACCTCTTGCTTTAGTAACCTGTTAACAAAAAGCAGACACTTTTGAATTGGCTGCAATTTCATTTTTATGAATAAATAGTTGGAAGTCTGTGCCCATGAGTTGTCTTTTTGCTCTTGCAGTCCTTTCCGTACCTCAGTTTCACACTTATGCTTATTTTCATGTAAGATCAAATTTCATTTGCTAACATATGGACTGTAAACCTAAGGCACAGGCAACAAAAACAGAAATGAAGGCTAATACAGAGGCTCTACACAGCTGCTTATGTATCAGATACTGCAAGCATCACTCACCTATCCCCACGAGAAAGTCGTATAGTGTGCACTTGGAAATTTTTTCCTAATTTTTCCCAGCAAGCAAACAGGAAGGGGCTGCCGATTCCCTCTGCCCAAGTGGCCCCACACCCACCATACAAACAGCCTATAGGCTGTATACTTCAGCTTCCTGAAACGAAAATCACATTCAGAGAATGAAGGATGCTGTATGAATCCGCCATACCATTTTATTATCGGAGTTTGCCCTTACATCTATGCAAATACACTGAGTGCTATGGAGCTGGCTACAAACAGATTATAATTATTCTCTTAAATGTCTAATAAATGCAAAGTTTAAAATTTTACTCCAGAACAAGAAAATGAACCTTTGCATAGCGAAATTATGATCATTTTTGGTTGCTGCTAGAATTTGACAGGTATGTAGAAAAAGGCCCAATCGGTCGTAATTTTCATGCTGTGACGAACCTCCAGCAACGAGCGCAGCCTCAAGCTAAATCACAGGTGTCGAAACTAAAACAGACAGCGAATAAACAGAATGCCTGTCAACATTTGTAATGCATCACCAAAAAAAAATTGAGAAGCTCGCGAATGTCACTCCTCAAATGAGCGATATAAACACGAATCCACCCACCTGTTCTCGTCGGCGTGCTCAAAGTATGTCGGATTGTAGAACTGTATCTGCCGAGAATTCACCTCCAAAAGGCCGCCATCTAAACAGAGCTTCGGAAATAGAGGATTGCTTGTGATGCATTGCCCCGTGAGGACGTTGTGCACTGCGGCAATGTTCCGGCAGCAGAGTCTTTCATCAAATTGTGTCGGCCGACACTCGCCGCACGAACAGCTGTCAGCGGGAACAGCACATAAACTTTTGTTCCGAAGATCGTATAAGAAATGCATGCACGTGTACTTACTTCTGTGAGTTCAGGCCGGCTCTTTCTTGCAGTCCACGCGACCTGTCATGTGAGCCAGCTGGCTGCCGCGGCGGTGGGTAGTACATGAAGGGCGAGTCGTTCGGCAGGAAATCATGAAATGAATCGTCTAAAGACGCACTGTTCTCTGAGAAACTGTACTCCGAACTGTCAGACATGTCGACAGCGTGGCCTCCCGGGTAATTAGAAAATATGCGGAGCCGCGCCGCATGGTGTCACAGCCAATATCACATCAAGGCGCCTCAGCGGTTTCTGTTTCGGTTTGCGTCTCGCAGAAATCGGAGCCTAAAGTCCCTAGATCAGTTTTTAAACAAACAAAAAAGAAAAAACCTAGGGATTATATCGGAACCCGAAGCCGCGCTGCCGATATGTGTGGAAGCGCGGAGAACAGGCGACTAATTCGACGATTTTATGCCGGACGTACGGCTCGCTGTTCATGTACCTACCTAAGCCCATCACATGTAGAGCCGCCATTATTTGTAATAATAAGCACGAGCGTCGACTAATCTGCTGGTGCAACACGGTGGGAGTTCGCGCTCGCGCACCAATGTAGAGCGTCGTCTGATACGTTGCTCCGATCACGCGGACACGAAAAAAAGAGAGACGTCGCTCAGTAGAGCACACGTGCTTCCCTTGGTATCTCTTTTACCGTGTTCCCACCTCAAAGAGAGCTCCTCAAATAAGAAGGTTCGCATTTCAGGCGGTGCTTTCCTTGTGCTGCTGTTTTTTTTTAATCTTAACCGTGTTTCGTCCCCAGCGCAGCCTCTCGTAATAGAAAAAAAAAAGAAGGAATCACGTTTGCCATTTGAGCGCATGCGCTGTGCTGCGCGTGTTCTCGTGATCGGAGCAGTGTAGCAGACGAGGCTCTCTTTCCGTGCGGGTGCGTGTACTCTCGCCGTGTAGCATGCTTATCTCCATCATAAGGCGCCGTCAAGCAGTTCGCTCGACGCTCGCGCGTTAAAATTAATAATACCAAACCTGTACTGCAACCACCGCCGCGAGAGCCAGCCACATGACGGGTCGCGTAGGTTGTAAGGTCATTCCACATGCATGCATTTCCGATACGATCGCAGGAACAAAAAATGTGTTGTTCCCGCTGACAGCTGTCCGTGCAGCGAGTGCCGGCCGATTCATGAGAGAATCTACTGCTGGAACATTGCTGCGGTGCACAGAGTCCTCACGAGGCCATACATCCCAAATAATTTACGCTCAATTTTCGAAGGTCTGTCTGGACGGCGAGCTTTTGGAGAGAAATTCTCGCCAGCTATAGTTCGACAATCCTACATACCTTCATTCAAAGCACACTGACGGAAGAGGTGGGTGGATCTGTGTTTATTATTGATCTCGCCATTAGTTTACGAGCTTGGTTTTTTATTTTTTTACTGCTGCATTACAAAAGCCGAGAGCCATAAAGCAACATGTTTATTTCTGCACCTGTTTTAGTTGTAACCCGTCTGATTTAGCCTGTGAGCTGCACGCATTGTTGGAAGTTCATAATTTACAGCAGTGCAAAAATAAGGCAGATCAGCCTTCATTTCCTTACCGCAGTTTTCATACCAGTAAGCTAAGTTATATAGCCTAAACCTAAAGGCATGTTTGCATGGTGGTTGTGGGCCGCTTGAGCAGGAGAAACCGGCAGCCGCTTCCTGGTTGTATATAGGGAAAAATCAGGAAAACATTTCCAAGTGCACACTACAAGACTTTCTCATTTGAATATAAGAGCGATAGCCGCACATCTTTTATGCATAGGCAGCTGTGTGGAGCCTCTATTTAGTTTTCATTTATGTTTTTAAAGTTTCTGTGACACAGCTGCAATGTGCCTCAGATTTGCAGTCCATGTTAGCAAAAGGAATTTCACCTTGCATGGAAAAAAGCATAAGGGTGTGATTGAGGTAGCCAAAAGGACAGCAAGAACAAAAAGCCACAAATCCATTGGCACAGACTTCCAATAGTTTATTCACAGAAGTGAAACTGCAGTCAACACACGTAATATTTTTCAAAGTTGCCAATGCACTATTTGGAATCAAACAGTGTCGGCTTTTTGTTCACAACAGGTTTTTAAAGCAAGAGGTACAGAAAAAAAATAAAAGAAGCATATTATAGTTCTAAACTCACATGTACCTTCCTTGCACATCACCTCTACCTAATGAAAACCAATTGCAAGGACACACCGAATAAGCCTAGGCTCAGGGCTCATGCAGATGAGCACACAACATCCAACGGAATCGCTATTATATAATTGCTCGGAGTGTACTCTTCCCAGGTGGCCACTTCTAATTGAATTAAAATTGAAGTTGAACCTTTTTTAACTTGCCATGACCTGCTTCTTCTTCACTGCCATGCCTCATTCAGTTGACGGCATCAATGGGAGGTTGAATTTCAACAATGTTGCCACAGAACTTGCCTTCGTACTCCTCCAGAAAGAAGCATTCGCGAGTCTAAAGGTTTCACTGAGGTACAGATGCTCATCATGTTAATGTTATTCATAATAAATAATCACGTCTCTCTGAGATATGCAGTGTTTTCACAACACTGAGGCGCAAAATCTTCTGAGCACAAGCTAGGATGCTTGCTCAGAGTTCTGTTGGCAAGATGGACAGCTCTCATCCACCTGTAGCAAACCTAGGAAACCTAGGATCACTAGGAAACCTATGGTAGATTACCGCCATTGTCACACTGGAACAATTGGTGTACTCCACCGCACAATAAAAGTTTCAGTGACCCACCACTATGGCACACACATCACATCAAGCATGCTGGGATGGTGCAAAAGTGCTTGCATTTCTCGTGCTCTGCACCTACCAACCACCTTGACCCAGCAATAATCACAATATCGGGTGCCCGTGCAAATAGCTCGATCATGGGATGTGGCTGCTGTCAAGGGGCACTTTTCTTTAAAATTCACTTGCAGAAAAACTACCATTTTCAGGTGCAAACATTTACACGGGAGATCAGAGTACTGCAAGGAATACAGGCTTCAAATTTAATTTCAATTGGGAAAAAAAGCACTGGGGTTGTCATTCCAAGATTTTTTTAATGTTATATGTATAATGACCACATTCAGAGGCTTCACAAATAGGCTGCATTTTTTTGCTTCATGCAATTTTACATGCTCCAACATTTTCTGTTACTTCCAGGATACAGATTGCTGCTATACATTACAACCATAACAGCCACTGAGGTACCATGACTGATGGTGAAGGGGCTCCAAGGTACAGCCAACGATTTTCTCGGGCAGAAAAGCAGTGGACAGCAGCACCTGTAAAGGAATCGACAAGCTACAGTAAGAAAGCTATGACAAGAGACCTAAATTATTAAAGTACAATCACTGCATGAAATTGCGTGTGTAGCTGTTAGCATTGTCAAATATTTCAGTGCTCTATACTCTAGTACAGGCACTATCATTGCAATGCTTTGAATAGTCATACCAAGGGCACACATGTGTTTAAACTTTTCCAGCTTGTGTCTGAGTTCATGTATGTAGGACTAGCTTTTTGTTTGCATTTCTAGTTCGCTAGTTTTGCCTTAAAGGTACTGAGTGCCCACCTTCAACGGATTTAAAAGTTCGTTGCAATGTGTATATGGCTGGTATTTTCTGTTCACAATGCTAGAAGTAGAACATACTGTATTTCACTTCAGCTTTTAACATAGCTTGAATGGCGTTTTTTGTTGCAGCTTATGTGTTGGGCTTGATGGATTCCGTGCTTGAGTGTGTTCGCAAGTGGCCATCCTACACTGCAGCCCAGGCTATGTACCAGAGCACACACCATGAGACCATCTCAGCATAACATGGCCCAAAACCATCTAAGGAAGAAAGCGTGCAGAACCGCCAGTCACGCTTTGCTGTGTCAGCAGACTGAAATGAAGGAAGGACTTAGCAGTCATGAGCTGCAGCTGCCACCCCTTCACATACTGCACCGCTAGCCTACCCAAGCAACCACCGACATCCATCGGACGGCCAATGGCCATCCATTTCGGACGTTCCGAACGGCCGATGGACGTCCGCGAACAGCCGATGGACGTCCGTCGGCCGTCCGATGGGCATCCAAATGGACATGTCTGTCTGGCCAACGGACGTCCATTTTGGACGTTCGTTTCCGGATCTTTCTCGGATATTTGCATATATGCTGCATGCATGCTTTTTCTCTCCCACGAGGCAATAAAATAGAAAAGCAATTTAAAGTAGAGCAAACATATTTTATTGTAGTTTCTTTACTGATACTGCCAGCCCTATGGGAGGGCCATTACAGGAGTGTAAACACAAAGAAAATAGAAACAAGCAATGCCAACACATTAATTAGGTCAAGCATGCAATACATGCATAAGTAACTATATAATTACAAGGACAGAAATTTGTTGTATAAGTAGTAACTAATTCCAGCACAGGACTGAGTTATCGTAAAATGTATCTTATTATGATGTAAAACTTGGTGCACACATCCATCTTCCATGATGTAGTGGAAGCAAACAGCTTTCTGCAAAAAAAGCAAGAAAACAAAGTATTAGTCCTCAAGCCTACACCAACTTTCATTAGACCATTACTTCTGAAATTCTCAGCAACTTTGTTTTGGTATTCACATTAAGACCAAATAACACAATAAGGCTGACAGAAATAGCATGTAGCTCATGCACAAAACAATAATCCCTGACTCAAGGTTCTCTTTAAAAGAGGTCACTAGGAAGGGAACTGAGTATTTCTGATTGTACCTGCCCTACAACAGTTGCTACATGCAGTCAGAGGTTGTGCCCTCTTTTTCCTCAGTTCACACCAGTTAAATGGCTGTCGTGTCCGACTCTGAAACCCTATAAACCACATCACACCAAGCTTTCTGGTCTCCTGCTATCTTTTGAATATCACATAGATTCATCTGCAATGCCTCAAGGATGTCATCTAACCATCATGTTTGCTGCCTATCCCCTTTCCTGTGCCTTCTCAATTTTTTCCTAGACTCAAGCAAAAGCAAGTGTTCTGCTGACAAAGATTATGCTATACCAAATTGCAGTAGACCATGAAAATTTCACAAATGCTTGGCAACTTTGTCATTGGTAGGTGATGACATTGCCTTGCTAATTAACCGTGGATGAACTGCAAAGAATGATTGATAGGTAATGTTCAACAGCCTAGGAAAGGAACAGCAGTTTACAATAGGTTGCAAAACAAAGTGTTAGGCAAATATGTATACTTGGGACAGGTAGTAGCTGCAGTCCAGACCATGAAAGAGAAAACACTAAGATGGAGAACATTTAGCACGTACTCATAGATGATGACTAACAACTTACCGGTATTGCTCAAGAGGAAAGTATACAACAGTTGCATCTCACCTGTACTCACCTATGTGGCTGAAATTTGGAAGCTAACGAAAAGGGTTCTATTTCAAGTTGAGGACAACACAGAGGGCTTTGGAATGAAAAATGGTAGGTATAACGTTAAGGGATAGGAAACATGCAGAGTGGGTCAGAGAAATAACTCGAGCTAATGATATTCTAGTGGAAACCAAGAAGAAATGCAATGGCAGGGGCAGGATATGTAGTGCGAAGGGAGGATAACAGATGGTCGCTTAGGATAACAAATTGAATTCCAAGGGAAGGAAAGTGCAGCTGAGGTCAGCAGAAAGTTAGGTGGGCAGAGGAGGTTAAGAAGTTTGCAGTGGTCAAGTGGATACAGCTATCCACAGGACTAGGTTATTTGGAGCAGTATGGGAGAGGCCTTCGCCCTGCAGTGGGTATAATCAGGCTTCGTTAATGAAGCCCACAATGGCAAAAAGTTGCAAGACAGCATAAATTTCAACCTACCCGTAGCTTACAATATACGGCCATAGCTTAACAATGATACTTCTAAAACATTCCTTTGTTTATTTTTCTTCAGAAGCGCATGCATCAAGTAGGGTAATAGTTATAGTGTCGACAGGAGAGTAAACAATTTGCCATGATTAACATGCCTATGATGATTACAATGCTAAAGGCAACAGCCATGGAGCACTAACAACAGGTAAAATGATGAAGTCATAAGCGAGGCAACAATTAATAAGGCCTAAAGTTGATATGATTTATGAAAGGCTTCTTAGCTGCAAGATAGAGGAACAGAATACACGACTCCCATGATGCATAAAAGAAAAGGATCTCTGTTCCTTATTGGGCATTCTTGCTTTCGTTTAGCTGGTTTTTCACTCATCTTTCCAAGCTTTCTACACGTATTAACAAGCTGATCGAATGCGCAATAATAAACTGAGATCCCTTTATTTTTTCATGCACCACAGAAGTCGTATATTCTATCCCTTTAGCTTGCGGCAAAGAGTATGTCGGGCAGAAAATCTTGTGTTAACTGCAGGGGCATACAATTCCAATGCAATACATGAAAATCTAGCAACTTGGGCGTTGCGACTACACACCCTGCAGCCGCCATTCATTGAACTTTGTGGACACAGTAATGGCAAAAAGTAAGAACCACCGCACTTATCAAATAATCGAAGCTGCCATCATTGGCAACCACTGAACAGGCTATGTAGCATGCCATAAGTAACCTTTTTGGAAAAAGCACTGAACATGGGTAAAGGGGTGACGCCTCAGTTGATTCAAGTGGGCTTGCCTTCGTCTGGGCAAAGCGATCATCACTGGCAGGGGTTTAATTACGCTTTTGCTTCTGAAGAAGAAAAGCTGGGGAAAGGGAAATGGGTGAGAAGTAGGTCAGACATTGTGGAGGGGGAGGATGAGAACAAAGTAGGTGCATGGAGTGAAAAAAAATTTCTTCAGTATGTATTTCTCAGCCTGGAACCAGTGATCCTGTGGCCTGCGAACGAAATAACGGGCAGTACCAGGAAAAACTACAATACTGGGTGGATGATTAGTCACCACCTAAGCAGGTTTGGTGCAGATGCACCTTCTTACAAAGGGACAGGGATTGGAAAGGGCCCTGATAAGGAATATATTGTCACAGGAGCCAGTGAAACTGGTTAAGCAGGTTTACTTACAATTAAGTACCGGCAAGATCAGGCACGGAACCGACTGGCGGGCGAGCACCGAGAGCGAAGAAGACGAGCGCGTGCCAGTCTCCCGAGCTCGCCACATGGCGGCGCCAGTAAGATAACATTGCGGCATTGCCCCTCCCGGTGGAAAAGGCATCGTCCCGATGCCGAGTGGCGAGGTCGAGGATAACCCTGTTCGGCGAGGATGCGCGTTTACATCGAGTAGTTAAAGGAAACAAAGAAAAAAAAACACATGTAGTTTGACCTAGCGGGAGTAGAAGGGCTTCATCCTGGCGACATGTACGACTTCCGATTGTGCTTGCCGTCGGGATGAGCGAACAGTTCCTTGCGGGGTCACTTCGTAGCTGACGTCGCTGAGTTTGCGTTGTACTTCGTACGGGCCGAAGTAGCGGCGCAGAAGCTTCTCGGAGCGACCCCGCTGGCGAACAGGTGTCCACACCCAAACCTGATCGCCAGGGTAGTAAATTACCTCCCTGTGACGAAGGTTATACCATCGAGCATCTCTAACTTGCTGTGTCCGGACTCTCAGTCTAGCCAGCTGGCGAGCAGCCTCGGCATGCTGGACGAATTGGTCGGCACCGGCAATCGATGGGTGGGCAACATGTGGCAGTAGCATTGCGTCCAACATGGTGACAGCTTCGCGACCGTACACCAAACGAAACGGTGTAAAGCGTGTCGTTTCCTGGACTGCGGTGTTATAAGCAAATGTTGCATACGGTAATATCTGGTCCCAGTTCTTATGATCTTCGTCGACGTACATAGAAAGCATATCGGCGATAGTCTTATTGAGTCGCTCAGTAAGGCCATTCGTCTGAGGGTGGTAAGCTGTTGTTCGGCGATGACAAGTGCCACTGAGCCGCATCACTTCCTGCGTTAGAGCTGAAGTAAATGCCGTGCCTCTGTCAGTTAAAACGATCGCAGGGGCACCGTGACGAAGGACTAGATTAAAGATGAAAAAGTTCGCAATATCAGTAGATGTGCCGCTGGGAAGAGCTTTCGTCTCACAATAGCGGGTTAGATAATCTGTGGCGACTATAATGTACCTGTTGCCCAATGATGACGTAGGAAATGGCCCGAGCAGGTCCATACCGACTTGGTGAAAAGGTACTCGCGGAGGAACAATAGGCTGCAGCAGGCCGGCCGGCTTGACAGGTGGTATCTTCCGACGTTGGCAATCACGGCACGTCCTAACATAGCGCTGAACCATAGCGGCAAGCTTGGGCCAGTAGTACTTTTGTCGTACTCGTGCCAAGGTGCGCGAAAAACCGAGATGCCCGGCAGAAAGCTCGTCGTGGCATGCCTGCAAAACGTCGGTACGGAGCGGCGTTGGGACAACCAGCAGATACTGAATGTCTGTGGAAGCGTAGTTTTTCTTGTAGAGGACGCCGTCACGCAAGCAGAACGACGACAGGCCACGCGTGAAAAGGCGAGGCGGCGATGAGGCGGTTCCTTCGAGGTAATCGATGAGGGGCCGCAGTTCGGTGTCGTCTCGCTGCTGTTGAGCAAGATCTGGAGTCGAGAGAGCGCCGAGAAAGACGGAGTCATCTGCTTCACTTGAAGAACACGGGATAGGGTCTCGGGATAGGCAGTCAGCGTCACTGTGTTTCTTGCCGGACTTGTACACAATAGTGACATCGAACTCCTGTAAGCGGAGACTCCAGCGGGCTAACCTGCCTGAAGGATCTTTAAGGTTCGCTAACCAACAGAGTGAGTGGTGGTCGCTGACCACTCTAAACGGCCGACCATACAAATACGGCCGAAATTTTGTCACCGCCCACACAACTGCAAGGCACTCCTTTTCGGTAGTAGAATAATTCGCTTCGGAACGAGACAGGGTGCGGCTGGCGTAAGCAATCACCCGCTCAACGCCTTCTTGCCACTGAACGAGAACTGCACCGAGGCCAACGTTACTGGCGTCGGTATGCAATTCTGTGTCGGCCTCCTCGTCGAAGTGGCCAAGTACGGGCGTTGTTTGAAGGCGCTTGCGAAGCTCCTCGAAGGCCCTTTGCTGCTCGTCGGCCCAGATGAAAGGCTGGTCGTCCTTTGTTAGACGAGTCAATGGTTCCGCTATTCGGGAGAAGTCGTGCACAAATCTCCTGTAATATGCACAGAGGCCCAAAAACCGACGTACGGAACTTTTATCAGTGGGGGTCGGGAAAGCAGCTACGGCAGCCGTCTTCTCTGGATCAGGGCTAATTCCCTCAGCACTCACGACGTGACCCAGGAACTTGAGCTGTTGGAATGCAAAGTGGCATTTTTCTGGTTTTAATGAGAGTCCGGCCCGGCGGATGGCATTTAGCACGGCCGTCAATCGTTTGAGGTGCTCTTCGTAGGTCGCAGAGAAAATGACAACGTCGTCAAGGTAGACGAGGCACGTTTGCCATTTCAGGCCGGCTAGGACAGTGTCCATCATTCTTTGAAAGGTTGCGGGAGCGGAACACAAACCGAATGGAAGCACCTTAAATTCGTAGAGTCCGTCAGGAGTAATGAATGCGGTCTTCTCTCGATCACGTTCGTCGACTTCGATCTGCCAGTACCCGCTGCGTAGATCGAGCGATGAAAAGTATCGGGCGTGGCGAAGTCGGTCGAACGAGTCATCGATTCGAGGCAATGGGTAGACGTCCTTTTTCGTAATTTTGTTAAGCCTCCTATAGTCGACGCAGAATCTGAGTGATCCGTCCTTTTTAGCGACCAGCACAACTGGTGACGCCCATGGGCTTGTGGACGGCTGGATCACATCATCGCGGAGCATTTCATCAACTTGCGCCCGAATAGCCTCTCGTTCTTTCGGTGATACTCGGTAGGGGTGTTGGCGGATAGGGCGCTCGGTGGGATCAACTATAATTCGATGTTTGGTTACTGACGTCTGCTTCACGTTGGAAGTGACGGCAAAGCAGTCACGATAAGTGTCCAGAATTTCTTGAAGGCGGCGTTTCTGGGTAAGAGACAAAGCTGGATTCACGTCAGTTTGAACAGTATGTCCAGTGCTCTCGGGAGGGTTCTCGCTGGCCAGCGAAAGGGCGCAATGGGCGGATGGCGCACTGACTTCGTCAAAATAAGCGATAGCTGTACCTTGCGGTAAATGGCGGTATTCAGCACTAAAGTTCGTTAAAAGCAGTTCAGTTCGTTTACTTTTCAAGGCGAAGACCCCCCGAGCAACGCAGACTTGTAGGCTCAACAATAAATTCACGTTCGTTTCGGCGAGGCCTTGAAAGGCGGGGGGGTTGTCGCACTGCACTGTAACAAACATGCTGGTGCGTGGAGGTAGAGTGACATGGTCGTCGCACAATCGGAAAACTGGCCTGTCTGTGTAGTCGTCGCTATGCTGTCTGTACTCGTCGGAAATTGCGCGGTGAGTGGAAAACGTCACTATGAAGTCACGGAGGTCGATGATTGCGTCGTTTTCTCTAAGAAAATCAAGGCCGAGAATCAGGTCCTTGGAGCACTCTGCTAGCACAACAAAGCAGCACGAGAAAGTTACGTGGTGAATCTCGACGCGAGCGGTGCACACTCCGAGCGGCGTTACAACGTGCCCTCCGGCTGTCTTTATCGGGGCTCCGTGCCAAGGAGTCAGGACTTTTCGCAGAATGGTAGCAAGGCCATGACTCATAACGAAAAAATCAGCGCCGGTATCTACAAGGGCAGTCGTGTTGTGGTTATCAACGACGATCGGTATTTCGGCGGAATGTAGCTCACCGTCGACAAAGTGCGGCTTGTCAGGGATCGTCGGGCTGACGGGTCGTTCGTTGCGTCGAATTACGGCGTCGAAGGTAAGCTTCTGTGATCGTCGGGAGGTCGTCGGACTCGTTGGTCGTGCGGTGCGTCGATTGGGGGCGTCGGAGGAAAGCTTCGGCGATCGTCGAAAAGTGGTCGGATTGTTGATCGGAGCGAAGGGTCGGAGGTCGGTATGTGTGATCGAATCGGTGAGCGGAGGATGTTGGTCGTAATGTCCATCGACGGCGGCCCTACCCCCGATAGTCGCCGTCTTCAGTTTTCCCGGTGCGGGCTTGGGGACTGCCTGAGGAAAGAACGGCGGCTAGTTGAAAACTGTCTCGGCGGTGGTGACCTGGACTGGCGTCGCTGGAGGGACGCAGGTGGGACGTGGTCGCTGAGGTATTGGTCGATATCCCGAGGTCGTTCGCCATAGCGCGGCCGAGGGGCATCCGGGGAAAATCCGCGCAAGCCCATCCGACGGTACAGGCAGTGGCGCAGAACGTGACCGGCTTCGCCGCAGTGGAAGCACAAAGGCAGATTGTTCGGCGTGCGCCACGCGTGTGCTTTGCGAACTGGTGGTCGAGGTTCAGGCACACCAGTCGAAACTGGATATTGCGGTGGAGGACGTGCGGGAGGAGCAGGGTTGCAGGGTGCCAATTGTTCAGGCGCAGGGGTACGCAGCACGTCGCTGTACGTCATGATCTGTGGTGCAGGCGGCTGGGGTGACGGTACTGATGGCACTGCTTGGCGGAGCTCTTCGCGCACCATATCCGAGATGCCCCCAACACGTGGATGTTGTTCGAGAGAGGGCAGCTTTTGCAGCTCTTCGCGCACGATGCTTCGGATAAGTTCGCGAAGGGCTTCCCTGTCGTTTCCGGCCATTGGCAAGCGGCAGTCTATGGCAGCGATGTTTGCTGAGCGATCAAAATGTACAAATCGCTGATTCAATGCACGCTCGATGCTTGTTGCTTCTTTCGTAAAATCAGCAACTGTACGTGGAGGGTCACGTACAAGGCCAACGAACAACTGCTCCTTGACGCCTTGCATAAGGTAGCGCACCTTCTTTACCTCCGACATGGAGGGATCCGCCCGGTTGAAAAGGCGAATCATTTCTTCCACAAACATGGCGACGCTTTCATTAGGCCGCTGTGCTCGGGACTGTAGAGCGAGTTCAGCCATCTCTTTTCTTGCTTCGTTGCCGAATGTTGCGAGCAGCTGCCGCCGGAAATCCTGCCAGGTGGAAATGGAAGCCTCGTGGTTTTCGAACCACATCTTGGCGGAGTCTTCTAGTGCGAAATAAACATTCTGCAATTTTCGCTCCTCGTCCCACGCATTAAATACAGCGACCCGGTCGTAGCTGGTCAGCCAGTCCTCAACGTCTTCGAACTTGTCGCCATGAAACGGTGTGGGCATACGTGGAGTATGGCAGATCATCTGCTGGGCACTCACAGGAAGCTGAGTGGTCTGAATTGCCGCTGTAGTCATCGTGGTTCGTGCTGGGGAAACAAGAGGACCACACTCGGGTGCTAAGCCTCTCAAGCGACGGCTCGCCTTGTGCACAGGTGTCGTGTCCACGGTGTGTAGATGGGCGTAGGGGGCAGCCAGAGGCTCTTCGTACATGGGATCTACCCAGAAGCTCCACCAAAAATGTCACAGGAGCCAGTGAAACTGGTTAAGCAGGTTTACTTACAATTAAGTACCGGCAAGATCAGGCACGGAACCGACTGGCGGGCGAGCACCGAGAGCGAAGAAGACGAGCGCGTGCCAGTCTCCCGAGCTCGCCACATGGCGGCGCCAGTAAGATAACATTGCGGCAATATCTAAGGGGAACAATTCTTAAATCTTTCTGCAAAGGGGGGGGGGGGGGTGAGATGGAAAAAGCAACAGAATGATGACAGCACAGTGACCCACAACTGACATGCAAAAAAAATATTTCGAGGCAAACTCAAGTAGCAAGCGATAAGGAGGAAATGTGTTTGGAGAAACAAGTGCAGCTTATGCTATTGCGGAGGGTACATGTGCTGTGAATAAACTGTACAATTAATGCTATGTGGAATCACTGTCACTGTGCTGTCATTATTCTGTTGCTTTGTCCATCTCACCCTCCCCCCCCCCCTTTTCTACAGAAAGATTTAAGAACTGTTCCCCTTAGATATATTCCTTATCAGGGCCCTTTCCAAAGCCTGTCCCTTTGTAAGAAGGTGCATCTGCACCATACCTGCTTAGGTGGTGACTAATCATCCACCCAGTATTGTAGTTTTTCCTGGTACTGCCCGTTATTTCGTTTGCAGGCCACAGGATCCCTGGTTCCAGGCTGAGAAATACATACTGAACTTTTTTTTTCACTCCATGACCTACTTTGTTCTCACCCATCCTCCCCCTCCACACTCCTTGACCTACTTTTTTCTCACTCACTTTCCCCCTCCCCATCTTTCCTTGTTCAGAAGCAAAAGTGTATTTAAACCCCTGCCAGTGATGATCGCTTTGGCCAGACGAAGACAAGTCCACTTGTGGAAACGTTGGCTCAATCTGTGAACTGAGGCATCTCCCTTTACCCTTATTCAGTGCTCCTTCATACAGCGTAAACCATCTTCCTCTCGTTCTACCTGGATCCTTTTTGGAAAGACATTTCATTCCTCTCTGTATCCATCATTTCTGACATCTTACTTAGGTTGTTTCCATTTTTTTTCATCTTATCAACATTAGGCACATTAATTGCTGCCTCACATATGCCTCCTTAATAATTTAAGCTATCTTTAGTACTCCATGACTTGCGCTTAGCCCTGTGATTGTTGTAGCAGTGTATTTACTTAGTTTTGGCTGTTTTGTTACTTTCTTGCTACTGATTTTTCCTCTTGTTATATTTGGAATTAAGCCTTGAGGGCTAGTCATTTCAGGAGTTGGTTTTACAGAACTACTCCTTGGTGTGCATTATTGCCTTTTTGCCATGATAAAAGGTGTGGATCAACTGCTTCAAGAACAAAGCCGATAGTTCAGTGCAGTTGTGTGTGTCCTCGTCTATGGTCCTTCATCTGCAAGCATTGTGGATTCCATAATTACAAAGAAACAAGGTTGCCCAACAACATACCCTACTTTAGTAATACAACCTACCTTTTGCATTAGTAGTGGGCCACTATTGCGAAAACATTTCCCAGTCCAAACCAGAATATTGGCAGCTTTGTGCTGTCTTCAAGACCAGTCTACAGGTGGCAGGAATGTAACAACCATCTTCACAACATGGGTGGCGCTACAAAAAACCAGACACAGAACAACCATCAGGGCAAGTGGCTTAAGTGGCAGCCTTGCAACTCACCTTGAGGCCAGTCAGTCACTCCCATCATGGCTACAAGTGCTGCACATTGTGTGACTAGAGGAGAAAGAGGAAATAGTGTGAGAAAGGCTGACACTGCGGAGTAATGGAACCTACCTTTTGCATTAATAGTGGGCAATCGTTGAGGAAAAGTTTCCCAGTCCATTCATTCCAGAATACCGGCAGCTTTATTCTGTCTTCAAAATCAGTTATAGGTGGTAGGACAGAAACAGCCTGCTTCTACGACATGGGTGGTGCCTCACAAAACTAGACAAAACAGAAAAAGATGTCAGGACCAGTGGCCTATGTGGCAGTCTTGCAACTCACCTTTAACCCACACTCAGTCATTCCCATAATGGCTAGAAGTCCTGTACATTGTGTGTCCAGAGGAGGAAGAGGAAAATGGCCAACACAGCAGTGAATATTGCAAACTACCTGTTTCTTCAGTAATGGTTCACAGTAGAGGAAATGTTTTCCAGTCAAAGCAGAAATAATAGAAGGGTTGTTCCATCTTCAAGAACCCTAGGTGGTCCAAATTATCTGGATACCACTACAACATCCCTCATAGCCTGAGTCACTTTCGGGGCAATAAACCCCATAAAACCAGTGCTCTCCAGCAACATATGGGGCTGAATCTGGGTTTACACAATAATGAAATTCAGTCTAAAAATATGCTTAAGAAAAATTTTGGTTTGGACTAATTGGTTCATAGCTGATGTTGATTCTGAGTACGGTGCGAAGGGGACGAAGACAAAGAAGGCCTGCACCGTACTCAGAATCAACATCAGTCTAGAAAATTTGTAAAAATGGAAATGACATGCAAACCTCTAAGAGTTAACCTGTATGCAGTAGGGGCATAACTGTCATCTTCTGTGACAAGGGGATCCGGACTGCATATTTTGACAGAGGAAGCCTCACTAGTTTTCGGATGTTGTGTAGTGGCCAGTGCTTTGTTTCAGAAAGCTCGGACACAACAAAGACGCCAATATTACCCGAATGGAATGGTTTTTCATAGAAGTTCTCTTTGACCCTGTATTCACGGCCAATGATGCACGGCATCGATGTTGATGCCAGGCTTGCAAAATTGTCAATAACAACGACTGCATCATCGACCATGCAACAGTTGTCTGGAATCCCGACAGTGAGCACAAAATTAGAAAACTGGGCTCGTTTGTACTGGGGAGGCCTGCAGGCAATAGGAAGAGGACCATCTGCATGCTCTCGTGTGAAAATTACATCTGGTGAAGATGACTTGGTCAGTGCATGTCTTCCCTCTCTTTCCTTTAAGCGATTATACAGCTGGGCAAGCGGGGTGTTATGGCTTCTCAGAAGGCGTTTGATAAATTGCATATTGTTTTCGTATCGAAAAGCACTGAAGCTGTCTAGAGGCCCCTGATTTCGGACATCGTTTGCAAGATGCAGAACACAGTGTACATTATATGATACTTGGTCTTCTCGATAAATGGAAGCAAACATCCTAACAAAGTGGCAAAAAAGGTGCTCTGCATAGTCGATATGTTCTTCAGAGAGATTTGGAGATGCGACAAGAAGAGTACCACAGTGCAGGCTGAGGAAATTCATGTACAACGCTTGGGGCAAGACTGATCTGAGAGCCACCGCCCCAGCATAAAACAGAAAAAACCTAAACTCAGTCGCCTTCCACCTCTCAACTTCTGCTAAGCTCCTCGTCTTCCGCACAAATTCACTTGGAACATATGCAGCAAATTCAACATTATGTTCAGACAACTCCCTCCGTGTCTGAGGTCCGAGGCGCACATGCAAGGGCCCACATAACCAGAGATGTAGCAATTTCTTGGTGACTCCGAGACAGAGAAGATGCATGTAATCAAGAGGAGCAGTGTTGACACAGTCAATGGAAAGTGTTGTTAATACCGATGTTTCGTTATGGTGGTCTGGGTCAGTTTGTTGCCGAAAAGAGTCATCTGTCCGCAACACTGAACTTTTTGGAGGGAATACAAGCCGTCTGTTTATGTATGATCCCTCAGCGATGCACTTTGGGCACCCAGAATAGCCCATATGGCCCTTAATTCCAAACACAAAGGAACGCGCTGGGGCATCACAAATGAAGCTTTTTACAGACACCCCAATTATTTTTTCTTTCATGTCTAACCCATGTGACATTAGGTGCTTTAGTTCGGTCACAAATGGTCCCAAGAAATCCTCAGCTGAAGCTGGCTTTGATGGCCCAGCAAAGACCCCAATAACAAATGGAGACATCTTCTCGAAGTCAACAATTATGCATTGAATTGGCCAAAGCTGCATCCTGGAGCTTTTCGAAATAGGCAGTCCATCAATGTTAAAAGAAAGGGCGATTGATGAGATTTTGGGAGCTGCATTGGCAAGAATGAGCCTTAACTGGTGCTCGAGACCAAAATGGCAGTAGCTGCCAGAGGACATCTCAATTACATGCGAAGTACGGTGCGTGTCGCGGGGTGTTTTCAGCAAAGTGCGAGCATCGCTTGGAAGAGTAGCTGGGTCCAATGAGGTAGATTTTAGAACCTTTAACAATGAAGACAATGAACTGTGTGGTATATTCTCATCAAGAGCCCAATGCCTTAATGCTGCAACCCCATCACTGGATACGGTAGATACATCTGGATTTGCGCAATCAGCCCCGGAAACTTCACAACTTGGAAGTGGAGATGCAAGTAAACATCTAGGAGCATATTCGGAACTTCCTGAAACATCATATAGTGTTTCCGGAGGCCTGTCTGACACTGAGGGTGTTGTGTGGCTGCTATGAGATGCATGTGACAGCTCAACATCGATATGGCCAGGATCCAAGCTATGAAAACTAGAGGCACTGTCAGTGTCATCCGAAGAATCATCAGGTGCTACTACCTGACGATTCAGATCATGCTGAGCTGAATGCACCATTTCCTGTTCCTCTGCCCTGTCACGGACCGGTCGCCCAATGCTGTCAAAGGTCGCCTTTGTCATCCTGTACGCTTTCTTACGTATATGCAACTTTTCCTTGTATTTAGGCATGATGACCTGCGAGTTAAGGACATGGGCATTACCAAAACGCTTTAAAACGCCAATGGGGCTAGTTGGAAACGCAATTTTAAAGAAAAATGCGACAGACTGGTTGTGAATAAATTAAAGCACACACAAAGGAATGGCTAGACAGATGCCAACATGCTTCGGATGTCTAGTCATGTACCTGCTTTTCAACCAGTGTGGCGCACTTTCCCCAAAACGAAGAGGAAAGCAAGGTAAGTTGTTTTACCTGCAAAAGTTTCGGGCTGGACGGAAGCTGTTCAAGATGCTCAATGCCCACTGATCATAACCATGCCCACGGAGGACCCTCCATGACCATGCCCATGCGTTTCGACTTGACTTTGGAACGAGCTTGGCTTGTGATGGCATTTTTGGCGCCGACAAAGCCAACAATTGTACGGCTTCAGTTTTAGTAATATAAACTTTATTAAAAAAATGACGACAAAAATATTTCTTTAAAAGGTTTTTATCCCAGAGACCTTGGTGTCGATCCTAGCGCTACTGCAGCTGGATCCGTCGGCTAGCGTCGGCGCCAGTCGGCGCTGTCGGTGACACGTGACTATGTTTGTAGCCATATCCACGTGAAACGTTGGCCCGCGATCGCGAACTACTCCACTCCGACTCCACAACTCGATGTGATCACCTAGAGTTCATACTGCTGCATATTCTGACAGGTGCAACACGTGCAAGGAATTTATTGACAGGTTGCAAGTCGACAGCAGTCCACCACAATTGCCTGCAAGCAGTTTGACGCAGCTGGAGGTAATTGCTTGCGTTCTGCCTGTTGTTTTTGAATTTTGCTGTGTTGAATTTTCGTTTACACGCATGCTTTGTTTCAGATGTACGCAATTGTCGAATTTGACGGGACACGCGAAGTTGAGCTTGTGCCATGTGCCTGGATGAATGGCGCCAAGTGTGCATGGCCTAATGTCTCAGCTGACAAGGCATCTAGGCTGGTGAGAAGAGGAGGGCCACCAGAACCAAATTACGCCGAGTATGAAGCAACTGTGAAGCACACATTCAGTAAGGATGTAACTTTTAAGAGTGCAAAATGTTTACATGCGTATTTATATGTGTGTGGTATTATTATTTTTTTTTTGCTAGGCTCATACGATGAAGGTCGAAAAATGTTAGACCGGGCCCAGTTTACGTCCGATTTATCTGACGACGGAGGCATTTGCAAAAGAAGAAGGATCCGGCCGGCCAGGTGGAGCTCTTCGGACTCTGACTCCGACGACTTCCCAAAAGCACCCGCTGCGCTGACAAAGAAACTCAACAGACGTAACGTATTTTTTTTATTAATTGTAGTGCTTTAACAACACTTGGCATTGAAACGTACGTACGCGTTTACGAACATCGTACATTCGTGCCCGCGGCTTCGCTTCTTTGTAGTCTCAGGTTGGTGCCTGCAGATGAAGTGCGCTGAGATGCTATATGACGACCGGTTTCAACATTCACTGAATATCGTACTAGCTGAAGCCTCTAGCAATAAACTCAGCTTGACAACCCGGACTTTGCTCTATTTTTTCAATAATGTTTATTGCCTCAGGCCATAAATGAATATGTAAAAAAAATTAAATGGTTTATTAAATGAAAGAAAAAGGGTTACTTTTCTGCGATGTGTTATGATCAATTTCGTTTTTTTTTGTGGTGTGTATTATTACATGCTTCCATTGCATCCCTGACTTTAAAACTTAAAAAAAAATGTAGATTTTAGGGTGGTCAGTTTTATCCCTTTTCACTGCCTTGGTAGAGCGCTGGTCATCACATCTGTCAAATTTTCTTCCTCCACAGCTCTGATCAGTAAGATCGCACTGAAAGCCCAGCAGAGAAGGCCTTCAGCATCCTCCTCCCAAGTGGCACCCACAGAAGGTATATAGTGATCTTCATCAATTGCATTTAAGTTGTTATTGTTTATGTTGTGCAGTATCAGTACTAATATTTTAAAATGCTTCACTGCAGCTACTAGTCAAATGCCGCAGAGCTTGGCACCAATTCCAAGTAAGTGTAGAAGCTGCTTCATTATTGCATTATTTTCGGCTAATTGTTTAACCTTGCAAAGCAAACCTAGTGCTATGTGTCTCAACCCTCTAAAGTGGCCATGCCTTGGCAGTTAGATTGGGAGCAAGCTTGGTACACTTTGCAGTTCTGCACTATTGCTGTTTTTTCGCAGGACTGCTTTATGTGTAAAGATCATGGAGACAGCATGTCCTCTTTTCCTGTTGTCTTTATATGATAGCTCTTCCTATAGGCTTTCCAGATTGCTTTTGTATCTCACTGTATTACTTGTTTATATTAAGGCACAAGTGATGCCACCTGTGTGCAGCCAAGTGGAGCCTTGAGGTGTTCAGAAACTCAAGGTAAGCACCACTGGGTCTTTAGATCATAATTTTACAGCATAATGCAACCAGGTTTTAACTGAAGTATACATATAGCACATATCATTTTTGTTTCAGCCCTTCTGGGCAACAACCTTCAAAGGAAAAGAGCAGTTGCAGGAAATTTTTGCTGTCAGAAATGTGCTTTGAGCTCACAGAGCACTAAAATGATGAAATATATTTATTTTCAGGTGCACAGCAGTGCTGCGATGGAAGCCTCAGCTGTGCTGGTGAGTTCCACTTTGCCACTTTGCTTGCAGTAAGTTATCAAAGCTTGTGACATTCTTTTTTTTTTTGCAGATTTTCAGCGCCGAGTAATCAATGCATTGAATATTATTCGGCATACACAGTCTGAAATTTTAGAATCAGTAGGAACACTACTAGACAGGGGCATGAAGGCTGAAAGCATATCTGAGAACCTCCAGTCAGTTCTGCAAAGCCCCCTTAATTCAGCGGCAGTGGTCCAGGCTTTTGACGCTGAACTGACTACTGAGAGCAGTGAAGCTTTGGTAAGTGCCAACCTACATTCAGCAGTTATATGTTCAGGTAGTTGACCTTATCTGTAGCAGTGCAGCAGTCTACAGTGCAAGTGTAGCTGCAAACGCAGTATATTTTTCAACCTTTTTGTTTTCCATTTTCTGTCTTATTTTATGCAGCTGTTGATTTAAAATATCCTAATTTGGTATCATTTCTCTTTCTAGGCTGCTGAACTAAGTTCATACGGTGCGCGCACCATGAAAGCCACCGTGGCCTCGATGCTTGCGCACATTATGGACGATTATGCCGCAGCCCAATTTTCCATGCATGGGAGAAAGGGCAAGGAGGTCTTTCGGGACTTTAGACTGCGGAAAGTCATCTTTGGCAAGTAGACATTTTTGAAAGTTGCTACTCCTTAAGGTTTCACAGTACAAATCGAATGTATAACCAAAGTGACGAGTTCTCACATTTTTGTACTCTATTATGCTCAGGTGCAGTGAAGAAGACACGCTGCCATGGAAGTGCCACCCACGAGGACGTGGACATACAAATTGGAGAATGGCTCCGAAGAGCAAAGGAGCGCTGCAGCAAAGGAGCACACTGAATCAATTCATGCGTGCGAAACCATTATAAAGTTGAAATAAATTTATTTCTGCTTTTACTGCTGCATTTATGAATATGGTAGTAGCATGGTGAACTTCCTGGAACTTGCATGACCATGTATCAGTTCACAGTCTAGACATAATTGCATGCCAAATATGCATGAGATGAAACCACATGACATGCATGAAGTTGTGGTTTCAATGGAAGATTTTAAGAGAATGAAAATTTCAACATAGTTCTGTTGTTGCTTTTTAAATATAATTAGTTAAGAAAGCCTTAAACTAGCCGAACAGATATCCTTAAAACAGTTTAAAAAATGCGCATTACTCCTGCAGCCAAGACCTTTTTCAACTACATAGCAGGACTTTACTGGTGAATGTGGGGTTGCAAGAGAAGAAATTTGGTCCCATGGGTGTGTCCGCTGTTATCTAAAAAGGATAAAACCATAGTGCATGTTTTCTTGGACTGCTGGGAATTGGTTTTCTTCTGAGACGTCCTCCGTTTGACCATCATGGAATCGGGTATCTCCTGATTGAAAACAAGGAAGGTATTCCATATGACCTTATAATGGCATTGGGCATGCACAGTATATGGAAAAGCAGGATGGCAGTGTGGTGTTGCAAGATATTGTGAACTTGTAAAACTAGGGATCCAGCGCCTGACTGGCTCCTGCACAAGGAAATTTTGAAATGTTTAAAATAATTTTAACACGGCTACATCAGTCAAATACGGCTCAGTTCCTGTGTAAATATTGCATATTTTGACTGCAATAAACTGCTTTCATTCATCTGGAATTGCAGGCCCTTGCACTGTTGGTCAGATTGTTGATTTACCCTAGTCCAGAAAATCTTTACTGCAGTGATGCACATGTTCTTGGGAGCAGACCTGCCCTTGAGTTTTATAGTAATTTTCTGAAGGATACAATGCGATTTGTTATGTCAATTTCCCTGTCCCCCCAAAAAACATGATTTGGAAATATTCCTTGGTAAAACATGCACACAGTGTGAGTGTGGTCAAGAACAGTTTGTGCAAAGTGATATTGCAGATTTTTCGTGTGGTTAGGCAAGGAAGTGAAGTGCAAAAGATCATACCCCACTGGAAGGATACAATGCAATTTTTTATGTCAATTCCCCCCCCCCACCAAAAAAAATGATTTGGAAATATTTTTTTGGCAAAACATGCACACAGTGTGGTCAAGAACAGTTTGTGCAAAGTGATATTGCAGATCTTTTGTGTGGTTAGGCAAGGAAGTGAAGTGCAAGGAACCATATGCCCTACTGGAAGTATACAGCCCGATGATTAGAGAAAAAACAGGAATTAATTTTTCTGCAAATCCGCAGTGCAAAATTTTGTCCATGCCCAATGGACCCGATCACATTTGTTTCAGGTGCCCGAGCAATGTTCTAGTAAAAAAGCAAAATTCAGTGCTAAATTTCACTTATGCTTCCGCTGTGGGGAAGCTGAATAGAAAAGGACCACAAACCACCTTGCCTCAGCAAACAGACCACAATAAAGTTTCATGTATCTACAGGACACAGCTCGGGCATTCGAGACAAGTGGGATCAGCTGTCTGTACATGTTAAACCAAAATTTTGTCAGCAAGGAAATATGTCCTGGAAACATACTCGTCCGTACGTACATCGGACGTACACCTCGTCTCTCATGCGGATATACAAAAACGAACGTAGTCTGTACCTCCGACGGACGTACGAATACGGATGTCCGAAACCGGAGGTTGAACGTATGTCCGACGGACGTACAATTTCGGATAAGGACGTTCGGCTCTAGCTCGGACGTACAATGGACGTCGGTGGTTGCTTGGGTATTGCACTGACTTCATGATCAATAGTTTCTGTACTGCTACATTTTATGGTTGATAGGTGCACATTATCACCCAGTCTTGATTTCTCATTTACCTATGTATGTAGTAGGCTGCGAGAGCCGCCGTAATGGAGGGGAAATTTTGACCAGGTTTGTTAATGTGCACCAACATCACACAGCATACAAGAGCCTAGCTTTTTGCCTCCTCCGAAAAGCAGCTGCCGAGGCAGAGTTTCGACTCCGCATCCTTGGGTTCAGCAGTCGAGCGCCCTAATCAATGAGGTGGAGCATATGCTTGCAATGTAATAAGTTGTTTCATGTATTTGTCTTGGTGTGCAACTGCTTACTGCACCCTTTCAAAGAACATATTGTGTTTAGAGTTAGATACGGCTTAAGATACAATTAGAAAAGGCCGCTTCAGCCATTGACGTCGACTGGTTTTTATAATGATTGATATTCCAGAAGATCTGCTGCTGCACAGAGGATACTTTGAAGGGCAAATCAGCTTTTTTTCTTTTTCTATTGGTTATGCAGCTAATGGAGGGGGCCAACAATGGGGATGCAAGCACATTTTAAAGTTAGTTAATAGGCAACAGCAGAGATACACGTACAAGGCAGAGCTGCATTTCAGCTTGAAAAGCAGCTTCTATTGAACCAACTTAAGATGGCAGAAAGCATGCAGAACACGCTATGTTTAGTGCCAAGGAAAAAAGTGGAAGCAGGGTACGAGTGATAGTACCAAAGTATGCAGTGCTGTTGAGAAAAAGAAAGGATGTGTGATGGGGGGGCCAAACTGTGCATAGTGCAAAATGTTAAGGGATAATTTGCAAGATAGAATATGCAGGGGCAGCATTGCAGGTGGCAGTTTGTGCCGGAGCAAGGCATGTAATGTGAATAAAAAGACCAAAGTGCTCTCCTGGCTTTAGGAGCTAAAGTAAAACAAGGAAGCAAGTAAAAAATAATTCAGCGTCTCTCATAACAGAGTCCCTTTGAGATGTTAAACCATACAGACTGAACCTAAAAAATAATTCAGTCTATGAAACATTGCTGGTGGTTCCTTTGCAGCACCAGGTTTCATTACACATAGTGAAGGGTGGTTGAAAAGCAAGCAAGCAGCTGGTGAGAACTACTTTGAAACTAAAATTGGCAAATTTGGAGTCTGGAGCAGTAGTAACAGTGAGTGCAGTGTAAAGAGCATTGTCTCCTCTTATTGTAGCTTCATGGAAGCAAAGTACTTAATTCACCTGATCATAAACCAACTACGCAGACTATGCGCTCAGAGCCACGTGCAGAGGCGCATTGTGTACAAGTAGTCCCCCACAGAATTGCATGAAAAGGAATGTTTGGCTTTTTAAAGCATGTGACGTGCAGGTGAGCACAAGTCACATAATGCAAGTTATTGCAATGCAGTATGGGCCATAGATGTGCATTGGAAAAATTGAAAATTGCAAAGATGTACAGCAGGAAGGAAAAACTGAAGAGGACTGTATACTAAGGGAAGCACCATTCAGAGATTTTTACCATTAATAGATTTTAACCACTTAAAAAATATGTATCTAACTTTTCATGTATCATACCAATTGGAGCAAAATTTTAATGCAAAAGGACTCTAAATGTGGGTTCAACTGCCGATTTCAGCAGAATGCAAAAATAAGGAAATAGCAAATTATAATCTTCAAAGTAGGTAGTGGTAGGTGTACTGTATATTTCTGGCATAAATAGTGTCCATAGTGTGTTTTGTAAACAGTACAGGACTTGAATGATGAAAAAGAAAAGAATGTAGGGGTTTTGCTTTTTAAGCAGGCGAACTATTGCTGAAAACTGAAAACAGTTTGATAAGCCATTCATAGATTCGGCACATAATTTTTGATACACTTCATCTTTTTCATAGAACCTGTACGTGCTTGTACAGCGTTTGAGGGCACATTCAAGTTTTCTGAATTCTGGTTCTTGTTAGTGATTCTGTGACGTAGCTTGAAGATGAACAACAAATTTAGCTCAGTCGCCAAAGTAGCTGCGACTTTCAGGGTGGAGACATTTTTTCATTGACTACAAATATTGCTTACGGCAAGCCGCCAACGAGATAAGTTGAACTTCGTGTAAGCTTTCTGCTTGTAGGACTGTTCATAGCATGTTCATATGTCCCAAGAATGACTTTACCAATCTAAAGAAAACTCTTCATTCATTTAGAACCCATTCCTCTGGAAGACTCAAAAGTGTCTCGGTCAACAATGCATTCAGCATGCGACAGAACATGAAACTTCATTAAGTTCTCAACTTTACCAGACAAACTGAGCTGCTCCTCCTTCAAGCAAAATGGAGGTTTCATTGTTGTGATCAGGAGCCTGCAAGGAAAGGAGCTTCCAAGCTACTGAGTGCACAATTTGTAAACACTGAGAACTGTGGGCGAATATTAGTGGTTTAGCTAGCAATGTAAGCTTATGGGTTGTCTCTGTATAGTTTGTGCACCATCATTGTTTTTTGGGGAGGAATTTGATTTGATGTAAGTAGCATGTGAAAGTGTGAGTGAGCACATGTTCACACCCTGTCATACTTTGGGCAATCAGAAACTGTGGAGATCACCACAAATGTTGGGAAATTTTGCTTTATCATGATGCGAGTTTGCTTGGTTGCAGTCTCTGGCTGTTTTACAAGCTTTCTCCATGTGGATGGATTTTGATGAAGAGCTGTTTTGATGAACGCTACTGGCTCACTTAGTGCAATGTAAGAGAACTGTATGCATGTTTATCAAAGTAGTGTCGTTATGTTTTGGATGTTTTGGTGGTGGGAAGGATTGCCCCTAGTGGTTCTGTGAGCAGTAGTCCAGCAGTGCATATTTTCGGAAAGGAACTCTGAAGTGAATGGTGATAGTGATGACTGAGTGGTCAGAGCTGGATAGAATGAAGACTATTCAGTATAGAGGAGGACGGAAGATAGGTGGAGCATGCAAAATGAACCTTGAAAAAATTTTTAGAATAAACTTCACCGAAAGACAATATGTAACTGAACAGAACGATGACTGAACAGTCTCAAAAAGCAAAAATGAAATGGTATAAGGGCAGAATGTTCATCTTATGGGGTGCAAAGTAGTAAGCAGGCACTATCTCCTGCGTAATTCTACGCGATTCAGCAAGACAGCTGGCAGCCAAAGAATAGGGAGGCTCCAGGGCGCAATAGCTCGTAAATGCTGGAATGTGACTAGGAAGGATGAAACATTGACAACAAACATGGCCACAAAAGATGCCTAAGCAGTAATTCAAAGTGTTGTACTTTTCTCAACCAATGACACCTGTGAAGACCAGCGATAGGAAAAGTGGAAGCAACATTTGCATTACAATGTAAAAGTGGCCACCATTTTTGATGAGAAATACGAAAGAATACAGCTGGCATACTTTGCTACACTAGAAGTGCAAGACTAAACATGCAGAGTATACCACAAGTGCTCATTCATGTGTCTCCTGTACTGTAGTTATTGCTTTGTAGTTACTTTTTCACTCATTAGTTTTGATGCAATAAGAACATTTTGTTAAAGGCCAAGAAAAATGCCTAGCAGATCAGTCCCAAAGCGCACCTAGGATGTGGCTGAAGACGCCCTCTTCGAAAGCGGTTCCACACCTACCACACAAATAACATCTATGCTATATACGTAACTTCCCTCGACCATAAGAAAGCAACTTCATGGGAAGAGAGATACTAACAGCTACCAACAACAAGGAAAGCATAGGGGTTTTGAGGCTGGGGGCTTGGATCCCACCAGCGGCATATATAGTCTTCATTTATTCAACTTTCTAATCATATATCTCCATGATTACATTATCATTTGAATCTACAATATTCCCTATGCCTTCCTATGTACCATTGGTTGTTGGCACCCTTGAATGTACTTCATAACAAGTCTTTCGTCTTAGATTGTTCGTTCATGGAAGATATGAACAGAAATGTAACCTGAAACTTTCTGGCATCATAACTAATGTTCAATTATCAACAGTTCACACTTAAATATGCTTCGTGCTTATGCAAGGATCAGCACTAAGGCATATTTTATGAATAAAATGAGTCTGGCTTTCTGGTAGGTTGGTGTTTCTTGGCCAGGAAAAAAATTTTCAAGCTTTGCACTTTCTTACCTGAAAAGTAGATGTGCTTTGTGATGTGTTCCTTGTCTATCTGGTTTTATTACTAAGCGTCTGATTTTTTATTCTTATTTACCCATTGTGTGATTGTGCTATGCAGTATTGCTACTCCTTGTACTGTGATTTGAACCAGATATAAGCTGTAGACTGTGCTTAAATTTTAATTGTGCACAGATAAATGCACAAAATGGAAAAATAAACTGCGCAGCCATGTCAAGTGTGGACCTGACAAGTTTGCGGATACGTACTAAACGCGGTGCCTGGCCTCGCTGTCCCTTTTACTCTTCGCGTGACCACCTAGAATTACACTTATAAGATATTTGAAATTTATGAATTAATCGTAAGACACTGGTGCGACAAACTATCCATTTCGCCACCCGGGCGTTGATTTTAGGGCAGTGTCCCCAAATATGATCGTAATAAAAGAGTGTACAGCGCTTTAACAATGTAACAAGTGGGCTTATAAATGGACGGTAAAAAAATAGTCTCCCATGATACAATCAGACTGCCTCAGCGGGTTCTTCTTAGCGCGCATGTGTAAGCGAGATAAGAAGTGCGAATTGCGGAGGGCGCAATCCTCGCACTGCTCGTATTTCTTTTTTTCCCTCTTAGCGTGAATAGTTTGCTTCTAGAAGCTCGCATGCTGAGAAACAATTTCGAGCAGCTCACCATACAAGCGAGGTAACCAAAAATTGCATTTCCTTTCGTACAATGAGCTGGCACATCGCGGACGCATCGGAAGGCAGGTGGAGCACACAAAACGAACATTGAGAGAATTTTCAGAATATTCACCCAAAGACAAGGTTAACTGAACAGAAAGATGACTGAAGAGTCTTAAAAAAAAAGATGAAATAGGGCAGAATGTTCATCCTACGGAGTGCAAACTTGGTGCAAAGTAGTAAGCGGGCACTATCACCTGTGTATTCACTATTCAGTAAGCACCTGCACGAGCACCTGCAAACAGTCGAGCTATGTTAATAGTACTTTAAGAATGCGAACAAGCCGTTCAATAGCGTGAACACTCACCTTTCTGAATCGGTGCTTTAGCGTCTTGTCCGTTTCATCCGTTCATCGATAGCGTCGGCCGCCGGCCGACTCCAGTGGCGGCAGGCAGGCAGTGCACTAGCAGCGAATCATTGTCGCTACAGTCGTACAAGAGAGCCCCTAACAGTTCTAATAAGGATTCACTGCTGTCTGTGTCAATTATTTCGCGTGCATCGAGTCACCTAGCTCTTAGACTTGCTTCAATCGCATACTAATGGCATGGGCAGCGCAGGCGAGGCTGGCGAGGCACCGGAGATACTGAGTGTGACGTCACAAAAACGTCATGACGCCATGCAAGCTTTGCAAGAGTTTCAGTTTCGGTTTCGCTGCTTTGTTTTATTGCTGTTTAAAAATTATTTTGTCACTATTTCAACCAATGACTTAGTGTAACGAAGAGAGGGGTTCCCAGCTAATACAATGCAATCATTATCTCAAAAAATTTGAAAAACCCCCGGAGTTGCCCTTTAAACAGCTGAACATAAAAATCTCTTGAGATATGAAGGTGTAGCATTTTAAAGCAGGAATCAACCCGATCATTGTATTGACGTATTTTTACATACTGCAGGTCCATCTGTAGCTATGGCAGGAATAGGGGGAGGGGGGAGTGCATATTTCAAAACTGACGAAACAAAACATGTCCAGGGAATAAACACGCTCTCAAGTTTCTATGAAGCGAAAAAAAATATTGGCTCATATAGCTAATAAGGGGTTTATATGCAGAATTGAGTTTTAATTAATGAACTCTTAATTCTACACCAGTGTCACATGAACAACGGAAAAGTACGAGACCAGTGCATGCAGTTCAGTACAAACAATAGTCGCCGACAACAGGGAAAGGTGAGTGCGGGTATCGCCCCACTTTTTGAGTATGATGGCTTGAACGGTACGAATAAGCATTGGGCTGCGCGGATAGCTCGCTGTGCGACTAATGCCTTCAAAACGTGCTGGTGAGCGTCGGTCACACACTGGTACATCTCTTAAGTCACTTTGACAGCATCCTATATCTCCGTATCACCATTTTCTTTCGCACAACACGTCTGTACGCCGCGACTTCCCCAAACATTCTCCTAGGTTTGCCGCTTAACGGCGTCTCTCCTCATTTCTTCCAACTCTTTGTAAATAGCTGCGGAATAGCTGCGGCGGCAATCCAGTCACGAAATCAGAGTGTTGGTCTCGCGAGCCAAAATCCTTGGGCCCGCCTAACGACATCCGATGAGACTCCGACAAGCACGCAACAAGACGAAGGGAAGGACAGACGGGCACAAAACCGCAAGTACTAATAGAACTTTCTACGCGTCACATTTCCAGGCAAGCTCTCACATGAACGCGGCTTATGTGACTACTGTAAACAACTTATCTGGTCCCGAAAACATGCATTTGCAAACCTGGAGTAGCCAACTCTGCAACAAATTAGGCTCCAGAACAGGCATTTTTCTGTACGCTCATGCCCTGGGACTGAATAACACGATCGTCACTGCGCAGCAGTCGTACGATGCTTTAAATGTTTTTGTAAACCATCATCCTATCTAAGGTTTCATTCTTGAATACTTTCATCAGTTATTTTCCGCGAAAAAACGATCAACGAGGCGGCTGCAGGGGAGAAGCCACGAGCTTTCCTCGCCTGGCAGACGACGCGTTCGCCAAGCTGCACCACTCCTGGCGACTACAACCCAATGTTGCCCGCGCGGCGTCCGCTGATTGCGGTACTTTCAGAGTTCCAGTGACTTTAGCATGGATGGATGGATGGATGCAATATAGGAGCGTCCCCTTTGAAACGGGGTGGTAGCAATAGCTGTCATGCTCATTTTTCTCCCTATATCTTAATTATTGATTTAGATTGGTTACTAAACCATTATTCTATTTAAGAAATTTTTGTTTCTACATTACTAACATTATGTTACTTCTCTGCTTTTAAGCCACCAATCTTCCAGTCGTTTTTTGCTAGTTTGCACTGCCGGTTAATTGACCCGGCCACTGGTAGCTCTAAACCCCAGAGCTTAAGGAACAGTGATTGCGCCTGCATCACCTTCCGGATGGATACCATTACATTCCAGTATATTATGGTCAATTGTTTCACTGAAGTTACCACATGCAGCACATGCGTCATCTCCATTGTTAAATTTCGTTTTGTAGCTGCGTGTTCTAAGGCACCCTGATCTAGCTTCTTGAGTTATCAAAGAAATCTTCCTTCCTGATCTGCATTTTCCACTTTCGGTATAATTCCACACTCTGTTTCTTTTCCATCGAATTTATCCAATTTTTACCTTCTGTGTTTTTCACCTGTTGCTTAAAGCTCTTTATTTCTCTGTCCTTGTGACTAGCATACTTACTAGTTAGTTTCCTAGTTCTTTTCCTCCATTGTGAGTCAATGCTTCTTAAGTACAGGTATTTAAATACTTTAGCTGTCCATCTGTTACTGTCCAATTTCCTCAGGGTTCCTCATATAATATTTTAGTCTGAGCTTCCCGTACTTCGAAAGATGCCCAGCCCATATCTCCCTGTACTGCCTCATTTGTGGTTTTGCCGTGGGCACCTAGTGCTAATCGTCCAACGGATCTCTGATTTATTTCTAATGTCGACTGTACCTCTGATTTTAGACACAAAACCGCATTTCCGAAAGTACGTTCGGGCACCATAATTCCTTTCCAAATACCCCTCAAAGCCTCATACATATTGTATCCCCACAATGCCTTATGCTTCATTATCCCGGCATTCCTTCGCCCTTTGGCCTTAAGTGATAGCTCATGCTTTCCAATGTATGCCAATCCTTCGTTTACCCATACCCCCAGATATTTATATTCTGCTACTCTAGGTATTTCATGGCCTTGTATTTTAAGACCCTGATAAGTTGAGCCGTTGAAAATCATCAGACCCGACTTAACTGCGCTGAAACTAAAGCCTAGAGCGTTCCCTTTGTCTCCGCAATAGTTAACTAGAATTTGCAATTCTTCCACACTCAGCTAGCCGCACAATATCGTCTGCATACATCAAACCGGGGAGGCGCTGCCGTACCGCCTTTCCCCCTAATCTATATGACAGGTTAAAACCTAGGTTACTGTCTTGTATCCTCCGTTCCAGGTTTATCATATAAAGCATGAACAGCACCGGTGATAGAGGACAGCCTTGTCTTAATCCTTTGCATACTTTGACATCCTCCGTACTTCTGATCCCTTCCCACGTAATTTCTACTTTGTTATCCCGGTATATTTCCTGTAGGAATTCTATTATCTCATGACAGATACCTTCTTCTTTTAATATTGTGACATATATGCCCTGCATCGCTGTAAGTTGAAGATGAAAACGATCAGCAACAGTGACACAGAAGAAGACAAAGTGGTAGCAACGATTGATGCTAGAATAAGGTCGACGCTGCTGTGTTTCTGTGTTCTGTGGGCGGTGCCAGCCTGGACTAACCTTCGTGGACTAGCCTTGCCACGTTACATCTTGGTGGAGGTGCGGGGCCCTCCACCGATTCGTACGCGCCGATTAGTCCATTTACGCTGCCAAAAGCTGGATTTACGAAGCGGCCGCCACCTACCTGAGATCACAACCACGTCTCAAACAGCCACGATGACCTCCGAAACAGCCCCTACCACTACGGGAACATCGGCTCAGCCAGTTGTTCTAACGAAAATACGCCACACTCCCGTCTTCAATGGCGACGACAATCCAGACGTTGACTATTGGCTTGATGAGTATGAGCGCTGCAGCCGCAACAACCACTGGGACGCCACCATCATGCTCGCTAACATCATATTTTATTTGGCGGGAACAGCTCGAACATGGCTTCAAAACCACGAACAAGAGCTCGTTACCTGGGATACCTGCAAGCGCAAGCTTATTGGACTTGTTCGAGAAACTAATTGGACGCGCTCTGGCTGCAAAAACGGAACTTTCTTCTCGTGTTCAATCCCCCACGGAGTCCTACCTCGCCTACATTCAGGATGTGCTTGCGTTGTGTCGCAAGATTAACACCTCCATGCCGGAAAGTGACAAGGTAGGGCATATCCTCAAGGGTATCGCGGATGATGCATTCCACATCCTATTCTGCATGGATTGCGCTACCGTCGACTCGGTGCTCCAAGTCTGCCGAAAATTCGAGCAGGCTAAACAAAGACGTCTCGTACATCGCTCTGAGCGTCTTCCGAACACGGCGGCTACCTCATCCTGCGATGACCTGGCCCCTTTGCACCAACCCTCCCATCCCACGACAGTGACTCGGATCGTCCGCAGAGAACTTGAGGCCCTAACTCCTGCACCACTCTCGTCTCCGCTGCCCGACACCGTTGCCATGATACAGGCCGTTGTCCACCAGGAACTTGCAAACGTCGGCCTCTCCTCTAGCTCCGTGCCGCCCCCGCCACCATCGCACCCTGTTCCTTTAGTGGCTGCTACAACCGCCAGCACAGCCTCCCCACGTTGCTACCTTGGTCACAACCCTGCAGAGTGGCGCACCTCAGACGACAGGCCAATCTGCTTCATTTGCTGTCGAGCCGGCCACACTTCGCGGTATTGCCGTAGCCGTACTTTCCCCACCCCTCGCTTTTATTACAACGCTGACCGTCGGTATTACTATGGACCTCGACGCTTTGTCGCCCCACCAGAGGAGCCCCGCTCCGCCTATGATCGACCTACACACTCTCCTCCTCAACCAGATGAACCTCGCACCGAAACCGTCCCAACTGCTCGCCGCTACAGCCGATCTCCATCTCCCCGGGCTCGTCGCTCCCGTTCACCGCTACCTGGTCGCGGCTCCTCTCAATCATACGCCGGCACCTACTCGGAAAACTATCGAATGCAGCGCCCGGAAGTGACGCTGCATTACTGACCCGGACTGTCAACTCGGAACTGACCCTCTCACCCAGCCGTAATCTCATTGACATTCTTGTGGATGGAGTCTCAGTTTGTGCCCTTATTGACACTGGCGCCCACATTTCCGTCCTCAGTTCCTCGCTCCGTCAACGCCTCAACAAAGTCCTCACACCCGCTCCCTCATCTACCGTTCGTGTTGCTGATGGCAACACAGCTACTGTGATTGGTATGTGTACTGCGAGAATCACCATTGCCGGCCGCCATATCCCTGTGCTATTTACAGTCCTCACCAGTTGCCCTCACAACGTTATATTAGGACTCGACTTTTTAACTGCACATTCCGCGCTCATTGACTGTTCTTCTGGACTGCTTCATCTGGACCTGCCACTCTGTCCTGACAAACAGGCCTCTGATACTTCAACGCTCCGTCTCCGCTCCTCTACATTTACTCGTCTGCCACCAGAAGCTGCAGTGTATGTGCTCATGACGCCTTTCCCCTCCGTTCCTGATGGCGACTACGTTATTTGCCCCATAACCGACGTGACACTGCAGCGTAGAATCGCTCTCCCTCATAACATCGTGCACGTAGAAAAATAACAACGCTTATATTCTAGTCTTGAACTTCGGCCTTTTTGTGCACGTTCTTCCTGAGGGCATTACTCTCGCCGAACTGACCCCACTGTCTGATGTCACAGTTGCCGCTCTTTTGCCTGACCCTACTGCTAAAGTGTCGACACGACCTGCACCGTCCCCATCTCCGGAGGCTCGCATATCACGAATGGTTGCACCTAATTTGCGCCCTGACCGTGCTACAGCACTTACGAGTCTTCTGAATTCGTACAGCGATATTTTTGATTTTGGTGACCGCCCCTTAGGACAAACATCCCTCGTTACACATCGTATCAACACCGGAGACGCCCGCCCAATTCACAGACCTTATCGAGTCGCCATTTCAGAACGACGCGTCATACAAGATGAAGTGGACCAGATGTTAGCAAAAA
The DNA here is from genome assembly GCF_055883805.1 of Amblyomma maculatum. Classification (NCBI taxonomy): domain Eukaryota; kingdom Metazoa; phylum Arthropoda; class Arachnida; order Ixodida; family Ixodidae; genus Amblyomma; species Amblyomma maculatum. Next base: position 4,953,218 of record NW_028146743.1, on the reverse strand, counting down.
ACATTATAGAGCCTTCGAGCAGTCCCTGGGCGTCGCCTGTCGTGCTTGTCAAAAAGAAGGACAATACCTGGAGATTCTGTGTTGATTACCGACACCTCAACAAAATTACAAAGAAAGACGTTTACCCGCTCCCCAGGATAGATGATGCCCTCGACTGCTTGCACGGTGCCAGCTATTTCTCTTCCATTGATCTTCGTTCCGGTTATTGGCAGATCGCAGTCGACGAACGGGACCGGGAGAAGACCGCCTTCGTCACTCCCGATGGCCTGTATCAATTCAAGGTGATGCCTTTCGGCTTGTGTAATGCGCCCGCAACATTCGAGCGCATGATGGACTCTCTCCTGCGCGGCTTGAAATGGACGACGTGCTTGTGCTATCTCGATGACGTCATTGTATTTTCGTCTACATTCGAGAGCCATGTTCATCGCCTTGATGCCATTCTTGGCGTCTTCCGAAGAGCTGGCCTTCAGCTGAACTCGAAGAAATGTAGCTTCGGCCGACGTGAACTAAAGGTGCTCGGTCACGTGGTCGACGCCCGTGTCGTTCAACCCGACCCAGACAAAATACGTGCTGTAAGTGCATTTCCTACACCCCGTTGTACCAGCGACGTACGTAGTTTTCTTGGGCTTTGCTCCTATTTTCGGCGGTTTGTACCCAACTTCGCGGAGACGGCTCGACCACTCACCAATCTTTTGAAGAATGACACTCCATTTTGCTGGGACCAAGAACAATCTCAAGCCTTTTCTGCGCTCATTGCAGCCCTCACCAACCCGCCCGTACTGGCACACTTTAATCCCTCGGCCCCAACGGAGGTACGCACCGACGCCAGTGGTCACGGTATGTGCCATACTCGCCCAACAGCAGATGGGTCGCACTCGCGTCATTGCTTATGCTAGTCGCCTCCTTTCTGCAGCTGAACGGAATTACTCGATCACAGAACGTGAGTGCTTAGCCCTCGTGTGGGCCATTACAAAGTTTCGCCCCTACTTGTTTGGCCGCCCGTTCTCCGTCATCACAGACCACCATGCCTTATGCTGGCTTTCTACGCTGAAGGACCCTACTGGTCGCCTGGGGCGTTGGGCCCTCCGCCTTCAGGAATACACTTTTTCTGTCATCCACAAGTCTGGCCGGCTGCACGCTGACGCCGATTGCCTGTCCCGCAACCCGGTAGATCCCCCACCTGCGAGCGAGTGCAACGATGACACATATGTGTTGGCCATCTCTGACCTTTCAAACATTCGCCATGAGCAGCGCTTAGATCCGAAGCTTAACAGCATTATCAATCGCCTCAGCACTGACAACCTTGACGCTACCCTAGCTCTGTTTGTGTTCCACAACGGCACCTTATACCGACGGAATATGCAACCAGATGGCACCGAGCTTCTGCTCGTAGTCCCCGAACACCTGCGTACCACCGTTCTTCAACAGCTGCACGACGCACCTACAGCGGGTCATCTTGGCGTATCTCGTACGTACGACAGCGTCCGCCACCGCTTCTTTTGGCCAGGCCTCTATCGCTCTGTCCGTCGTTACGTGGCTTGTTGTGACCGGTGTCAGCGACGGAAGAAGCCCTCGGTTATGCCAGCTGGATCCCTGCAGCCGATCGACATCCCAGTAGACCCGTTTTCCCGAGTTGGTCTTGACCTTATGGGGTGTTCATTCTCGTAAGAAGAGAATGCGCCACGGGGGGGCTGGACGCTACAGTCGCCTTCTAGCCCCGACGTGCCAGCCCTAGCAGACAGAGCTGTGACCCCCAACCCGCGGTGCGAGAAATCGCCACTGCGGCGGGTTCGGGCCAGAGGGGACAAACACCGAGTTGCGTACTCGAACAAGAGTTTATTGCACTGCTCGAGTACACGGCAAGAGAATAGCAATTAAGAACAACCGCCGTGTAGCGAGCGAACGCCGCGTACGGGGGTGCAATAACAACCACCTAATAGGGAAGCGCGTCAAGTAGGTGAGAGGAAGTGTCTGCTCACCTGACACAGCTTCTCGCTCACATCCCGTTGCGGTGCCTACGGTCAGTGTGCGATTCTCGGTGACGGCGGTGGTCTCCTCGGCGGAAATCATGAACCGCGCGCTGCGCGCCCATTCGCCGAAGAACCCCAAGCGAGTTGCTACAGTCGCGCTCCTCGACACGGAACGGGAGAGGAGGTCTCCCGGTTACGCCGGCAGGAAAGAGGGAAGCCCGCGGCAGCGTCGCCGCAGTCCCGGGAGGCGGCGGGGGGTGGCCAGCGTGCCCTCTCCTCCGCCAACCTCTCTGCCAGCGCGCGTAATCACGCGTGTTAATTACGCGCGGGCGTTATAATGGAGGAAGGGGATTGTGAATCCCCACATCCCCCCCTCCTTAAAACCGCCGTACGGCTAAAAGTAGTCACGTTCACCGAGGGATATATCGAGGGGGCCGGCTAAACGCCGTTTAACTTTTAAACACAAAGAAAACCGTTTAAACCAAAAGAAAAGTGCCAATATATAAAAAGTTGCAGACAGCTCACAGCCACGGGTGTCGGAGGGGGAGGCAAGGCCGACGACCACAGGAGACGACCTTGGAGCTGGGGACACACGTGCGGCGGCCGCAGGTCCCGCTTCTTCACAGTCACTCGGCCAGGCTTGGAAGTGTAGATGGCTGCAGGCCTGCTACTGCATTCATCGTCGGTCAGCCAGGGCAGCCTGCCGGGGAACGGTTAGGAACAGCGTCTTCGCGTTGCGTAGCATGCTGCAGGCCCCCCTCAGCGGGTCGTCCGCTCGCTCCCGGTCGGCCTCTTTTCCCTCCGTCGTTGACGCCGCCGATGGCGAGGGCAGCGGGGCGCCAAGCTGCTCCCGCTGGTGAAGCCACGGCCGCGAGCACCGAACGGCGCCGAGGCGGGCTCTTTGCTGCAGCTTTCGTCGTGCTGGACGCAGGGGCCTGTTCCACGAACTCCGGCTGGCTCGCTCCGTAGCCGACCGGAAACCGTTTGTCTTGGCCCGGTTGACGGTGACAGCAGGCTCTGGCTGCGGGAACGCCACTCCTTGGACGGCCTGCTCCTCGATGCTGCAACGGTCGTCGTGGCCTCCGCCGGCTCCCCTCCTTGCTGGCTGTAATGCTGTCTTTTCCCTAGTTACATTTTTGTTTTTGTTTTTAAATCTACCCCCACTCGATCTTTTCCAAGAGAAAGCGCGTGCTTGCTCTGGAAGCAAAATGCGCTGAATATTAACGGAGCGTCCCATCTATATTCAGCACAAGAAATCACTCCCTGCGCATTGGTCAGAGTACGTCTGCCGTGGGCGCAAGTCGTAACGAGGCGCGATGCTCGAGATCCCAAGCCTTGCCTCTCGCTACAGCTGCCTACTGGTGGGGGAGTGCGTCCTCCTCGGGCCACGCAGCGGGGCTCGGATTGCGGTGCGCTTTGTGAAAGTCTAGCTCCGCCATCTTTGCTTGCAGCTCTGTCGCGCGTCGGCGTGTGCCCAACGCAGCAACCGTGGCGTTGTTGCGAACTTATAGGAAGTTCTACCCATTCGACAACGTCACCATGCACATCACTAGGCAGCGAAATGACACAACCTGAAGAAAAGTCTTGGGGCCGTTCGCATGCTCAGCGATGCACATGTGCGATATAGCTCTTCTCAGCGTGACCAACCTCGAAGGACTCAGTGTATCCTTCGTGTGGGGAAAGGATTGCGCAAGGTGCTGTAGTACTGACGGCAGGGATCCAACGCGCTCACAGCAATACAAGCTGTGTAGCGCCCGCACAGGCAGCAATACCAGCGTGCCCTTATGTGCGCCGCGGCCGCGCCGCTCGGCTCCCAGAGCCCGTCGAACACTGGTCGACAAAATAAAAGAAAAAACAGGATCCTACCGCTTTCCTAAAGCTCCCTTAAGGCTGACTAGGCTCCCCACTGCACTGATGAAATTAAAACGGTCAGCGCTTAAACTTAGAGAAGCCGGGTAGGCCGGCCCTTCTCTGAGGCTGCGAGCCATCGCGACGAACTGGCTAACGGGCGCGGCAGAAAGGATAGTAATAACACTTCTCATGCCTTCAACGTGCGCGTGCAAAAGTACATACGCTACAACGTTTCCAGTTCTCCCGTAGAGCATGGTAAGTCAAAACACTACGAGAGAATGCCCATCACACCAGCGTCCGCGCGTCACCCTGCTACAGAGCGGTGGAGTCGTGTGAGATGACATCCTGCCCTCGCAGAAAATTACAAGATCACAGTGGCTAGCGTCAGCTCCTGATCTCTCGCAATAGTAACAGTTAAGGTGGTTTTGCTTGCTTGCCGTTGTGCAATCACCACTGCAGTATTAGAAGATACTGAAAAGTCAGTCCTGCTCACTGCCATGGCTAGTCTATGTGTGGCGTCGTACACACACAGACACTCGATTTGTCACACCTCTGGCCCCACGTTCGGGCGCCAAGATATGGGGGTTTTCATTCTCGTAAGAAGAGAGAATGCGCCACGAGGGGAGCTAGACGCTAGAGTCGCCTTCTAGCCCCGACGTGCCAGCCCTAGAAGACAGAGCTGTGACCCCCAACCCGCGGTGCGAGAAATCGCCACTGCGGCGGGTTCGGGCCAGAGGGGACAAACACGAGTTGCGTACTCGAACAGAGTTTATTGCACTGCTAGAGTACACGGCAAGAGAATAGCAATTAAGAACAACCGCCGTGTAGCGAGCGAAAGCCGCGTACGGGGGTGCAATAACAACCACCTAATGGGGAAGCGCGCCAAGGAGGTGAGAGGAGGAGTCTTCTCACCTGACACAGCTTCTCGCTCGCATCCCGTTGCGGTAAGAGCCTACGGTCAGCGGGCGATTCTCGGTGACGGCGGTGGTCTCCTCGGCGGAAATCATGAACCGCGCGCTGCGCGCCCATTCGCCGAAGAACCCCAAGCGAGTTGCTACAGTCGCGCTCCTCGACACGGAACGGGAGAGGAGGTCTCCCGGTTACGCCGGCAGGAAAGAGGGAAGCCCGCGGCAGCGTCGCCGCAGTCCCGGGAGGCGGCGGGGGGTGGCCAGCGTGCCCTCTCCTCCGCCAACCTCTCTGCCAGCGCGCGTAATCACGCGTGTTAATTACGCGCGGGCGTTATAATGGAGGAAGGGGATTGTGAATCCCCACAACCTTCTCGGGCCTTTCCCACTTTCTGCGTCGGGGAATAAATGGATTGCAGTCGCCACGGATTATACTACGCGCTACGCTGTCACCCGAGCGATACCCACCAGCTGTGCAACTGACGTGGCTGCGTTTCTTCTGCACGACGTCATCCTGCTCCATGGTGCTCCACGCCAGCTGCTCACTGACCGTGGCCGTTGCTTTCTTGCTCGAGTAGTCGACGAAATTCTTCGGTATTGCTCCATCAAGCACTCTTTTACCACCGCATACCATCCACAAACGAACGGCCTCACCGAACGCCTCAACCGCACGCTCACGGACATGCTGTCAATGTATGTCTCGGATGATCACCGTGACTGGGATGTTACTTTGCCGTTTGTAACGTTTGCGTACAATTCCTCTCGTCACGACACAATGGGCTATTCACCCTTTTATCTGCTATACGGCCGTGACCCTCCCCTTCCGTTTGACAGCGTACTGCCTCCCACCGCTAACGCCAGTACCTACGTTCGTGACGCCATGTCCCGAGCTGACGCCGCCCGTGTTAAGCCGGAACCGCGTGGCGCGATTTAGGGCGTGATTGCCGCGCGGATGGTGGGACGCGCGCGTCATTCTGACGCGTTCCCACTAGTTCCCACTATGAAATCGCGCCGCCGCGTGGTTCTACGCTTCGTCACGTGTCATTTTGGTTTTTTGGTTTGCCAACAGATGGCTCTGCTCTCCGCGCATCTTGGCGGAACCTTTTCGGCGGAACTTTGTTTCCTCGGTCACGGCCGGTCTCGAGGGAGAGAGCGCTCCTCTTCTTGCGCACTCTCTCCCTCGAGGCCGGCCGTGCCTCGGTAAAGCTGGTGCGCGTCCAAGGAGCCACGTGCTTCACGTATCGTGTTCGTTCGCGCGTAGTGTTTCGCACGCAATGTTGCTGTTCGAAATTATGTTTGATAAATACACTTTGGAGGAAATGTCGCTGTATAATTACATGATTATTGTTTTTATTGTAGTGTCCTGTAATTTAAAGGGCATATTATATATGCGGTAACAGAGATAACTCATCTCGTTGGGAGTTATGTGGTCTGGCAACCCGGAAAAAGCGGCGCGACACCGCCGCTCAATTTTTCTCGTGCGGGTGCTCGCGCGTCGGCGGCAACGCGGCTGTATGCCGCGCGTCACGTTTTTCGCTCGCGAAAAACGCTCCATGCGGTTCCGGCTTTATCGCTCGCCGCCGACTAGCTTCCTCACAAAGTTCTCAAAAACGGCGCCATGATTCTCGCCACCGGGATGTCCACTACTCTCCGGGCTCTCTCGTCTTGCTCTGGACTCCCGCTCGTAAAGTAGGGCTGTGTGAGAAGCTCTTGCTACGATACACAGGACCCTACCGTGTTTTACGGCCAGTCACTCCTGTGACATACGAGATCGCCCCTGCACATCCGCCGCAACAGTCCTCTATGCCACGCACCGAGATTGTTCATGTCGCCCGGATGAAGCCGCATTACCCCTGTAGTACTTCGTCCTAGAGCACACCGGGACTGTGCTTTTCGGGGGGGGGGGGGGGGGGGTAATGTGACATATATGCCCTGCATCGCTGTAAGTTGCAGATGAAAACGATCAGCAACAGTGACACAGAAGAAGACAAAGTAGTAGCAACGATTGATGCTAGAATAAGGTCGACGCTGCTGTGTTTCTGTGTTCTGTGTGCGGTGCCAGCCTGGACTAACCTTCGTGGACTGGCCTTGCCACGTTACAATATGTTCCACAGGAGTTCCCTGCTTACGTTGTCGTACTCCCCGTTTATGTCCAGGAAGGCCAAATACAAAGGTCTATTTTCTACTCTAGATATTTCGATGCATTGGGTAAGCACGAACAGGCTATCATCTAAGCGCCTACCATTTCTAAAGCCGTTCTTAAAGGGACACTAAAGAGAGAAAGGAAGTGGGTTTGCATCGATAGAATGCCAGTTCCTGATTACAAAAAGACCACTCTTACTGAAAACAGAGCTGTTATAAGGTAGTAAAGAAGAATAACAGAAATACAGGTATCGCCACCACAGCCAAACGGCCGAGGCTCGCAACTACAAATCACGTGACGCGCTAGGGATCCCGGAGGCTGACAAATGCGAATTACGTTGAATGTTTGAATGCGGTAGTACGTTTTTTCTCAAACACGATAACACGCTTCTATCATACGTAAACGACGGCGAAAAGACAACGTAAACGTTGCAAGGCAAATACAAAAATATACTTGGAGGCGCCACAGGCGCCCACTTCAGTTTTGGTTATGTTTCGGCTCAGGCATTTCGTGCGCACTCGGATAGTTTGTTCGAACCTGCAGCGCCTGAATTACGAGCTTGGAGCAGCAGATGCGCCTTGATGGTTCCAATTTGAGCATTCGGAGGCACGAGCGAGCGAAATCCGCTACCGCCGACACACTCCTTCGTTCACACTTCTGCGCCAACATATCGCCGCCGTTGCCGCTTCGACTGCGACCTGACCGCTTGACTGCAGCTACGTACGCCACGAAAAGCATACATATGCTAAGCACCGAAGGAAAAACGCATTATCAATCAATTGTTCACTAAATCATGGCACATCTGACCAACATATACTGCGTCAACAAGACCTTCAACGTGCTATTTGCAGGCGTCGTAAACAAAAGGGGCATACTTGCCGCTCATACCAAGGAGAGCGTCGATATATTGCGCTCGTCGCCCGGCGAAAAAAAGGGCCTCGGGTAAAAAGTAAAAACTAAAAATAACGAAGCACCAGAAATACATTACAAAAGGTTAAAAAAAAATCGATTTGTAAAAAAAAAAAAAATAAATAAACCGCCAGAAGCAGTGAGACTCGAACTCGCTACTGCTTGCTCCGTAACGCACGGCGCTAACCGCTCGGCTACGCCGCGCCATGAGAACTTCGGAAATATTTTTAGTTTTTATGTCATGGCCCCATTTACAATAAAGTGTTTTTGCTGCCGGTCTAAAAATTACACCTTCTTGATCATAGGCGCATGCTATGCGCATGCTGCCTGCTCTCACGTCTTGCAACTAATGTTCTGGATGCCTATGCGCACTATATTGTGCACTGGATCCATTTTAACATGTGGAATTTCACAGCGCTGGCAAATGTAGTGGCGCCGGCACTTCGGTCATGTTCTGCTACCGTGCACGTAATTTTCGCTGAACACGGAGCTGTAGCACAAACCTTGAAGGAAAAAAGTGCGACGAAGCTTCAAAACTGACAAGCGCAGCAGCGAGGACACTATTTTGCTGGTAACTAAATCTTATTTGTATGTAAACATGTCAGGAAGCGTTGCGATGACCGAGGGCTCGGTTTGTTTATACACAGTGCAAGAAGGAGCGCAAAAGCTTGAGAAACATGTAAAGCATTGTGCATTACAAGCCCCCTATGTTTTTTTTTTCTTCCTTTATGGGCCCATCGCTCGGTAAATTACTATCTTCATCGTTTTATTTATTTCGGCTGAGGCTGTCATTGCGAGTACGCTGTTGCCAAGTTGGCCCTTGAGGTATACTTGAGGGATGCGACGCCGCGGGCCGCGCCGGCTCGCTAGCTATCACGGAGTCTCCGCCTACGTCATAGTGTGCGTCACTCAACTCCGACTACGTAGTCGGAGGACACAGTTTGAATTCGACTGGCGGGAACAAGAAAAAACTTCAACCTCTTATCGCAGTATCTCAGCAATTATTCGATTTTTTGCTGCCGGATATGCGGCGACAGTGTCACCAAATGTAGTTTATTAGATTTTCATACCATCTTTGGCTGTCTTTAGTGTCCCTTTAAGTTCTCCGAGTATCTTGTTACTATCTACCCATGCTTGCACCTTTAATTTCACTGCCTGCATGGCTAACCTGTACATAACAGATGTTATGGTAATCGGCCTGTAGGATTTTATGTGCATCCTGTCTCCTTTCCCTTTATAAATCAAATTCATTTTACTCTGCCGCCAGCTGTCCGGAATTTGCTTATTCGTTATGACAGTTTCCAGAGCTTTTAACAACGTTTTCTTACTTTTTGGACCGAGTTCATTAATCAGCTTGATCGGAATTCCATCTATTCCTGTAGATGTGTTTTTAGGAATATTTTTTTCGGCCTTTTTCCAGTTTAGATTGGTCAGTTCTAAGCTGCTTTGTATTCTGCTACCTTGTGTGTCTTCCTGATTTGCGGAGATTACCCTATCGTCACTCTTAAATGACTCGGTTATAACTGATGTAATGTAGTTCACTGTGTTATCTCCCTTTAAACAATTTCCCGCATTATCTTGAATCCGATCCTGCTTTCTTTGATTCTTCTTCCCAAGCCAGCTTATATGGTTCCAGAATTTTCTTGCTCTGCCTCTAGAGGCATCGTGTATATCAGCCATCCAGCGATCGGTGGACTGTCTTATTTTACTTTGGACGAGGGCCTGCACTTGAAGTTTCTTTGGTCGATATGATTCCCATTTTTGGTCGATTTCCTCCTGAGATACCTGTGCCTTCTTTGCCATTCGGTGTTCCCTTGAAGCAGCCCGTCGTTGTTCAATAGCTTCCCTGCCCTAGCAAAAAAATCCGATAGAAAACTAATAGCCTATAAGATTATTGATATTGGTTTTATAGGTCTGCCAGAGTATTGGTCTTATGGGTATCCTAGCCGATTGGTTTTACAGGTCTACTGGAGTATTGGTTTCATAGGTCAATTGTTTACTGGTCGTATAGGCTATGGTTTTATCGGTCCTATGGCATCTGATAAACTGATAGGTCTGTAATGCTAGTACACCCATAGCTGTCAATAATCTGATAGACCTACAAAACCAGTAGGCTTGCTATTGGTTTTGTAGGCCCTATGGAATATTGGTCTCATCGAGTAGCTGCGGGTGTTTTACCTCTCCGGACACCTGAAAGGAGAGGGCAGCTATGTTCCATTTTCTAGGGATGAGTTACGCAGCAGGTGCATGTATACACATTTTAATCCACAATGACAGCGGCAACGCATACTGGCACATAATCCAAACATTGACTGCATCCAGGTAGCCCTCGATTCCAAGATTGCGGATTTCGGCCCGATGATGTAGTCTCTCGAATGCCAAGGCACCTGAAAGAAATAAAAAAATGCGTTACAGCTTGAAAAATAAGCGATTTCAAGAACGCGACACCACCATGACTTCAAAAAATCGGTCCACACATATACCGGCAACCGCGATTGCGCGCGTATTCATGCGGAGGCAGTTAGGAGAGGCGCCGCCATTACTGAACGCCGAGGTAGCTGCTGAACCAACATTCCGCCTTGCGCCTCACCACAGGTTCTGCCACTTAAACACAGTGCGCACGATATTTGAAAACAGATTAACGCTAAAAAGTTTCATCAATACTTTCAAGAAATCGTGCCGACAACTTTAAAACTCGACGCTGCGTTATATCACACCGCGCGATTCAAATTCCTTTGTTGGCGTGCAGGCAACGGCATTCTGCAACGCAAAACCACATCATACACTGACAAAGTATAAACGTCAGCCCGAAGTTGCAAGTGATGCACACGCACCTGATCAAAAGCTGAACGTGCGCTGGAACGTTGATATCCTCGAGAAGCACCCCGAAAATCGGCGAAAACTTATAAACACAGGGCACCGACCGAACTGCCGCCCGATCAGCGATCGCGCCAGCGCCAATGCCTCTATGGAGCTGCGCATGCGCGCCCAGAGGAGAGGTGGAAAGGAGGATGAGAGAGGCCAGCACGGGAACGCTTGCGCGGGAGTGGGAGTGAGAGAAAGGAAACCTACCTCTCCGCTGCGAAGCGCCGCCGGCATCGCGCTACCGCGTCGGCAGCTCGAGCCGTACTCGTCGCGTGCTCGATGTCGACTCCTCTCGCTTCGGCGGCGGTTGCAGCGTTGCAGTTGCTTGGACGCGCGCCTCTCAATCCATTTCACCGTCCTTCTCTGCACATGTAGCTGATTATGACTGAGCTGGGCCCCGACAGAACCGTGCTATATCCTCGTGCTTTCCCATCTCCATTCAGTAATCCAGTAGCAACAGCGTCGCGCGTCTTGCGGCTCCAACCGTACGTAGTTTGTTGAGACCGCGCGCAGCGTTCTCAATTGTTATTGCGGCTAATATTGTACGTTACGGCAACACTCAATAAACGGGATGAATGCGTGAGTTTTGGGGATGTGTCCGAGATGGAAAAGGAAACAATGACAAAGACCTAAAATCTCCAACGTACTGATCCTGCATGCAAGACCCATAAACAAAGGCATACTGATGTATCAGACACATGAACCAATATGTAGTAGTCTACAAGACAAGCATGTATCAGCCTATAAGATGTATGGGCTTCTGCACTGGTCTGATACTTTTCTTATACAACCCACCGATAAACCTATGAAACCAATACTATTGCCTATAGGACAAATATGTACCAGTCTATAAGATTTATGAGTTTCTGAATAAGTCTCATAGAAATGCAGATAAAACACATAGAATACCTACAGAACCAATACCGATTCTTATAAAACCAATAACGCACCCTATTGGTCTTTTTTGCTAGGGTGATTTCCTTATTCCACCAGCTCCGTGGCTTCCTGTTTCCATTCCAGCGGTTTGCTACCTTAACCTCCTGAATTTTCCTCCTTATGAGTAGTTCTACCTGTTCATAATTCCAGTCTTCCATGGGGCTTTTTTCTATTGCTTCCTCTATGTCTGCTGCTATCTGCGCTATTTGACCGTCGTTTAATTTTGCGTTTACGTTTTGTCTAAGTTCCATTTCTCTTTTCATCAAGGGCCCCATCTGCAGACTAATACGTTTATGATCACTTCCCAGACTACACTCCCCTTCTTCGTCTATTTCCATTTTTGTGACCTTGCTATAAATTTCCTGTGACATTAGACAATAGTCAATGGTCGTCTGGCGTCAACCGCGCCACACGAGCGCCTCCTGCTGGTAAGACGGGCAACATGTACACACACACTCAAATGATGCATACGGGTAGCGTTTATCGTCTGCTTGCAATGGCACATGCTAGGAAATGACTTTCAGCATAGCATAATTAGTTCTCCGACGTTATTTCCCCGAAGGCGTGGATGTTATTGACACTGCCGAGCACTTTGATTTCGAGCCGCTCGCCAGCGACTCAAGTGAAAAAGCAGGAAACAGCAGCAGGCATGAATGCTTGGCGGTTAGCATGCGGGAAATATCCGCTGGTTAGACACTTTCAACAAATATACTGATTACTTGAAGATGCTGCTTTCTCTGCCCAGTTGCTGGCGCTGTGAGCTCCAAAGTTGCGTTCGAAAATGAATAGTTTTTGCAGTAAAAAAAGCATAGCCAAATCCGACAACTTCAGCCCCCATGACCAGTGTGACTATAGTGCTCTAGAATAGTGTGACTCTCATCCTGCCCATCCTCATGTCTGCTCGCGCGCTGATTGGTCCCGACGCGGCAGACCTGAGTGGCGCCAGCCAAGCATGTGGCGACATCTGGCGCTGTCAAGGCGATCTAGGCATGCAAAGCCATGGCCTCCGAGATCGCCTCCGCGCGCACACGCGCGAGGGTGATCTCGGAGGCCATGGCAAAGCCATTGCCGCCGCTATCGGTAATGTCTTGCGGATCACTGTTTATTCGCGCGCATAACTCCGTACAAAGGACCATGAATAACGAATAAACTGGGAGGATTGTTTGACCAATACTGAGGTGCTGGTACAGTGATTGCTGCGATACTTGTGTGCGTTTTTTACACATTCGCTTTGCTGCTGCTGTCCGGTGCGATTCGCCTGGCGTTTGCTAGCTCCGCTGTTGAAGGCGTCTTGCGAATAAAGGATGTATCTTTTATGAGATACGCTCCTAGTAAAGGGGCCTGAAAGTCCAACATTTATTACAGTGTTAACCCATTCCAAATTGCCGTTCGCTGCCGCCTCGATGTGAAACCAGCTAGGCCCAGTGACGTCTAGGGCAGGCAGGGAGCAGCAGCACAGTTCATGTCTCCTGGATAGCCAGTGGACGGTGCCGTTGCCAAAAGCTGCGCGCTTGTGCAGGAATGCTCTTGGGACCCGAGTGCAGCAGGCAGCCTTAATGTACACCAGGCTCAAGTTGCACGAGTGCGGCGTCAATGACACGAGTAAATAAATTGTGCTTCCCCTTTTCGAAATCCGATCTGTGGTCCACGCTCACATAGTATACTTGAGCATTGTGCTTGAAAAGCACGCCGACCACGAGGTCGACGCCAAGTGAAATAATTGTAACATACAGCAACGAGGACGGTGTGAAAAGCCATCGAGTCAAGCGAGCAGAAGTCTAGAGCTTTCCCTGGATTGCCCAGTCGATACAGACAGGGCAGACACTGTGAGGTATCTGGTGTTATCACTGGTCTTTGCTCTGCTGACTTCAGGTCACAGTTGTTTGATGACGTCCCGTTATTTACCTATGTACACGTTTTCGTCACAGGGATGTACGTCAATATTGATGGGTTTTTGAAAATGGAGTCTTTGCTTGGCTAGTATTTAAAATCAAATTAAAATATGTTCGCTGCAAAACGAGAGGTTGGGATTACTTGGGGAGCATCTCTGTATAACCAAGAAAGCAACCGTATTCCGTCTGATGCTTCAAAAATTGGTAATTACACAATTGAACAGTTTTCTTCCAGGATACCCACCATTTCACTTTTTTTTTCGGTTTATATTGAAAGGGCTGTCGTTACACTTATCGCAGTGTGTTTACAATTGAGATTTTGCCATGGCTCTTCACAATATTTTGTTGAGAATGGAGGGCTTTCTCCACAGGTGAGCGTGTTTAGGATATACTGCCAGTGCATTGCGATTGCTGCTGAGTTCATTTTTCCAAGCTCAGATTGCATCAATGAACATGCTTCATTCGCATCGTACCCACCATTCTTTTTTATGTTTGTGTTAAATGTGCTGCCGTTACTATTGAGCATATATTTATATATGTGCATTTGTATATTTACAGGTCATCAATGTGCCCCCCGGACCTGATATCACAGAGGGAAAATAAAACATAAATAACCAAATAAACATGAGTGTACAACAGTTTTTCTTGGTGATTTTCAGCAGTTGCTGCAAAGTATGAAATCAATTAGGCTTAGTGTACTCTAAATGTACTTAGGGCATATCTCCCAAGGAGAAGTATATTTGCAGGATGGTAGTAGCTGCACACTAACGTCCACACACCCTACTTTATAATAAGCGAGTAATTGCTCAATAATATCCATCCAGGTGGAGCCATATGGTGCTTGGATGGACATTATTGAGCATATACTCGCTTAATTAAAAGTAGGGTACTCCTAATGCACAACTCACAGCACCAAAAATATTTTGGTTAATATCCACACAATATCATTTAATGTCTCATCAATATTGTGTGTGGACATGCTCTGAGCATTATATGGGGGTCCACAAGTGTCAAAATGAACATTCCATGGATGTTATGTCAAAATAATATAAGCTTTTGTAAACATCATATGGACATCAGATATCTATTGGTGGATGTTCATTGAATGTCTATTGAATATCCCAGCCAACCAAGTCATGTTCAGAGGATGTCCATATAATATTCTTGATAAGATATCAGATGTCCATATGATGTTCTTACAAGTTCATATTATGTCCATAGAATGTCCATGTGATGTTCATTTTGATCATAGTGGATGTCCATATAACACCCACATCATGACCACAGGTGATAATCCTGAGACATTCAGAGGATATTTATTAGATATTCATCTAATCTATTTTGGGAGGGGCGGGGGTCATGCCCTGGGTTCCATGCTGAATGCAATGCCAATGTAGTGGCAAATATGACAGAACACAGAGGGCCACAGTGAGATTTGTTTATTTAGTCCCTAGCCGTTCTCAAACCTGTTCATGAGGTGTCCGTTGCATCTCGAGCGGCCTGTCAATATAAAAAAGTACAATATGAAACAGCAGCCATGTAAGTGAATAATGCACTTTGTGCACAAAAACGTGTCTGTTAGAGTAGTTTAGGCTTGACGAAATTAGCTTAGGAGTGATGCCACATGTGGAAAATAGTTTACAACTATGAACCAAGACCTTCACTGATGTGCTAATTGTACTCAACTAGTAGCACCTTCCAGAGAAACACAACTTTATTCTGGAACCCTTTGAGACGTCACTTTGATGGTGAAAACAAATACTTATTAGTTTTTCGATGAAGAATACCAAGTTTTTTCAGGCTTGTAATAGCATGCTAAAGACAGCTATAAGAATTGAAAACCAGCATTTAAAAAATCAAGGTTATAACACTGGTACCCTCGGCACCGAAAAAACATTTCAAAGATACTTGTTAAACAAGAAATTATGAGAAAACGTTGACAACAGTTCTACTGCCATATTCATACACAAAAAATGCTCCCATTCTGACAAAAATAAAAGAATCAGCTTGCCTCGGCTTTCTTCGTGATCCTCTCCTGCAGCTGCTTCAGCCTGCAAGGCGCATGTTGCAGCCACTTTTTTATCACACCCTCTATCTCATCTTGTGTCGCTGAAAATATTGTGTTTGAGTGAGCCGCATCTGTGCAGAATGAAAGAAATTTAGCATGATGGGACACTTGTAAAAAAAGGGCACAGAACGATTGATACTGCATTATAGCTTGTTGCGTCAGTTGATGTAATTAGACAGGTGGAGTGTGAAGAAACACAGATGGTAAGGGATGGGCACGGAGAGGCCTTTTTTTTAAAGCCCATCCTCCAGCTAATTACTAAATCTTATGAATAAAGCAGTGCCAGTCTATGTCATTCTTTTCTCGCCTGTGTCCTCACGCTGTACCCCAACTTAATCTGGTGGACAGTATATCCACTTACACCAAAGAAAGAACACACCTTGCTTGCTACAAAACTTTTTCATGTATTGAAAATGGTTAATGAAAACTTGCACGTGGCTTCTGCAGTATACAATTAATTTGTTCCCTTTCATTTTAAGATTATATGCAAAGCAACAGTGATTTTTTAATTGTAGAATACACTCACTTTGCCTACCAAAGTTTAATTGCTAATTTTCGGCTGCACTGTCAAAACAACTTTGATGAACAACATACCCTTTATGACAGCTGTCACATTCAAGTCTCTGAATTTGGACTTTCCTTTATTGCCCACCCAGCTGTAATTTTGGGCAACTCTGTCTTCCATTAAATACGTCAAAATCCGTTTGGTTGTTGTCGCCACATTGTTGCCGCCAAGGCTCTTCAGTTCTTTAAGCTGAAAAAAAGAAATATATGTAGCACAAGAAATCATTTTGTGCTTCACGTGACCAGAAAGCGTCCTTCACAATGAAACTTAGGAAAAAGAAAATTCACCGCCAGCTATCGAACCACCATCCGAGCAGATCAGCTTCCAGATCCAGACGCGAGAGCACTATATTACTGCAGCCAGTCATATATCTAAAACTGTAGTACACTCTTGCACTCTGCAGTAAACATTGTCTCCATCAAGTTCCAGGTGCAAAACACTTTCGCGCTTTGCAGTGAACATCGTCATCTTCTTGAAGTTCCACCTGCACCGCTCCTTCACTTAGCCTAGGTAAAAATGCCGTCACTAGATAGCACACATTTGTGGAAATATTGGAACGGTAGTGATAGTAATGATAGTAAGAGAAATGTTTTCACATTACTGCAGCTAAGAAGACTTAAGTGCACCTCTAGAAGTTTTTGTATTAACAAAAATTTGACTTCAAAAATTACAAAATTTGTTTTATGCTTTGTAGCTGCATACGTTAGGCTGGGGTAAAAATTTACTTAACCTCGAGCCTATTAATATTAAAGATAATAGATACATATCACAGAACATGCAGGTGATTTTGCCGTAAATAAAGAAGTAATTACAAGCATCCACCCAAGCGCAGCCATACAGCTGCTGCTAAAAAATAGCATACCAATTTTCTATGAGCACTATTCATATTTTGCAATATTTGTGTTTAGTATGATTGCAGAATGGGCATACCACTTGTAACCGTATAACTGCTAATGCAAATTCCTGTTCCACTCAAACAAATCACACGTTCGGCAAACAGGACAAGCTGTTGCCTTGTGCAGCTATTTTGTACACTGAAATGCTCAGCCCACTTTTCAGGATATACAGAGAAGCCACAGGCAATTTATAGAGTAACATATCAGATATTCAGAGTTTCTAACAAAGCAAAATATTCATGGTACACATAAAGTCTTCTTACCAGTTGCTCCTTAACTTCATCGACGTTGCCGTCAAACTCCAAGAAGCTTTCCATATCCACATATGGTTTAGAAACCAATATGGATGCTCCAATGCTTGCCTCGGGGACCCTCAATGCTGGCAAATTCTGAAGCAATTCCACAGCTTGCTCAACCATTAGCCTTGTGAGCCTCAATTCTCGCATTACCTGCCTTTGAAACTCTAGCAGTGGATATAAGAAAACACGCACTGTAAGACTTCATGGAAATAATGCATATATACAAGTAAGCTACAAAATAACAGTATGTAAAAACTTCACAAGTGCAGACATGAAAAAAAGCTTACCTGCTGCAGGGATGATGGCGTCTCTAGATGCTGTGGTGGCTGTAGGTGGGCATGCTACAGAATTAAAAGAGCACATTAGCTAACAGCCCTTTTTCTTAAGAATATTAAACTAGCTTGACCCACCTGAGGTGTGAATGGTGGATCCAGTTGGTGTACTAGCACCTGAAAATGTAAGCAAGCTTGAGCGTTTTCAGAATTTATGTTTACAAATACCACGTTATAGGAATACCTGATCCAATAGCTGCCGTGACATGGGCGTTATGCTGTGCTTCATCTGAAACAAGAGTAATCATTGTTGACAAGAAGTTAGGCCTATTTTGTTCCCATGACTCATCCACTTCTTATGCTCAAGCATACCCAAATAGGTCATACACACCTAACGTGGATGGTGCTGGAAACGCCAATGGTACAGCTGGATATGGTTTATGCACCTTTTTGCCTGCCTTCCGTTTCTTTGGAGGGCTGTCGTCGTCAGAATCCGACTCCGACAAAAACCTTTTTGGTTTTGAGACAACCCGTCTCCGTTCATCATCTGTTGATGCCAAGTCCGAGGTAACTTCTGCTTTTCCTAATCTTTTCCTCGCACTCTCATATGATGCTAGAAATAGAGAACATGAACATATTATAAATACATATATACATAGAGAGAGGATGGGACAGAAAGAGAGGATGTAAAAAGGTTGAATGTCTTCTTTGATCAACTAAAGGTGTCAAACACTGAACTAGCATTTCAGCTGATGTATCATGCCCAGCTTTTTGGGACATGTACTACTCACGCCATCTACCGGCAGGTGGTGTCGACAGGGCGCGTTACTTAATGGGAACGGGTACAAAAAAATACGTAAAACGTGAACAAAAACACGTACGCAAAATGATTCCGGGATTTATATAATATAGAGTTAGCCGAAGATTGTGCCGAAGTTTCAGCTCTGTGCTCTTATTACACGAGCTTCCCAGCGCGTCTGAATATTATGCATTGCTTCCAATTGCAAGGCACCAAAATTTCCCTCTTTTTCAGACTTTGAAACTGTGTAGCGTCGTAACGCGGATAGATATCGAAAATGATTCCCGGTTTTAGGTACCCTAACATATGCTGATTAAAATGGTTTGCGTCGATCTGGCATAGATTTAATCATGCAGCTTCCTGGGGCCGTTTTATGTGCAACCTGAAGTCGCCTCGCATATGAAACACGGCGCCTGCAGTGGGCAGTTACGCAGAAGAGGTGGTTGGGTGATTCCACATCAGACGGATCAAAGCGTGGCTTGTCGAAATTTTTATGTTATGTTTCCTGATGTTTAAATAAAAAAATATCTGCAACTGGTTTTAATCCATTTTTGTTTTCTATAAGCACCGGGTATAATTATTGGCCACGAGGTCTAGCGCCGCGATTATATGCTCTGCTGTTTGGCTAAGTTTTTATGAATGACATAAAATGTTAAAGTTATGTAAATAAAATCGTTTGACTACATATCAAAATGTTTTTATTTCCGCTCAATTATTTTTGTTTTTGTTTTTATAGCGAAATTTTTAACGAAACGTCAACCCAAGGAAACGACTTTTTTTTTGCTATTTTGCGTATCTAAAAAAAAGGTTACTACAAAGCAACAGAAATACGCATTATGTTTCATGTAAACTTACCTATCAAACTGCCAGCGCTCCTATCTAACGTTTCCGATTAAGCGTTATGATCGGGCTAACTTCAACAAACGCTGCGCAATGGAAAGTTCGGACAACAATGAAAATACTTTGTACTTCTTAAAATTAGTCCACATATTATCCTCTATATCAACTTTCATAATCACTAAAAACTTATTGCGTAATTTCATTGCACTAATAGTTACGGCTTCTTTAATGAGGTCCCTCCGCAAGGCTCAGCGCGCAATGCGGATTGTAGAGTCTACGGAGTCATTCCAAGCCAACGCATCCAGACATTGCACTCGACCATCTTCGATTTCTTTTTAAAAAATTATGGCGTGTTTTACTGTGATGAACATTATCCTGGCCTTGTTTTAGCGGAAAAACATTTTCCAACGTGGCCGCCGTTTGCAAACGGAGCGAAACCTAGCCGCACAATCAAATTTGTAAAAATTAAAGTTCTTGACGCACAACTTCTAAAATTTTTCATGCAAATAAAACAAACATGTTTAAAACGAGTGCACATATAGATTATTTATTGTAAATAAAACGCGCATAATTATGATTTACAAACATTTCAAGCTCTGAAACTTACATTTCGTTCTACTGTATACCCTTTAAAGGAGGCACTCGAAGCAGTGGAATAGGTCTCTGTCCATGCCGTCGCAGTCACCGCATCGCCCCTGTTACGCTAGCTGCTAGCTTTACTAAAAAAAAGGCAGTTCGTTTTGAAAAGGGCAATATAGTGCGAACATAAAATATTTTAATACACACTGTCCTACGCAACAATTGGAAACAAAATTTGTGCAGTCAGAATCACCGCGTCATTACAATGTATTGCTGTTACATATACAACCTAAACAGTCCACTACAGATGTCGCTATAATGTGAATGTAGCTAAAAACATTTCACAACAGACAGGACACATAAAAGAAGCAATGCTTTAAGAAAAAAAAGGAAGGCAAACTTCTCGTCGGTTAGCAAACAATATCAGTCAGCAAAAGTTGACGTAATTTGAATATAAATATGCTCACGGTTTATACAGGCAATGCAGCTTATGTCAGGCAATGTAGCAATATCCTTGAGAGTATCGAATGTTGTGGCTCGAGCTCCCCAGATGGTACAGAAACAACGGCACAGAACGGCAGACTACCACATGCAGGAATAAGCGGACAAAGACGCCAGGCCCTCTTAAATAACCTCGGGCGTGGTTTTGGCGCCTTTTTTGCCGGACAGGAGTGCTTTCTTCTATCTTCAGTCCTGCTGTACCTGATTGGTGTATTTTCCCTCGCCGGAGACGTCTCCGCAGTCTCACTGACCTTATATATTTAGCTTTCGGCATCGCAAGTGTGTGTGTGTGTGTGTGTGTGTGTGTGTGTGTGTGTGTGTGTGTGTGTGTGTGTGTGTGTGTGTGTGTGTGTGTGTGTGTGTGTGTGTGTGTGTGTGTGTGTGTGTGTGTGTGTGTGTGTGTGTGTGTGTGTGTGTGTGTGTGTGTGTGTGTGTGTGTGTGTGTGTGTGTGTGTGTGTGTGTGTGTGTGTGTGTGTGTGTGTGTGTGTGTGTGTGTGTGTGTGTGTGTGTGTGTGTGTGTGTGTGTGTGTGTGTGTGTGTGTGTGTGTGTGTGTGTGTGTGTGTGTGTGTGTGTGTGTGTGTGTGTGTGTGTGTGTGTGTGTGTGTGTGTGTGTGTGTGTGTGTGTGTGTGTGTGTGTGTGTGTGTGTGTGTGTGTGTGTGTGTGTGTGTGTGTGTGTGTGTGTGTGTGTGTGTGTGTGTGTGTGTGTGTGTGTGTGTGTGTGTGTGTGTGTGTGTGTGTGTGTGTGTGTGTGTGTGTGTGTGTGTGTGTGTGTGTGTGTGTGTGTGTGTGTGTGTGTGTGTGTGTGTGTGTGTGTGTGTGTGTGTGTGTGTGTGTGTGTGTGTGTGTGTGTGTGTGTGTGTGTGTGTGTGTGTGTGTGTGTGTGTGTGTGTGTGTGTGTGTGTGTGTGTGTGTCGCGCGGCCCTGGAGCCTAATATATGTATATGTTTATTTATCCACTGCGCAGACGAGTTTTCTTCTTGGTCTCAAATTTAGTGCGCCGCCTGTGCTACGCTATGAGCAAGGAGAGCAGGCGTGTGCAGCTTAGAATGCTTCTTTAGAGGATCTAAATATACACACTGCACGTTCGCTACTCCCAAAAGCACGATTCGGCCCCATGTCCCATTTCGTTTCTCCGTATGTGTACATGAAGCGCCCCTCTCCACCCATAAAAACTGGGCAGTAAATCGTGCCTACTTAAAGCACTCGAACGCTGCACTCTCCGTTCTCTTCGCGCATTTGTCCTGACTCTTGGTGTCATACATCAATATGTCATCGGGAAGGCCAAGTCAGGCAGCCATGTCAGTCACATAGAACTGACAAAATGAATGGCGATGCAGGGAAGAAAAAAGCGACAGTATGGTGCTCTTTGTTCTGGTGCCTGTGACGGGCGTAGGTGGGTATTAAAGCGAAAAAAAAAACAATAAACCAAGACCCGAGAATAAGCCCCTTTACCATGCGTTCAGCAGGGAATCTCAGAATGTGCGAATACACGCTTCCAAGAAAAAAGCAATTCCCCTGCCCGCAGTGGCCCAAGTGTCCGAACCCCACTTTGCGGAGACAGACATCTCCGTTTTTTTGTGTCTTTTTTTAATATAGCCTTCGTGAACTTAAGGAAATGCAGAAGACCTCTTCCTGCAGCTGGTCACGTGCTCGAATTCTTGGTAGCTGCAAGGAGGAAGTTTGTACACCAGTTCTGTAGCTTCAGGTCAAGCGCAGACGTTTCGGCCCCACATTCTTTACTTGGGCTTCCGATGTTTCAGACTCGTCAGGCGAGCAATAAGCTGGGCTTTAAATCAAGAGATGTCAGTTTTATTGCCTGTCTCGGCTGCAAATGCTTTCTTCCTTTGTAGGACACACGAGGGGCGCAGGCCAGCGGAAAGGAGTCAGTGGCGAAAGCTTGGTCCCGCACAGAGCCAACGGGCACAAAAAATACAGGCAGCGAAGCTTCTTTAGTAAGAAGACTCCCCATTTCTTTCTCTTTCTGTCCCCCTCTTCACACTAAGCGGGCGACGGGGGTCTGGGGTCCCACAAGAGCAAAGATAGTCAGGCAGAAAGAGGGTAAGACCGTTTGGAGAGGGCGGAAGGCCTGCATCGTTGCTCTAGTGCTGAACAATGAGAGAATCTGTTCAGTAGCAGTCGCGACAACCCAAAGAGGACCGGTCCAAACGTTCGCTTTTTACAAGCGGAAAGCAGAGTACATTTTCAGTGGAAAGCTTTGTTTAGAACAGGAGCTTAATTGGTGACTGACAGTCATTGCGCCGGCAATTCACTCACGGCACTGAAAGCCTCAGGAACCGCTACAGGTTCTGAAGCGGCTGTTACACAGAAGGATAAACACGAAAAAAAAATGTGTTTGTCGACCGTAGAAGCTGCTGTTCGACTCCGCAAGCACCTGAGCTGCGGTCAATGGTAAATAAAAGGGACTGAAGAGGTTAGTAGGAGAATAACACGGAGAAAAGCAAGCGCAGAACTATATATGCACTAATTACGTTATTCAAAACTATGTGCAAGAAACAAGAACAAGCGAAGAATGCCACCCGCACACTGTGTTCGTATCCCTATTCCACGCGGATGGGGGGTTTCGAGCACTGCACATGCTCGGACTTACCCAAAAGCCAGAGCCCGGCCAGGAACGCATCTTCAGGTAACAGCGCAAAAAACATGGAAGGAACACAAGAGCAAGAACACACAGAAGATCTCGTTGTGTGTTCTTGCTCTTGTGTCCCGTCCATGTTTTTTTTTGTTTGTTTGTTTTTGCGCTGTTACCTGATTCTATAGCAAGTACAAAACTTTTTTTGGCGTAAGAACTTTCGCCTTGAGTGGAGCGCGTGAATGTTGTTGGACGCCATCAGAGCAGATCTGGAATCTGTACGACGGTACACAGAGTGCATAAATGTTGATTTTCCAAGAATTCGATAATTTCTACCTGGAATGTGAAATTCAGAGCTCACTCAGAGCTCATTCACACCCTTCAAGAATGAGCTTAAGCGTCCCCAATAATGTAGCACCTTACACTTACAGATGGTGATAGGCAAATAATGTAGAAAGAAGCTTCCGCTGTTGCTTTCGCAATTCAACTAGGGTTAACTAGAGCTAAAATGCATTTTTTTTTTATTGGAGCTGCCTATTAGGACGTACCGTAGATGTTGTGTCCGCTAGATAGAAGAACAAATACAGCGGGAATGGTCAATTACGTTGCATTTCAGTATAAACTACAATCTATCCGGTAAATGCGAAGAAAGCGATCAGCTGGGGCTGCTGACGTAAACAAACCATTGGACTAGAAAGCAAGAAATAGCAAAGCCAAGACCAAAACAAACAACATATCAGAAGTGGTTCTGTTCTGGCCAAGACACATAAACTTCTCTGATTGCTATACAAACATGGTTTGAACTTCACTCAGAAATGCCCTGTTGGCGTTTTATTTATTTTTCGTCTCAGTAGCGACATTCACAAGTTTGTTACTCAAAGCCGATGTTACCTTTTGACAAAAATGCAAAACTTTCCGAGTGATATTTCTGCTGGTGATGTTTTATAGTTCCGGCTGCTTCTAGCACCTTGGTGGTAAGCTGGCTGCATTCACAATATCGTGGCGCGTTTTTTTTTTTACTTGAGTTCGTGTAGTGTTACGAGACACATAGCTTTTTCCGTAGTTAGGAATCGCTAGCTGCGGTGCCACGTCACATCGCGATGACACTTTGCAATCGCTGCAAACGCAGTTCGCAAATATATAAGACAGTTGCGAAGTGTGCTCAGTGTGTGGTGGTCTATTAAGGAAATGCAGTATCTGAATGAAAGCGATAATAACGCTTATGCTAAAAGATATACATTTCATTTTTGCGCATTTTACCCGTAGGATGCCTAGGTCGAAATAAGGTCTGGTTAGAAAATGGGATTGTATATCCTGCTTATAAGGGACCTCTCATATTGGAGATAAAAAATCTGCTCCCCAGTGCACGTATCTTATAAAAGGGTTCAACTATAGTCGTAAGATTTGCAAAATGAGTCTCCAGGAGGTTGACAAGTGATGCACCCCGGGAAAAAAGGGCGCAGTGACACACAGTGTGCCATGTCTGTCCACGTAGGGCTGTATATTTTCGTTGAGTAATACCAACTAGCCCAAAGCGCCACCTTAGTAAACTCAGATTTACACCCCTGATCAGAAGCCAAATTAAAGTTTATTAAAAGATTTACGCAGTCAATGATGCTGAAAGCAGGGATACCGGGTGTTTGGAGAAGCATCTTTTCGTGAAGGCAATTAAAGCGTCTAACGGACCAATGTCAAAAATCATTCAGGGGAGCTGCAGGCTGCCGCTAAGATTTTATAATTGGTTTCGCCTCCCTTTGCTGCGGCTGAGTGACCCAGCTGTTTCATCGACGTAATGCTAGTACGAGGTTTGTGTCCGGAACTTAACTTTTCTGATATGAACCAACCATCACGGATAGCTACGCTCTTCACGAATTTTGTGACGGGAGTGAGACACTCCGGTTCAAGCTGAGGAAACAACGTTTTGTTAAGCGACGTCTCTCGCTTCGTGCACGCTGAGCGTTCGTGAAATGAGCGGCCAGCAGTGACAAAAAACACTCTCGAAGTTTTTCGGAAACTGGCTTTAGCGGACTGTGGTAGAAACACGACCTTGAAGTATAAGTACTCAAGTCGCGGAATAGCCGACAAACCAGAGTAAGGATAATCCCCCCCCCCCCCCCCCCCCCCCCCCCCATAGACACCACCACCACTGCTTTCGTAAAAAGCTGCACAGAGCACGAGTAGGATTATTCCTTAGTTGTTCTACATAGTTGCCAAACAGATGCATGTACCCTTGCTTGCGTTCAATTGTTCAATTTTAATTTAACGGTTCCAATGACAACATAAGCATGTAAACTTAATTCAGTTTTCCCCTACGACATTACGTCATCACTATGTTCCGCTGAATCAAAGCATGTCGCTTGTACAAATGTAGGCTGCACTTTTCATGCCTCCAGTGGTATGTAGTCCTAAATTTACAATACAAGGTTACAGTGAAGTTAATCCCAAAGCTGCGTGAGGCTAAAGAAGTAATTTTCCCTTTCTTCAAGTCTCGTCCGGGGGTGCCTTGTTTCTGGGAAAAGTAGGGGGAGCTACTGGGGTCGGAGTACAAAGCCCTTTTCTTCCGAGCGCGCTGTCATTCTTGGCTTGCTAGCGCCTTGTTCCTGCCGGGTCGGTCTACAGATGCTCAGGCTTTGTGCGCGAGAGGCATCCCCAGAGGGGGCGAAAAAAAAAAAAAGAGAGGGAAACCTGCGAGCAGCGGTTCGGAATATGCGCATGTTGGGAAGGGCACGTTTGTTTTCGAGCGAATCCTACTGTTGGGCGTAAACTTGTTGGGCGAGGGTCGGTGTTTTCGTTATTTTACTTTTGTTCTTTTTTGTAGACTCTTGCTCTTCAGTAAGCGCACAGTAGGCGTTCAGTTGGCTGCTACTTTCAATATCTAGAGTACTGTTCGAATTTTGTTTGTGATGGCTGTCGCTGGTCTCACCTTCTTGCCCCAGGGCTTGCGCACGTGCTCCTTGCATGGTGTGCAGTGCGTGCTGGACGAGGTTGGTGCAATGGCTGTACTGCGTGGCTGAGAGCGATTCCATCATATATATAACGTAGCCCCAACGGACTTTTCTTGAAGTTTGACGCTGGTCACCTTTCATGAGCTTCTGGTCTTGCGCGAGTCCGACACTGTCAAAGCTTGACTTCGGCTTTGCATATACAGTTAGAATGTTTAGTTCTCGTTTTCGATCCACGCGGTTCTATTTTGAATAATCATCTCATGTTATCAACATGTTGGCAGTGCTGTAAGGCCTGAGGTGCTGGTTACGTAGTGTTTTGTAAATGCTAGCACTAAGTCGAAATAAGTGCCAAGAGGGTGTGATTGAGAACGGGTAACAGGCTAGGCGGCAAGACTCATTGCTGCATCCATGTGCAGCGAGTGCAGCGACTGTCGTGCTATCTTTAATGACCGTCGCTGTGATTGCTAACTCGCAGATAAATTAAAACATGGAGCATGCGGACATTGTCCGCTTGATTGAGAGCGTAAGTGCGTGGAGAATTCTGACTGTGTGCCTTGGGCATGCTCCACCCCGAACCTACGCTGCGTGAGTAAAAAGCATGCACTTATACCTGCGAGGCGCTCATCATCAACATCAAGACGGTGTATTCTCAATATAATAGTATCTTGTTCTTGACCAGTGATGTTCATGCAGTAAGAAAGTGTCCAATGGCCGTGCTACTTTTCTAGCAAGAAACGGAAAAAATAATGGCGAAAAAAGAAAGAAGCAAACTTTTCTAGTGCATTGTGGTGGGCAGTCGGGCCGCACAGAAGAGGCGAACTGAGGTCTGCATGCCGGCCTATCTTTGGTATCCAAATGGATGTTGGCTCTCCACATGGATTTGTTGGCGCGGCGCCCAGAGACATTTTCAGCGGGAAGCTTTGTTTCATTTTTTTTTTGTCATTATTACTCACAGCCTGCCCTGCGTGACTCGCTTAAACGGTGGTCCCAGCGCGTCATTTCTACAGTTGTCTTTCCTGACAATTACCACAATGAAAAACCACGCCATTTTCAAGCGTAAGCAACGTAGGCTGAAAACAAAGGCCTTCATAATACAACTCACCAGAGTGCTATATGTTATTTACTGAGCTCTACCGATCTATACAATCTAGAAAGCATCACCAATGACTCATCAAAGAGAAATGGACGCTTAATTGAAATGAATGCGAATATGTTCCACTGACTAAAGAAACGTAATCCAAGAAGCTCGGCATACTGTTTAAATTCCAATGTTTTGGAAAAATCTTCCTAGTTTAAATGCCCTAGAGTGTATATTAGAGAGTACATTTCATAGAGAACTCATATAGAATATGCAACTAGCAAAGCACACATGGTATTGAATACCTTAATGAAAATTTCACACCGCCTTACATGTAAAATATCGGCTGCACCTCACACATATATTACATCGATTGTTGAATATGTCAGCGCCGTGTGGGATTCATGTATGGCTACATTATCAGATATCTTAGAACGCGTAAACCGCGTAACCGGCTTTGTTCTACAATTTTCAGTAAATCATTTCAGAAGTTTGGCTGGGAGTTTAATTCTTGGTAGATCTAGTAGCAGCCTACACAGCTTTATCAATCCCAGTTTTATTAAAACACAACAAATCCGCCTAATAATAGCAGTGCTATAAAATTCCCAGCCAAAAGATTCCATCACTGCTGAAACGTTGTGTTGAAAATTGTAGCCATTAACAAAAAAAAAAAAAAGAAAAACGGCTACACGGTTCTGTGTGCGTTCTAAGAGTCTGATAATGTTACCGTACGCGGATGTTACACTGTGCTGACACTATTAAGAAATGGTGTAATAAGTGGGAGGTACAGCAGCTCTTTTACATCTCAGGCTGTGTGAAATTTTTTGTCGAGAAATTCAATATCCTGTATGCTTTGCTAGTTAAATATTCGACCTTAGTTCTTCATGAAATGTCATATTTCAGTATGCACGCACATTAATTTAGATTCGGAAGCTTTTTCCAAAGGATTGGAATTTAAACCGTATGTTGAGCTTCTTGATATACGTTTTCTAGTCAATTGAGTATATTTGCATCTATTTCGATTGGACGTCCATTTCCCCGTAACGCGTCAATTGGTGGAAGCTGTCTAGATCGTTTACTGTATGCCGCAAATGTTTTATTCGTTGAGTGTCGGGCTGCACTCGGTGCAGTCTTGTGCGTACAAGCGAATTTTGCGTGAAACTTTATGAACAATAGTGTTGCTATGTATTAATAACAATAAAGATGCCAGAAAAGATCCCTGATGTAGACTGTATGTAGCATCTTTTAAGGCGTAATGAGATCTACTAGACCGGTAGAGCTCACTAAGTAATAGCAGCACTCTGACGAGCTGTATTATTGAGGTATTTGCGTTCAGATTGCGGTGCTTACGCTTGAAAATGGCTGGTTTTTCGCCGTGGTAATTGCCAGGAAAGACAGCCCTGAAAAATTACGCGCGATAACCATCGTATAAGGGAGTCTGGCAGGGCAGGCTGTAACGAATAATGAACAGAATGGAAGAAAGCTTCCCGCTGAAGCGGTCCCTGGGCGCCACACCGAAAAATCCACGTAGACGGCCAACATCCACTTGGCGGCCAAAAATAGGCCGGAAGTCCTCAGTTTGCCTTTCCTGTGCCTGCCGAGCTCACAGCACCGCACTAGAAAACTTTACTTTTTCCTTTTTCACTGTTATTTTTTCCGTTTGATTCTCGGAAACCAGCATGGGCATCCGCCACATTGCGACTACATGAATCTCGTTGGTCAGGAACAAGACCCCTTTAGATTGGGAATGCACCGGCCTGATGGCAATGATGAGCGCGCACGCAGGTGTTGATAGGCATTGCGCACGCGCAATGCCTATCAACTGAATTTTACCGGAAAAAAACGCATTTTATTGGGAAACATTTTGTACCTCTTTCTCTTAAACCCTCAAAGGAAAAAGAAAAGGTGAGGCTTCTGGCGCAGGATTTGAACCTTGGACGCCTTTCCGCTGGATAGAAAAAGCTGAGCGGCTCGAGGTTGATGTATTTTTTACCATCAAATTTCACAAGCAGTGGATGCCATTTCGTACAATACTGTCAAAAAAAGAAACTTGGCAGCATGAAATTTTCTTGTATTTGTAGCAATATCTTAACAAGTTACTAGTTCAAGACCCATTCAGAATAAAAATTCACAGACAGTGACGCAGTTTTTTGCAGGCGAAAGCTAAATCGGGTAAAGCGCATTTGGTATCGATGTGGTTGATCTCTATTGCTCGCTTCCGCAGGCCGCTTTGCTTATATATGTATTACAACTACAGTTGAACCCTTTTATAAGGTACGTGCTCTGGGGGGGGGGGGGGGGGGGCAGTTTTTATCTCCACTATCCGAGGTCCCTTATAAGCAAGGTATATAATCCCATTTTCTAAGCAGACCTTCTTTCGACCTACTACGGGTAAAATGCGCAAAAAGGAAATGTATATGCTTTGGCATAAGTGTTATTATCGTTTTTATTTACATACTGCAATTTCTTAATGGACCGCCACACACTGAACACAATTCGCAACTTTCTTATATTATTTGCGAACTGTGTTTGAAACGATTGCAAAGTGCCATAGCGATGTGTCGTGGCATCGCAACTAGCGATTCCCAACTCCGGAAAAAGTTATGTGTCTGGTAACACTACACGAACTCAAGTAAAAAAAAAAAAGAAAAAACCCGCAATGAAATTGTGATTATAGCCAGCTTACCACTAAGGTGCTAGAAGCAGCCAGAACTATGAAACATCACCTGCAGAAATATCACTCCGAAGTTTTTGCTTGTTTGTCAAAGGGTAACATCGGCTGTGAGTAACAAACCTGTGAATGTCGTGACGAAAGATTAAAAAGAAAAAAAAAAGCCAACAGGACATTCCTGAGTGGAGTTAATACCACGGTTGAATAGCAACCAGAGCAGTTTATTTGTCTTAGCTAGAGCAGAACCACTTCTGTTATGAGTTTTTTTTTTTTTTTTTGGCCTTGGCTTGGCTGTCTTGCTTTCTAGTCACAATGGTTTGCTTACGTCAGCAGCACAAGCTGATCGCTTTCTTCGCATTTACCGGATAGGTTGTTTATATTGGAAAGGTAAAGCTCAAAGAGACACAAGACGAACTGTCGCAACTGTGAAAAAGATGAAAAGAGAAAAAAAAGAACTGCCGCCCTGTAGTGGCGAAGACTAAAATTTTATTTCGGCACCGGGATAAAACAGAGAGCTGATGGAGGCCTACTTGATCCGAAAAAGACAGTCGCAATGTTTAAGCCAGCCTTCGGTTATATTAGCAGATAAGGAGGTGTCGTTCCTGGATAATTCATAATCTTGTCCTTATTGTTTTCACGGGAGAAGGGAGGAAAACATTTTTTTTTTTTAAATATACCATCCGGTGGTTGCGACTTATGATATGTTTTGACCCCTTGCAATGTGTTTCGCGCAAACGCTATAGGCTTCCTGTTATCGCTTGAAAGACTTGTATGAAAATGTGTTTCTTCCCAATAAAATTTAGTTGCGAGCCAGCGCACGTCTATCCGCCTTCTTCATTTTGCCTTGTGTCTTTTTGCGCTGTACCTTTCCAATATGAACCTAATACCATCTTGCCCGATTTTCTACCCTTTTTCGGATAGATTGTTGTTTATACTGAATTTCAACGTAATTGACAATTCCCGCTGTATTCTTCTAACTAGCGGACACAACATCTACGGTATGCCCTGATAGGAAGCTCCAATAATTGGAGAACCCAACGCGCACTCCCTGTATAGGCTCCGATATGAAGTCGCGCTTGTGTTCCTCGAGGCAAACCTGAGGACCTCATACGTTGCATTCCCACTGCAGGTGCTCCTTTTAGTCATTTGATAGCTGACTGACTTGCTTTTTTCTTACTGAAGTTATGATTAATCATGATGACGCAAGCGTGTCTCTCTTTTTTGTTTTCACTATAGCTGTGCTTTGCGCACGTGCTCCGTGCATGGTGTGAATCCGATATAGTAGCCCCGACGAAGTTTTCCTGAACTTTGACGCTGGTCACCTTTGATGGGCGTCTGGTCGTGCGCGAGTCCGACAATGTCAAAGCTTGACTTCGGCTTTGCATGTAGATCTGTTACAATGTTTAGTTCTCGTTTTCGATCCACGGGGTTCTATTTTGAATAATCCTCTCATGTCATCAACACGTTGGCAGAGTTGTACGCTTTGAGGTGCTGGCTACGCAGTGTTTTGTAAATGATAGCTCTAAGTCGAAATAACTGCCGAGAAGTGATTGATAACGCAAGGCGGCAAGGCTCATTGCTGCATCTAGTGTAGCGAGCGTTGTGCTGTCTTTAATGACCGTCGCTGTGCTTTCTGACTCAGAGAATTTAAGAAGTGGAACATGCGGACATTGTCCGTTTGATTGAGAGCGTAATTACGTGGAGAATTCCGGCTGTGTGCCTTGAGCATGTTCCACCCCCAACCTATTTTGCGCTAATCATCAACATCAACATCAAGCCGGTGTATTCTCAATCTAATAGTGTCTTGTTCTTGACCAGTGAGGTTCATGCAGTAAGAAGTGCGGATGGCCGTGTTACTTTCCTAGCACAAAACGGAAAAAATAATGATGAAAAAAAAAAAAGGAAAAAGCAAAGCTTCCTTGTGCGGTGTGGTGTGGTGGGTAATAGTCGGGCCGCACAGAAAAGGCAAACTGAGGACTGCCGACATATCCTTGGCATCCAAGTGGATGTCGGCTCTCCATGTGAATTTGCTGGTGCTGTACCCAGGGACCACTTCAGCGGGAAGCTTTGTTCCATTCTTTTCATCATTACTCGCAGCCTGCCCTGCGAGACTAGCTTAAACGGTGGTTGCAGCTCGTCATTCTAAGGTTGTCTTTCCTGACATTTACCATGATGAAAAACTACGCCATTTTCAAGCAACGAAAGCTGAAAGCAAATGCCTTCATAATCAGCTATGTCAGAGGGCTGTTATACTTACTGCTCACTACCGATCTAGTAGACCTCATTACATCCTAAATGATGCTACATACAGCCTACCGCAAGAGTCTCTTCTTGTACCTTTATTGATATTAATACATAGCAGCACTTATTGTTCATAAAGCTTCTCGCAAAATCCACTTGTACGCAGAGGACTGCATCGCGTACAGCCCGACAATCAGTGAATACGACGTTTTCGTGTTACAGTATGATCTAGAAAGCATCACCAATAACGCATCACGGAGAAATGGACGCTCAATTGAAATGAATGAAAATATACTGGACCGACTCGAAAACATAATCCAAGAAGCTCGGCATACTGTTCAAATTCCAATCCTTTAGAAAAATCTGTTTTTAAGTGCCCTGGAATGTATATTAGAGAGAATATTTCATGGAGAACTCATATCGAGTATGTAACTAGGAAAGCACACAGGGTATTGAATATCTTGGCGAAAATTTCATACAGCCTCAGATGTAAAATATCTGATGTACCTCATGCATATTACAGCTATTCTTGAATAAGTCAGCGTCGTGTGGGATTCACGTATGGTTACAGTATCAGATCTCTTAGAACGCGTAAACTGTGTGGCCCGCTTTGTTGTTAGTGGCTACAGTTTTCAGTAAAGCGTTCCAAGAGTTTGGATGAAAGTTTCTTAGTAGTGCTAGCACTAGCAGCCTACACAGCTTTATCAATTCCATTTTATCAAAATTGAACTCTAGGAGCCTGCATGTGCTCTATTTTGATATAACTGATATTGAGAAAGCTCTGTAGGTTCTGCTGCCACGTTTCGCATCTACATGATCATTTTGCGCCTACTTGAGCATGCTTTTAAGATACAAGAAATCAAATGTACAACTAAAGAAGGGTTGTTTTGTAGGCCAGTTCGTATCCATACTTCAAGGAATGCTTCGGCGCGACAGAAAAGGACAAGGCGTTTTTACGGCATCTTGTAAACTGTCAAAACTATTCCCGTTGGTTCGCAGGGTGCAATGCGAAAGAATAGTCTGTGGAAAAAAAAATGAAATTTCTTTCATCCCATGTGCAGTAGGTGTGATCTACAAGATAAAGTTCACCTTTTTTAAGTTTTATGTTGTACAAACTGGCAGGTGCGTAAATGACAGATTAATAGAACACTCAAACACTCTCAAGAATCGCACTGGGGAGCACCTGCCGGCGAACTGCAATGGATGCGGCTGTTTTCCGCTTTTCAGCGGTACAATTATCTTAAGCCGTAGAAAAGACCAGCTGGGAAGAGAAATTTTTGAAGCAATAGTCATTCTTCGTTTTGGGACAAACACATGCGTGAGCAATCCATCTGTGACACTGCTCAAGAAAGAATTTCTATCAAAATGATTAGCTTTGGTGCAGAAGATGTTCGCTGGTGCCACACGTGCCGTGTTTGCTAATCATTTCATGCCTAGTGCTCTCTTCACTGTATATTTATCTTTTCTGTCGTTGGTGAGCGCAAGGCATACATTCGTTGACGCGGGTTTCAATAAAATCAGTTGTTAGCTGGCGCTCTGTGGTGTGCTTTCTACGTCTTGTATGCCGCGCGGAAGCCTTTCTTGAAGTATAGAACTAAAGCTTATCAGAATTCATTCTTTCTACATGTCATATCTCTGTGGAACAAACTGCCTAGAGACGCGACTGACTGCACATCTCTGGAAACGTATCGCCAATTTATTCATGAATTGATTTTATACAAAAATTACGTAACACTATGTGCGCGAGTGTGTTCTTCTTATGTATATGGCTATGGCTATTTCATGTGTTTGAATAGCCCCATCATCTAGCTAAGACATTCGTAGTGCTTGATATTATTCTTCTTAGCGCTGACAATAATTCCCTCGAGAGATGTACGAATCGTTCAGCACTGATTAAGAAGTAAATACGCACTCACGGCTATTTCTCACATTGAAAAGTTCCGCGCTTCACTTGCAGAGAGTGGAATGCTTAGATTCTGGTGTCGATATTGACGACCCCCCCCCCCCCCCCTCGACGTTTAGTGCCCGTCTAGAACATAATCATGACGTCAGTCCAGGCCAGTCAGGGATTACGCGCGAGCCAGCTCGGACCTGGCCTAGGCCCGCAAAAAAAAAAAAAAAAAAAAAGAAAAAAAAATGCGCCACCTGGTCCGGTCCGGCTTGCCCGGCTTGCGTGCCTGGCCGGGCTCCAGCTTCTGGATAAGCCCGATCCCGTGCAGTGCTCTAAACCAGCCTTCCGCGTGGAACAGTGATGCAAACACAGGGTGCAGTTGTCAGTCTTTGCCTTTTCTTGTTTTTTACATGTAGGT
The DNA here is from genome assembly GCF_055883805.1 of Amblyomma maculatum. Classification (NCBI taxonomy): domain Eukaryota; kingdom Metazoa; phylum Arthropoda; class Arachnida; order Ixodida; family Ixodidae; genus Amblyomma; species Amblyomma maculatum. The sequence goes on along the minus strand of NW_028146743.1, from coordinate 4,919,091 downwards.
TTAAATAGTGTAATTAATGCATATAGTTCAGCTCTGCCTTTTCTCCCGCAATCATGCTACTAAATTCTTCAGTCCATTTTGTTTTCCATCAGCTCCAGCTCAGGTGCTTACGGAGTAAAACAGCAGCGGCTGAGGCCGGCAAACACATTTTTTGTTTCATGTTTATCCTTATGTGTAATAGCCACTTCAGAATCCTCAGCGGCTCCCTTAGGGGCTTTCAGTGCGTTGAGTCAGTTGCAGGCTCGACTGCCAGTCACCAATTAGGCTCGTGTTCTAAGCAACGCTTTCCTAGAACGTTTTCATTTAAAATGTGCACCCGGCCGCTCCCCTCAGGGTTGTCGCGACTGCAGCTGAACGAACAGATTCTCCCATTGTTCGGCGCAAGAGCAACGATGCAGGCCTGCCCCTCTCTCCAAACGGTCGCACCCTCTTTCTGCCTGACTTTTCTTCGCCCTTGTGGGACTGCTGTCGATGAATGTGAAGATGGGGAGAGAAAGAAAGAAATAGGGAGACTTCGCTGTTTGTATCTTGTTCCCGTTCGCTCCGTGCAGGGCCTCACTTTCACCACTGACGCCTTCCCTCTGAATGCCTGTGCCCCTGCATGGTAAAAGACGAGAGCATTCGCTGTCCAGACGACCTAGCGGCAGTACAACTGACATCTCTTGATTTAAAGCCCAGTGTGTTCCTCCCCTGACGAGTCTGAAACATCGAAAGCATTGGTCAAGTAAAGAGTGTGGGTGCCAAAAAGTCTGCGCTTGACTCGAAGCTACAGAACTGGTACGCGAGCTTCCTCCTTGCTGCTACCGAGAATTCAAGCACTCGACCAGCTGCAGAAAGAGGTCGCGTCCTCCTTAACTTCACGAAGGCTTTCTTTTAAAACGGAGATGTCTGTCTTCACAAAGTGGGGTTCGGACACATGGGCCTCTGCGGCTAGGGGAATCGCTTTCTTTGTGGAAGCGTATTCGCACATTCTGAGAATCCCTGCCGAACACGTGGTAAACGGCCATATAGCGGGTCAAGAGGAGGGCTATGGGCGTGGCTTATTCGTGGAGGCTTACCGATCAACAGAGCGCAGCTACGCCATCACAGGCAGCAGACATCGCCATTCGTTTTGTCAATTCTATGTGACTGACATGGCTGCCTGACTTGGCCTTCCCGATGACATATTGATGTATGACACCAAGAGTCAGGACAGACGCGCGAAGAGAACGAAGGGTGCAGAATTGGCGTGCTTTAAGCAGGCGCGATTTACTGCCCCTTTTTATGGGTGGAGAGGGGCGCTTCGTGTACACATACGGAGAAACGAAATGGGACATGGGGCCGAATCGTGCTTTTGGGAGTAGCGAACGTGCAGTGTGTATATTTAGATCCTCTAAAGAAGCATTCTAAGCTACACACGCCTGCCCTCCTTGCTCATAGCGTAGCACAGGCGGCGCACTAAATTTGAGACCAAGAAGAAAACTCTCTCTCGTCTGTGCAGTGGATAAATAAACATATACATATATCAGGTTCCACGACCACGTGACACGCACACGTACGCACGCGCGCGCGCAAGTGACAGACATGTGTCATTTTGGACATGCGAGGCTGAAATCTATATATCTAAACTAGACTGTGGCGAGGGAAAGTGCACCAATCGGGTACAGCGACACAAACTTAAGACAGACCTGGAGATAACAGAAAGCAATTTTGCTGATTGGGCAAAAAAGGCGCCAAAACTACGCGCGTGCTTATTTAAGCAGGCCCGATTTCTTTGCCCACTTATTCCTGCACGTGATCGTCCGCCGTTCCGTGCCGTTGTTCGTGCGCCACCTGGAAGCTCGAGCCACAACATTCGGCACCCTTCAGCGATACTGCTGTCTGTCGTAAGCTGCATCTCCCTGACCAGTTTTCGAAGTCCATCCGATGCCAAGTTTCGATGCACCATCCGGTTGAGAGAGTCATCGCCAAGACGGTAAGTTACAATCTGTCATCTGCCTTTTTGTTTTTTATATGCTTCGCAATATGTTTGCACCTATAGGCTTGTTCAGATAAGATGGGTGTGATTGCATGCCCACTTTCAGCTTTCAATTATTTTTTTATGAAAATGTCTAAGTATCAGCACAGCGAAATGTAACTTAGTTTTGTGAGGCTGGAGCATTTCTTGGAAAAAAAAAAATGTATTGTAAATCAGTGCAACTTGAAAACTGTGTTTTTGTTATTTTCGATGCTCGAAGCTTGCATAAGTTAAAATGATCGTCCTGACTGCTAACCGCGTGGGTGTAGGTTTATTCTGGAAACAGAGACGATAAGCCACGCGATGAGGAGATGACAGTGGTTCAGATCGTATTGCATCTTTGTGAAAAGTAAAATGACTGTATAATTTGCGTCTTAGTCGTTAGTGAAACGCCTATGACACCCATTGAGTACTAAACTTCCCGACTGTAAGGACAATAGCTGCCTTTTTATTTAACCTATTTTGATGTTAAGCGCAGCCGCAATGTCTTTACTGTAAGAGGGAGGAGGAAATCATGCCATTGGTGCGTTGTTTTTCCTTCCGCTTTGCATTTAATGTGCTTTATTCCGATAATCACCATAAGCCTAATTCCTGTCAAATGCCAACAGTATAAAAATAAAAAGAAGGAAGAAACCCGACATTTGCCTTGCACTCGTAGACTGATATATGTGTGTATGTGTGTGTCCCAACTAACTTGAACCAAGGGTTAAAAAATAAGATATTTAAAGTACGCCAGGAAAACCAGTTGCATACAATACAATTTCCAGCCGCCTTGCCCACCACAGGCAATTTTTGTTGTGAAATTGCTTAATTAGCTAATTATGTTCTTTTTTCTAATTTAATATATATTAAATTAGAAAACTGTGAATGGGAAAGTTGAAAATCGCCTTCAGAAACCCCCATTCCAGTAACTGCGAAAACGAAACCATCACAAATATCTTTTTTTTTTCCGGGCTCGGAAGAAAGCCCGCGAAATACAAATAAAACCACGTGACTAGCCCATTCGTGGGCCACGATGTGTCCTTGCAGTGCTTCTTAATGCATGCGCAATTGTCTGCTCTTTGATTTCAACCTGTGTGTAATCGTGTACAGTGTCGAATGTGATATCCGACGCCTTGAACTTTAAGGTCCTGTACAGTACTGCCTTCACAGCAGCACATTTTTGTTTTATGAGTAACACGCAGATTTGCCCCGCAAGAAGTTGTATAATTAATCTCACTTGCGCATGTGTATCCTAGAACCATAATAAATATAAAACAACCAAAATGGTGAGAATCGGTTTCAGTTTTCCCCTTTTGGTTTTACCACTTCCCTCAATCTTTCAGATAAATTATATCCTTTCCTATAGTCTCGAGAAAACATCTCCGTTTCTCTTTCATGTAGGGCAAAGGCTACCTGGTGCAATGGAAAGGTTTCTCCAAGTGGCATTGTACCCTGGAGCCTAAAAAAAATCTCAACGAGGCCTGCCTCCGCGAGTTCACATCCCCAAGAAAGCCATCGAACAGACGCCTGCAGTCTGCATCTGAAGATTTTCTTTACGAAATCCAAAAAAAGCTCTCAAACTGCCGACGATCAAGCGGGCTACTCAAGGTGAACTTTGAACAAGACATTTTTCGCTGGGTTTTTCACGGCAAAGGCCAGCCATTGGAAAAAAGTTGGCTACTTTGTGAGGAACAAGACTTTTCGAGGCTTCAACTTCCGCCTGCGTGGTCTGTGCGGGAAACAAAACTTGGAAACGCGGTAGCCATTGAGTTTCCAGTCAGAATTAAGGCTGTGGTAACGCGTCAAAAATCTTGCAAGAGCTTTCCAAGTGGATTTCCTCGTGAAACCTTGCAGGGTTTTTTTTTTGTGACAAAGGTGATTGCTGGCCTATGGTAATGACATTATAAATTTTTATTCTAATAGAGCTGTACTTTTTTTCGATTTGTTTTGCTTTCTTGATGTTCTGGCTTGTAATGCAAAGCGTGTGATTGTATGAGAGCTACTGTGTAGGCCATTGTTTTAATTTCTTGTTCATGAAATTTCCTACTTTTCATTCCTTTCGTTGTAACAGTTCTGCGACATGGCTAAGCAAGGTAAAGATAGTAACCTGTCTGCAATCTTCAAAAGTAACAGTGTCACTTTCACGCTTAGCAATGCGACAGCTATAAAGATAAGACACGAAAAGGGCCTTCTTCAAAAAACGTACTTTGAAACTGTGCAATCATTTTTGCCAGCGAATGTTAGGCTTGCCATTGCAGGCAAATATTTTGAGGACCGATTTTCGTCACTGTGCAATGGTGCCGATAGGCGCTACAGAGGTTTGACAGGCCGTGCAAAAGCGTCCTTTCTAAACAAAAAGAGGCTTATAAAGATCGACTTCGAGTCTCAATGCAGCCCACCTGAAACGAGGACAGGAGAATCCATAGAGGATATCATAATTGCGGCTCTACAAAAAGAGCTCGACAAAGTGGAAATGGTTTCGGAAAAGACCATAAATGAGCTCAAAGACACCATCTCCGCCTATGAGGCTAAGTGTCTTGACCTTGAGCAGCAAAAGGAAAAATTGAAATCGCGACAGAGTGCAGGGCTACTCAACAAAGGTATAAAGGTCGGCGAGGGGTGCAAAAAAAAACGATCAAAGAAAGCTTAATGCTGCTGGTTACTTCATCACGCAAGCACTTGAAGATGTACTGGAGAGTTACGGCCTAGATGTATGCCAGCTTCTGGTAACTGATCTAAAGGGCCTGCTACATAAAATAGTATTCAAGGAAGACGGAGAAATTAGTTCTAATTATAATGTCAAAAAAGGTTTCTGCAGCAATCGTCAGGTTAACTACCATTCCCTTTGTTCCCCAGACAAAAACAAGTTGCGAGAAGTTGCAGCCCTCTTAGACTCGCATTTTGTAAGCAATGTTTTCTGGGAGCACCTCTCCGCGAGCGTTCCTAATCTGCCCTCCATAAGACTGATAAATTCTTACAGAGAGCACATCGACAGCAGGATAGCAGTCTTCAAAACACCCGGGACCGTGCCTGGCGCACAGGTTTCATTTGAGGAAGACTTAGTGTTAGCTGTGGAAGAGCTAGCCAAAGATGTAGGCATGGATATGAAAGAGCTCTGCACCGAGCCTCTTCTGGTAAAGATGGAGGGTGATGGCTGCGTTGTGAGCAGAAGAACGACCTGGACAACATTATCATTCGTGATAATTTTCAAGCTTCGACAGCTACAAAGCCATAAGCTCCATCGTCTTCTTGGTGTGGCGGAGATCTCTGAGGGTTACTTTGAAATAAGAGAATGCTTTCGGGATTTGATAACAGAAATTAACATCGTCGCAGAAAGGGGTAGCATATCTGTGGGGGGCTACAAATTGGCAGTTCACGTCTGTCTAGGGTCAGACTTGAAATTTTTGCTTGTTGTCCAGGGTATGCAGTCTGCTGCATCACGCTATCCTTGTCCATTTTGTCGAGCGAACCCGCAGACAAGGTCCTCAGCTCTAGCAAGCAACAGAATTTTTAACGAGCCTCCTTTGATTCGTACTCTTGAAAATATGAAAGAGGATTGTTGCTCAGAAGCGAACGGAATGAAAAACGTGCCATTATTTCATTTAGACTCTGCATTAATCATTCCTGATGTTTTGCATATGAAGCTGAGAATAGTTAACCGCCTTGTAGATGGATTGCTTGCAGAAGCTGAAGACAGAGATGGCCGAGAAAAAGTCCGCAATCCGCGATGCATAACTGCACATGTTCAGGACATCGTTGACGCCATAAATAACTGTGGGGTTAAATTTAAAGTCTGGGAAGTTAGTGAAGGAGGCAAGGGAAAAACATTCACATCGCTATCTGGGGGCGATTGTGAGCGCCTGCTGAAGGCATTGCCAGGAAAGCTGGCTGGCAAATTGTACCCTCAAACAGAGGAAAAAACTTTGCTCCTTTGGAAGCTTCTGCGCAAGATTTTGCACCACCTAGAAAATGATGTTGAAGGTCGCAGCATAGAAAGTGAAGCCTCAGAGTTTTTCCACACATTCTTAGAATTAGGAGCTCACGGTTACAAAGGTTATGGTGGCGATAGAGTTACACCGTACATTCATATTCTCGCGCACCACGCTCCCTCAAAGCACGAAAAGTTTAAATGCCTCGGCTGGTTTTCAAGCCAAGGCTTAGAGAAAAAAAACGACGTGCTGAAGCATCTACATCACGGAAAGTCCAATAAATGGAATGCAGCCGCTGACGCCCTCAAGCTGGCGAAAAGGCTTGAAGTGAGTGAGAACCTCAGAGTAAGCCGTGTATATAAAAAGAAGGACCAGGAGTATTGGTTTGAAGGACTTATTGAAGAGACACGGGCGAAGAGGCCCCGCTCTGCGGAAGAAAGACCGAGAGGAGGAAATCCGCTACAAAATGTAGACGCTATGGATGCGGGAGAATTGCGCACGGAGCTTCGGGCTATGGGAGTGTCGATGAAAGTCAAATCAATTGAAAAATTGCGCCACCTTCTGAGGAAAGAAAGAGATAAGCAATGATTTTAGTCCCTGTAATAAGCAACAGCTACGTTTTGAGACAAGTGCCTTAAAGCTTTGCATGTGTTTTTTTTTTTTTTTTCATGTTTCTATATGCGTAGTATTGTGTTACCCCTATGAGTTTGAAAATGTATCACTGTTTGATGATGAAGAGTGTTTGGGATCTCTCATGCAACATGCCTGTAAAGAAGTGTTCGATATATACGAAAGGTAGTGATTGTAATATGAGTATTTCCTTGCCATATACGCCGTGAGCAATTATATGTACAATATGAATGTTTTAAATGTGTATAGTAAGTATTGCAATCGTCACCTTTAAAATGGTCTTGTAGCTTGATTTTGCGTAAGCGAATGCCCTTATCTCATCAAGCAGAGATAAAGGTTTATAGGGCAATCAGTGCTGATAAAAAATAACTGTGCGGAGTTTTGAGCATGACCATGCACATGACCTTTAAGTTTTCCAGCCTAGCAGGAAAATGTATTGTGCCAAAGTGAAGATAAACGTTCAGGCGTACAGGATTTGATGCTATAATTGAGTGCACAGTGCACAAAACCAGGATCGAGAAGAGTGACGACAGCAGTGCTTCAATCCGTGAGCATATTTATGTCCATTTGACTTCCATCTTGTCTGACTGATTTTCTGTACCAGCTGACGAGAGGTTTGCCTTGTTCTTTATATATTTTTTTAAAGCGTTGCTTCTTTCATATGCCATGTCTGCTGCGAAATGTTTTAGTTATATTTATATTTTAATTGCGTCTGAAATGCACTGTTCAGGTTGGATATTTAAGAGAAATACATTGTAATAAAAATGAATGATTCTGACTTCATATATTTGGTTTCCGAATGTTGCGTACGTATGGCAGTGTGTAATAAAATATTTTATGCTGGCACTATATTGTCCTCGATAAAACGCATTTACTTTTTTTTTTTTTTGGTTGGAGTTGATATAATCCTTTCCGTACCTGCTAGCAGCTAGCGTAAGAGGTGCAAGGAGGTTGACTGCGACGGCATGAAAATAGGCCCATTCGACTGCTTCGAATCCCTGCTGGAAAGGTGAAGCAGAACAAAATATAGCCTTCACAGCTTTAAATGTTTTTTTTTTTATGTAGATACTTTAAACATGTTTGTTTAATTTGCATGAAAAAGTTCAATAGTTTTGCGTCAAGAAGTTTAATTTTTACAAATTTGATTGCGCGATAAGGTTTCGTTCCGTTTACTGCATGATCACGGCCACGCTGGAAAAACTTTTCCGCCCAAAACAAGCCGGGCTTTCCGTAACGACTCGTTGCTGTTGTGGAAAATATCCTACTGCAGTTTTCCACACCTCACACGCGTCGTACGAGCCTCTACTGTGCTTTACTAAAATAAAGTGGTAATAATAAATGCGATCTGGAGAGTGGTTGCAGTTTCTTTCACTTTGTTTTATTCTTGTTTTTTTTATGTATGATAAGTAATTTGAGACTAAACGCATTATATATCTGAAGTAATTGTAATTTAATGTCATCAATTTTCGAAGATTAATTCGTATTGTTTTATAATTAATTTGAAATGCAATTTTGCCGTGTATGCATCAGCGGCATGTGCCAATATATGCAATTAGGTACCTCCTAATATTCGCTAGGTCACGCGTGGCAAGAGCTTTTATCGGCGAGGCATGCTCCGCATTATTATGGCTGGCACTGTACGTACAACGCTCCAGTGCAGCGCTGACGCGATCGTGCCGTTGTCAGATGGGAGGAGGTTTGGCACCAGAAGGCGCCGCACCTCAAGGTCTCACATAACCTATCTAGATGCGCCAGCCTTTTTGCCGACTTCCTCGCTGCTCCGCTCGGACAGCGGAGACTGCTGCGGCGAGCAACCGCGCGACGATGGTGAGAAAGCGAGGGACTGGTGCCCGCGCGTGAGCTTCGTCTCCCCGCGCCCCATCCCCACCCCATGTGGTGGTGGCGGTCGGTGGTCTAGCTTCCAAAAAGGGGGCGCAAAAAAAAAAAAATAATAACGGCGCAGTGCGGAGTCTCCTTCTATTCTCCCCACCCTCCCGTCTGCGGCACAACGTAAAAAAGGCCCACCGCTGAGCCCGGCAGCCCTGGCCGGTGATCGTGCCCTCCCTTAGGCGAGAGAGGGAAGGGCAGAAGAAAAGAGAAAGGAGGAGCTCACGGTGCTACGCCGCGTGGTGCCAGTTTGCCGAACTAACAACCTGTGTCCCGGAAAGCTGGGCCTGACTATATCCTGATATGCATGTTCACTTTAGATGCTAACCATAGGGCCACAAAGCAGCAGTTTCTGCAGAGCTCAAGGCCGAACAGCCTTTTAGTATAACTTTAGCAATTCCTGCAATTACCTAACAGTTTTGGTTTGATTTATGGGGTACAGTTTTTGTTTAGTTTATGGGGTGTAACGTCTCAAAGCGAACCAGGCTATGAGAGATGCCAACGCGGAGGGCTCCGGAAGTTTCGACCACCTGGGGTTTTTTAACGCGCACTGAAATCGCACAGGCCCAGCCTTGCCTTCCGCCTCTATCGAAAAGCTGCCACCGAGGCCGGGATTTGATCCCGCATCTCTGGGCACAGTAGCTGAGCGTCCTAACCACTGCATCACCGCAGCAGGGCCACGTGGCAAACGGATACAAAGTGTAGCGTATGTGTGTGGATCTATCCGCCCCCCTCAGCTCCTGCCGGTCTGCCTAGTGCCTGAAGATGGCAGCAAAAATTCCTGAAGCCTTTGCATGTCACGCTCGTGAAAACTAGATATGTTTTGCTGTTGAACGGTCCACTGTCATAACGAAAAGACTCCAATGTTTCGCTGAGACACAATATCGGGCATGTTATATCGGAGTGGTTTTAACTTTGTCCACGACCGCAAAATGCGCTTCCCGGCCGAAAGGCAGCTCCGTTTCAGTGGGAATGAAATGCACCTACTCCGATGTGTTTGCAAAATGCCAGTGAACATTACATATTCCTAATAGCTCTCTAAATTATTCTACAGCCCTGAATCATGGCTTCTCAAAGCTCAAATATTGCAAGCAACTATCAGCAGCTCGAACGTTTTAAATGGGACGAACAAACATCCTGAACACATGCCAACACAGAAACATTAAATATCATGCACAGGCCTTGCTGTTTGCGCAGCAGATATAAAAATATCAGAACTTACAGAACACTCCTTTGACGCGGGCCGCATGTTGCTGCCACTCATTCTGTGGCTCTGCGGAGGCCTTGACGAGTCTATTAATTCTCTCAGGTTTTCCGCCGGGCCATACACAGATGTCGCCATCAATCCACGTTGCCGGCACGACCTCCACCTCTTCCCAGTGTACAAACTCGACAATCGCGAATGACATCTAAAAGAGACAACAAAGCAGCCAAAACGAATCTTAATGGATGAAAATACCGGAGTCGAGTGTTTAGCATTATTAAAATCCCATCGAGAACACATCAGCTTACAAACTATCGTTTTTATCGGCCAATATTCACCGAAAAAAAAAATCTTACCCAGCCAGATGTCTTTCTTCAAACTCGTTTTTTTTAAGACTAAGAACCTAGTTCCTGATGTTTCACAACTGCGATCTTTCTCAACAAAGGTGTGATCAAGAACAACCATCGTACCAAACACGAGGCTACATGTTGATCACCCCACGTGAACAAAGAATCAACATGGGCGGCAAGCAGGAACCTCTATAGTTTAGGTGACTTCCAAGCGCAATATTTATTCTAGAAAGCTTGGGATGTTGCCAAATCGGAAAGAACCACGCATAACGCCGTTGCCAAGGCTACATTTGCCCTCACATGGCAGCGGATGCGAATTCCATGTGCACGCTGCGATATGGGAATGACAACCGCGGTGGGAAGTGCCGTGGGCCTTCACATGGTATCAGCGAATTGAAACATAAAATGCACTAACCTTTGGTTGAACTGTCACACCTGATTCACTGAAAAACGCCAGTGAAAAATTGGCGAGTCTCTCGACAAGTCAAACGCAAAAGCGCACTCGATGATACTCCAAATAGCCGCCAATCTATGCCGACACTCGCTGCCGCCGAAACATGCGTCGAAAATAGTGGTGGTGATGGCGGTGCTGCTACCACTGCTACCTTCTTCCCACGTAGTGTCATCAGTGCTTCATCCTGAAATGCTTCGGAAAACTCAACAAAACAATACTCCAACAATATTGTGCAATGTTTTGTTTTTCAATTGTCTGCATTTAGTTAAAAGCAATAACAAAATTCTGCACCGGGCACCTTATAGTATTGTGTTTCAGTACGTCGCAAATCAAGACAAGACAAGTCAAATTGCCCTGTAAACAAATATGGCCGCGAGGCTATGGTGGCGGTATTAGCGGTATAGTGCCTAGAATATACTGGCTAGTGTGCCGTGCGGAGGGCTCTCTCAATGGACCTCTCCCGGCCTACGTCACCGATGACGTATTCGGAGCACGTGCTTTCAGCCTGGTGGGCAAAACATTCGCCTGCGTGCGGCCGCGTCGCTACGTTGGGAGTATGTTAACAAAGGAATAGCGGCAGATTTCGCTTGTTTTTCGCCATGCCGCTGAGTTGCTGCGCGGTCGGATGCGCTAATCGCGTGAAGAAGGGCAATGGCATAGGTTTTTTCCGATTTCCGAAGGATGAAAAGCGGTGCAAACAGTGGGTACAAGCCATGCGGAGAGCGAATTGGGCGCCCGGAAAGGATGACCGGATCTGTGGCGCGCACTTCATTGCTGGTAAGCACAGCGCGTATGCGCATATACAAGCATTGACACGCATGTTTGATGAGTGAACACGAAGCACGGGCGGTCAATCATGTGTTTGCTTTGTCCCGAACGCAGGTTCACCATCGTTGCACCCGGACCATCCGGACTGGGTGCCGAGCCGCTTTGTTTTCACGAAGCCTAATCCAGACGGCGACAAAAAAAAGTGTGATCGTTTCGAGCGAAGTTTGAAGCGGAAACGAAGCCCAGGTACGCCTCGGTTTAATCTATAATGTCGCTGTTCTGTACGCAAGGACGTTCACGCGGTTTTTATTACGTTTCCTGGCAGCTGTAGTCGCAGACAGGTTTCCATGACTGTGCAGTGGCATGCAGTGGACGTGACGCGCCGCCTGCTTAAGCCTGGTTCACATGCAAGCGGAAACGATAGCGATTTCTGCCGCGGCGGCGCAAAAACCTGTTCTGAGCTGTCGCTATCTGTCGTGGTGGCATGAACGGCAAGAGCGGCGTAGTTTCAACTCGTTGGAAATTTTTCGCACTTGTCGCATGCACATCGCCGCTCAGTTCGCTCAATCGCTTGCACGTAAACCAGCCTTTACATGCCTGTATCTCGCTCGCGAACGTATGCAAACAGCATGCTGGTGAAAGCTGGCGCCCTCAGCTTCCTTCCACTGTATGGCCACAGCTGCCCGCGATTAGTCGCTTGCGTGCGCCTATGTTAGGCCATTGCAGTGACAGTGTCCGGTTGCAAGTTTGACACCCATGATATTGGAGATTGGCATGCGTTTTAGTATTTGCGAAGCTAAACATGCAATGCATCTTGCTGTGTACGTATGCACGCGCCAGAGATTTTAGTTTGTTTATCCTAAATTTTAATCCATTTATATCCTTTCCATTACATTCTTAAAATATGCACCCGCCTGAGCAATGTGCATCTTGTACCTCTTTAAAAATGTGCATTTCACAGAAAGAATTGCAGAATTGCACTCTTCCATTTTTTGCCCCACTTAGTCGACTTCTCTCACTTGCTGCGACTCCTGCTCAATAAGAATGTGGGAAACAACTTCAATTTCAAGAAACTGCACCAGTTTTGTTGTCGGCAGATAGCAGTTCTCGCAACTGTTTAATGCCATCTGCTCACTACTGGCAAGATCAGATTGAACGTGGCACTCCTGATCAGCCTAGATAATCAGATGTCTATCCTTGCAGCGTACACTGATCCGGCTAGTGATGGGCAGCAGCCCATTGCACTCGCTCACAGTGGAGGTGAAGAAGATCAGTCGGAAACAGCAGATGCTGTCGAGGCGCTCCTGGAGCTCAGCCGAACACGTGAAGCCCCAACTGGTATGGCGTGCAAATGTTCTTTACTGTACTCCATTACAGAGTGGACAACAGTTGCAGTCTTTGCGCCAGTACTACACTTCATGCTGCATGCCTTGTTCCTTTTGGTGTGTTAATTCTTTGTGGCTTACTTTTTGTGCTGGTCATCATACTCCACTTGTTTCTCTCTTTTTTTCTACTTCCCTTCCCTGTTTTTTTTTTTTTTCTGGACCTTTTAGGCAATGTGCCTCTTTGGATGGCAGTGGCCAGCTTTGGATGGCAGTGGCCAGCCTGCTGCTTCTTCCGTTTCCTGTCTGTTTCACTATTATACACCGTGACTGCATGAAGTGCAGAATGGAGGAAGCTGGTGAGAAGCCTGAAAACTGTCATATTATATAAGCATAAATGCATGTGCACACCGTTGACAACTGGGAATTTTGAGTGTCTATTAGTCTTTATTTTTGGTTCTGTCTTTTGGCTTTCTGGCATACTGTACTCATCAAAAAATTTTGAACTTCTCGAAATTAAGTTCAGTTGGAGCAAGCACTTACCTAGCCTCTTTCCTTTTTCAGTGCTTGTCTACTGTGCTGTTTCTTGCCATGTACGTGTAACCACTTGCCCAGCTTTTTCTCCTAATCAACTTAGCAACACAGGCCGGTTGCTTGAGCTATAAATTCTGATGTATCTCATTCCATTTTTAGGTGCATGTTGATAGTCCCAGGGGTTTTGAGTTTCCTGATAGCCCCATTTTTGTGTTTCTGAAAGACTCATTGGAAATGCCAGTATTGGTCCACAGAAACCTTCAGGTGGTGTTCTGAAAAGACGATAAAGTGGCTGTCATCCCATACACTGCCGCCCGCAAAGTTAACGTGAATGCTTGAATCCGTGGCTTGGCATTACTTTAGCTCTGCTGAGCACTGGCTGCTGGTCCTGAGACCATGCTACTGCTCAAGCATTTGTGCCATGTTTGCTGGCAGCAGTATGCAAGATATTTAATGGCGTGAAAGAGTATGAACAAGATATGAAGCAGAAAGAATGATTTGGCTCCTGTGAAGTTTGTAGCCATGTTCTACTGTGCAAAAAGGGGGGCAAACAATAAGCTAACAGGTTGTGGTAATGACAGCACCATTAAGCATAACTGCAAATTTATTTGCTGCTTTGTGTTGACTCAACACAGAGCATTTATACTTTTTTTTTTCTATTTTTTCTTTATTTGTTCTAAGAAATGTACACGAACAGTTGGTTGGACCCATAGCTTTTACGGCTAGTGATGGGTCCAAATACAAAACAAGTGCAATGTTACTGCAGACCTTGTAAAGGAAAACTTCAAAATTAACACAAACAATCTAATAGACCTCTCCCTGTTTGCAAACTATGTGACATCAGGGAGGCACGTGACGATGGGGGCGCGCCGGGCTTGGTGGACAAAAGTGCTCCTTTCAGCCGGTTCTCCCTGCTGCAAGGAGCGGCGGGAAGCTGCCCGCTGTTATACAATGCAAGAGTTATGCAAGAGCTCTGTTCAATGGCACTTTTAAGGATGTCTAAAAAGTTCTTACAGTATTAGAGCTTACAATATTATGACAATATTAGAGCGCCGCCCATGAAAACATTCTGTTAGGATCATTTCAAACTTCTCAAGGAACTGCGTTATTGATGTGTTTGGTGGCCGATACCCCACACCAACTATCAAACCATCCTGAAGTTTTATGAATAGGGTTTCAGTGCATTCAAAACTAATAGACGCCACTCACATTACCTGGTAGGAGACACTATCCTTGACAAACATCCCTACCCCACCTCCCCTTGCCCATGTATTCCGTGGCTGGGATAAAAATTTATAACCCGGGAAAGAGACTGCTTCACCACGCTTGAGCCAAGTTTCACTCACGGCTATGACATCAAAACCAGATTACAATCAAGTTATTTAGGTTGCTTCGCATGTTACAATGGAAAATTGAAAACCTTTATTACGCATCAAATCGTCAACTTGTTGAAACGTAAAAGCCATGTCAAAAGAAACAGAAAAAATGTCATGCTAAGAACGACAGAAAAAAAAAGAACAGTCACACGACGTTGGCCAAGTCATCTTCACTTGTGATGTGCAGAAAAGTGGAGTTGTCTGCCCTACGCATCAAAATTTTGCCTTGTGACAACCGAACAAACTTCCAGTTGTAGTCTTTAGCTGCTTTCTTTCCTTTAGATAGTAGTACTTTGTTCTCAACATAAAAGCATTTTAGCTTACAATTCTATAATGATGCTATGATCATATAATAAAGCTATAATGCTATGAGCATGGAATAAAACATTATATGCTCTGCCTGCATTACTGTATATTTTGTTTCTTGAATGGCATGCATTTATGTGCAGTGTCTGTAGTCCTTGGGTCTACCAGCACAATGTTGTAAATGCATCTGATGCATAAACAGATTTGCTTCAAAACCTCTTGCAGCTCCCCCTTAAAGCATGTGCAGGTTTGCAACTTATGACCTTTTTTGTTTCACTAACAGGAGGGAGACCCACTCACATGAGTGCACCACCACTGCATTCAACGCCAAGCCTGAATGAGCCCGAACAAGAATGGTACCAGCAGTGGCGTCAGCTACAAGAGTGCATGCAAGAAAAATACCTTGCTAAGTGCAAAGAGTTCAACGAACTCAAGGAGCATGTTGAGAGTCTCGTAAATGAACTTAAAATTCTGCGGGAAGGAGAAAGGAATGAAGGCCCTAGGAGGTGGGGATACTTTGCCATCACAGGTGTGACAGGAAAGGTGGCTTATTATACCGGGTTGCCAAATGAACAAGCATTTCTCTGGGTAGTGAGCCTATACAAAAATGCCATCGAAGAGCCCCGGAACGAGGTGCTTGACCCAGAGGACAAGGTGCTACTTGTACTCATGAGGCTGAGACTTGACGTGCACTTATGTTTCCTCGCAGACCTGTTTGGTCTAGGGAAAAACTCGATCTCCAAGCTGTTTGAGGAAACAATCACTGTGTTGGTGGCTGAGCTGAAGGGGCTTGTTGTGTGGCCAGACGATGTGGCCTTCCACACATGCAAACCAAAACTATTTAGAGGGAAATATAGGAATGTAAGGGTCATCATCGACAGCACCGAAGTCCGCCTTGAAAGAGCAAGTGCATCAACAGCACAAAGCACAACATTCTCAAGCTATAAAAATGCGACCACCCTCAAGTTCTTGGTAGGAATAACCCCGTACGGGTTAGTATCGTATGTGTCAGAGTGCTGGGGAGGAAAAATCAGCGACAAGCAGCTTGTCTTGTTCACGGACTTCACCGAGAAGCTCGAACACGGAGATGAGGTGATGGCCGACCGAGGGTTCACTGTGGCTGAAGAGCTAGCAGCACTAGGTGTAAAGCTGATTGTACCAGCCTTCACCAAGGGAAAAAAACAGTTGCCGCAAAAAGAGGTAAACGAATCCCGCGAGATTTCCCGCCGCCGCATCAGAGTGGAACAAGCCATAGGACGCATGAAGAGGTTCCGCATCCTTCGAAACGTAGTCCCCTATTTTATGAAAGATTACCTAGACGACATTGTTCTGCTGGTTGCCGCTTTAACGAACCTCCTGCCACGGTTTGATTAATGGCTAGATTCAACACTCCATAATACATATTGAAACAGCTCTCATTTGAACCATCACCCAGTCGGCTCTTTTCTTCTCTTGTAGCGTTTACCTTAACATTTTCCGTAACTCACCGTGTGTCAGTAACAGGAGGGAGACCCACTCGCATGAGTGCACCACCACTGCATTCAACGCCAAGCCTGAATGAGCCCGAACAAGAATGGTACCAGCGGTGGCGTCAGCTACCGGAGTGCATGCAAGAAAAATACCTTGCTAAGTGCAAAGATTTCAACGAACTCAAGGAGCATGTTGAGAGTCTCGTAAATGAACTTAAAATTCTGCGGGAAGGAGAAAGGAATGAAGGCCCCTAGAAGGTGGGGATACTTTGCCATCACAGGTGCGACAGGAAAGGTGGCTTATTATACCGGGTTGCCAAATGAACAAGCATTTCTCTGGGTAGTGAGCCTATACAAAAATGCCATCGAAGAGCCCTGGAACGAGGTGCTTGACCCAGAGGACAAGGTGCTACTTGTACTCATGAGGCTGAGACTTGACGTGCACTTATGTTTCCTCGCAGACCTGTTTGGTCTAGGGAAAAACTCGATCTCCAAGCTGTTTGAGGAAACAATCACTGTGTTGGTGGCTGAGCTGAAGGGGCTTGTTGTGTGGCCAGACGATGTGGCCTTCCACACATGCAAACCAAAACTATTTAGAGGGAAATATAGGAATGTAAGGGTCATCATCGACAGCACTGAAGTCCGGCTTGAAAGAGCAAGTGCATCAACAGCACAAAGCACAACATTCTCAAGCTATAAAAATGCGACCAGCCTCAAGTTCTTGGTAGGAATAACCCCGTACGGGTTAGTATCGTATGTGTCGTGCTGGGGAGGAAAAATCAGCGACAAGCAGCTTGTCTTGTTCACGGACTTCGCCGAGAAGCTCGAACACGGAGATGAGGTGATGGCCGACCGAGGGTTCACTGTGGCTGAAGAGCTAGCAACACTAGGTGTAAAGCTGATTGTACCAGCCTTCACCAAGGGAAAAAGACAGTTGCCGCAAAAAGAGGTAAACGAATCCCGAGAGATTTCCCGCCGCCGCATCAGAGTGGAACAAGCCATAGGACGCATGAAGAGGTTCCGCATCCTTCGAAACGTAGTCCCCTATTTTATGAACGATTACCTAGAGTCATAGTGGTGATCACCGTGCCTTCCTCGTCTCTTTTCGCATACATCTGATTTTTGCCTACGCCAAGCTTTCTCTTGGAGAGTTCAGGCTACCTGCATTGCTTAGAGCATGCTCAGTTTGCTTCATGTTATTGTCCCATATGTCAGGTTTAACAGCTCTACCAGTTCTGTTCTTACCTGTATTTTAACACCAAGGCCATCGTCTGCGGTTAAAGTAGAACATCTGCCTTGCGGCAAGATCCCGAATCCCTTTACTGCTAACTTGTTGATAGGATCATTCCTTACCTTTCTTCCATTTTCTCTTCATATTCTGACTCGCCATCCTGTTTGTCATTATATCTCATCTTGATAAGCACCTCTATATGCTGCATGATGCTCAGATGAGCGCACAATGTAAAGCTTATTTCTTTAGTCTCCCTACTGGGGCTCTTCCACACTCATTTCTCCTGTTAACGAAAGAAGGTATTCAAATCCATAACTAATTCTGGTCTGCCAACTCTACTGATAACGCCTCCTTGGGACACATCTCCTGCCAAAAGCTGCTGTGTGAGCTGCAACGAACATTTCATAGAGTGCCTCTTTTGAACGAAAGCGACAGTTTTCACCCTCAGTTAAAGCACAGAAGCCAAAGCAGCACCCATGCTGCACCCCTACGAGAACGCCCATTCCTAGTTTGAAAATGGTGAAGGAACTTTCTCATCTGGCCAATAATGACTCCTTTTTGGTGTGTGTAATCTGTTTATTTCTGTTTCTGTACACAGCAGCAATATATGACATGTCATTGAAATAAAATGTGGTTCGTCAAATGCACTGTGTTGCGTCACTTATTTAATGCGAAGGTGTTAAAGGAGGCGAACCAAGATCAACAAGAGCAGCCCGCAAATGCGAACCATTAATTGGACACTGAAGAGAAAAATGAAGTCTGCTTTTGTCGACAGAATACCAGCTCCTAATTTCAAAAATACCACTCTTACTGCAAACAATGCTCTTGTAACGTAGAAAACACAGATAACAAATACAGGTATTGCTGCCACAGCCCATTCTTGCAAGTACAAGTGCCATGACTTGCAGCGATAGACTTTTCGGATTTTGTGGAGGTATATCTGAATATGTTACTTCCTGAATGTTCGCTGTACTGTCATATCAGTACACACACCATCATCTGGCGCATCAGTTTATGCCACAACGCGTATTTTTAGCTTCACGTGCGCCCCCTACAGAGCAGCGATGATAAAGCTTTCGAGCAAGCCATTTAAGAAGTAAACACTCGAGGAAGCACCGAACGAAAGGCCCCATTTTGCAGAAAATCTCTACTGCGGGCATTTCAGCAAAAGATCACAGGCATGGCTATGGCAGATGGTATTTGGCAGGTGACATGGCCGCATACTGACTGGCCGGCAGGTTTTATACGAGGTCATGAGACTATATTACATGACGGGAGCTGCCAACTGGGACTTCTGCTTTCAGATGGGTGGGAAAGATGGAAATTGGAAATCAAACCTTCGAGGACCCTGGGGTTATGAGTAAGACATGCTACTCTTGGGTCACATAGGCACGTTCATAGGGCTTTATTAAAGTGGGGCTTTATAGATATCTACGTAGAGTGGCCTTTTTCAAATTACTCGGCAGCTTGCAACTATATTAATGAATATGCGACATAAACACAAAAATTAAAGGATCAGAGATTAAGTTAGTAGCAAATTGCATATAATCGAACGAGGATCCGCAAGAGAAGCCGCAGATGGCAGCCAATAACAACATCGCATCATACCCTTAAAAGTAGAGCTTGTGTGTCCCCTTATTTTTTTTTTTCATTCTGCATAGGCGATTTCCCCTTTGGTCACTTCTGCTTAATGCTCGAGGTTGCTCTTTCTTGACAGTAGCTGTGGAAGCACTGCACTCCTACAAAATGCCTGCAAAGCTGGCATGTGCTTATCAAAAAAATCGTGGTCCCTTTGAATACGGACAATCAGAAAGCCTGCCTTTGCCCAGCAAACAAAATCACAATAGTCAACATTGGCACATGCCAACTCTGTCTGCACTTGAAACATGTACTCATGGTTCTCCTTGAGGTTCAGGTTCTCATCAAGGTAAAAGGTTTTGTCCCTGATATCACTTATTACTGTGTCCCTATACTTGTAGGGGCATTTTATCTCCAGCACCCCACGCCCACAACAACTGCACTCAATGAACCCATCTGGGCTGGCCGCAACATACTGCCATTGTGGAAAGATGCAGAGCCCTGCATCTTTACATTTAAAGCCCTGATGGTGCTGCACTTGGTAATCAATATATTGCTGCCTTGCAATATGTTCATGGTCTATGCCGTATCTGATTGCTTGCGGCTTCCTCTGGCGCGACTGATACTGAACCAGTGGAGACTGTGCAATATTTACCGCGAGGCGTGCTGCACTCGTAGCACTCTTGCATTTCAGCACTTTTGCGATGACTGACCCAGTAATTCTGCCACATCTCTGCTCAAACCACTGAATACAGTTTCTCTGCTGCCTGGTCTGTGCTTCAATCTCGACAACTTCTAGCTCACTTATCCTTCTGTTCAATAAAAAATCAATTCTTTTGGCTTTCTCATCATCATCAAGCTCTTCCCAGTGCGGGTCAAATAGTGCATACAAGCTTTCCGGAAGGTCAGCACTTCCCTGGCACTCATCAGCAGTGTCTGTGTCTTCATCAGGGACAACATACTTGGCAAATGCCGTAAATATTGCAGCATCAGGAATAATGGCATGCAGTGAATCCAGCGACGCAGGGTACTTGGCTTTTGTCTGGTGAACAACCGACCGCAGTCTTTTGACGCCCTTTGATGGCCTTCCGGGCTTGTGTTTGACGATGACCAGGTCCTTCAGGCGGGTAGGCTGAACCTTTAGGATAGAGCAAAATACATTACTTGCATAGTGTTATTGTGATACATACCCAGTAAGGCACTTTCAGTCAGCTGACATTAATGAGGATGAGGATCGTTTCCTACCTTTCTTCAATGACCTATCTGTGTGCTAAGAAAGGAATCATTCTAGCATTCATTCACTAAGCTGCTGCTTATGCTCCTACTAACACCTGTTCATACAAAGTAATTATGTACAATTTCACGAGACTAAGAAGCACAGAAAAAAATGCATTACACTTTCTCGGAACTTGTTGTTCCAGGCACAAAGCTGGGACGTAGATGACCTTGCATGTCCTGAAGACACAAGCAGCTCAACTTTGAAAAGGAGGGCAGCCACGTGACAGCACACTTCACCAAGCCTGCAAAAAGGAATGGTAGCAAAATCACTCAAAAGCCAAGTAGAACTTGTTAATATTTGATATGCATCTTAAATGTTAAGTACAGAAAGCGACTACTCCGCTCGCCAGTACAGTTTTACAGCGATGGCAAGTGCTACAAGTTTATATAAATGGCACAACAGCATTTGTTAGATACTCGCGCTACAGAGGCACTTACTAGTACATAAGAACAAACAACAGGAACTTTATGCGACGAACATTGAAGACTCGTTTTTTTTTTTTTTACTACAGACAGGGCGGGTTTGGACATTTCGTTACGCGTGGTTACATTATTCGTAATTCTGCGCGTTCACGTGCTAGGACGACACTGATTCCTCGAAGTACCCTCCAGCCCTATGGTCAAACAATCGCATTCAACGAGGTGGCCTACGTCACGCAACACCGTGAAAATGCACTCAAGCAACACCTTTGCTCAAGTGCACTAACGCTCCAGAACGGAATCGCAGTATGCTTCGCTTCTGCGACAAACGTTGCCCGTATCGGTAACCCATTCTACTGCGCCAACATCTGGCCTTATCTGACAACAGTGTGTACTAGTGCAAATTCTAGAACACAAGAAAGAAGCGCGTCGACATTGGAGAGAAGAGGACACAACGCGTCTCAAAGCGATGCTTTCTCTTGGTCCTGGACGCACGGACGCATTCATCGCAGAAGTGGGATACGAACTAAAGAGAAAAAAAAAATGAACGAGCCCGCTTCGGTAACAACAGCTGCTCATTGCTGCACTTGATATGTAAATATGAACTCACCCCGCCATGCAGGTGCAGTGCGCCGTGCGAACGCTGCAGTCTTGGTCCACAAGCGCCCATGCCTCGTAGGGCTCGGCGGTGGTCCTTTGGGACGGTGTCACCATGGCCTTTACGAAGCAGCACTCGGTGTCCAGGTCAGAAATGAGAACCGTGCGAACATGTCCTTCCATCGCAAGGCCGTAGGCTTTGAGAGACTTGTACGACTTCAACGCATCCACACTGTACGGGCCGGGAGTGTTAACAAGGTATACATAAACGTCTCCGAAGCGCACGTTTGGCCAGCACTTTGGATCGTTCTTCCAGTTCCCTAATGCGTAGGGGTCCGGATACTGTGTGCCACGCACCTGTAATTTCTCTAAGTAGCGTTGGCGAGCATTTTCCGGCAGTGAGCGCACATAATCCGACAGCTCCATAGCGCCCACACCGCTGTAGGCCTGACCGGGAAAGATATGTTTTGCCCACCAGGCCACGCCCACCACGCCCTCTGACGTCACATTGTTTGCAAACAGGGAGAGGTCTATGGGAGGTCTATGGGAGGAGGTGTCTGCGCCGGCGATGCCTTCCAACTTTGGCCGCCAGGGGCGCTGCTCATCGTAAAGGTGCCGTCGACGCCGTCGGCCGCCGGCGCGCCCTTGATTTGCCGCAGCTGCGCTGGCCGAGCCATCAGTGGGTTCGAGCGCTTTGACGCGTCTACGCTGTTCTTTTGTTTTAGTCGTTCTGTTTCTTGCATTCATATGAGATAATTAAATTTTCAACGACTAATGATGCTAAAAATAAAGCATCAGGGCAGGGAAAAGACATGTTTCGTGTCGCTCTGTCGGAGTGGCTACCGCTCAGGACTAGGCTTCTATGTTCGGTGTGCCATCGGACCCTGCGCAGCTTGCCTAGTGGAAGCGGCTGATTAAAAGACAGGACCGCAAGTTGACTTCAACGTGTGTTGTCTGCGAAAAATATTTTGAGGAGAGCTACATCGAGAGAACGTTCAAAGTGACAGTAAATGGCATCGTCAACGAGCTCGCTAGAGATAGACCACGAATTAAGCCCGAAACCGTGCCAACGCTATTCGACCATTATCCGAACCATCTTCTGCCTAAGAAGACATCGAAAAGAAAGTTGAGGAACCTCTGTGACCAACCGGCCGCTAAACGACAAAAACGCAGTGCCGTAATGCCAGTGGTGCAGACGACAGCCATGCACGCACCGTCAAGGATGTTTGACAATGCTTCCAAGGAGCTGGCAGCAGAAGAGCCAAGCGAGAACACATGCCCGCAGCAGCAGACGTGCAGCTTTGAGCCTCGGGATCCATTTGACTCAATTTACATACCTGCAACTTGGACCAAATTAACCGAAGCACCTGCTGGATCTGTGCCTACGCGCGTTATCGAGCCTATATATATATATATATATATATATATATATATATATATATATATATATAAGAACTTTGTCACTTTGTCACTTCCAAAAAGAACTTTTGGAAGCCTGAACGCAGTTCTGTGGACACAATAGTGTATATTCTCGGAAAAGAAAAAAATTGGAAGCCTGAACGCAGTTCTGTGGACACAATAGTGTATATTCTCGGAAAAGAAAAAAACAAGCGCGTACAATACAACAATATCTAAAGCTGAAGATAGAGCTATATAGGAGTGCACTGGAGGGTCTTTGTTCCGAATGTGGCCTGCAAACCAGCTTATTCAGGAAGCACATATCATTCATGGGAATATATTTTCCAGAAAAAGTGTCGCTTGACCGTCAACTCTGAAGGGGTTAGCTGCGCTTAATGCAAATACCAGCGGAGGCTAAGATGCGCAGAAAGAAGGAAAAAGCATGCAACTAGCCAAATAAATGCTGCAACATTTCTCGCGCTCTGAGAAGAGCTAAGAGAAAATTGGCATGGAGCGCAGAACAAGTGGCTCTATTGAAAGCGCAAAATGAGGAGCTAATAAGTGAGTCTGCGGTTGAAGCTTTTTTTTTTTTTTTTTTAATCCCGCGCGTGACCTATGCAATTGTGACCGTACAACAACCGCTCGGCTGCTAAAACCGCGAAGCCGAAACTGGTGAAGAAAGTAAAATAATTTATAAATTACTTAGCGCTGGTAAGCGAGAAACCACGTGGAGAATTATACAGGAATATCTAGCGCATCATTAGCAAGTGAAAAAAAAAAAATACCACCAAAAATTGGTATCAGACTACTTTAAAATTATTGCGGTGTCATATGTGCGGCCTTTCTCCAAAACCTTTAGCGGTGCATTTCTATATTTTTACTTGTTTATTGTTGCTGCGCCTTTTTGCTCAAATTTTACTATATTGTAGACTTTGCAAAAAAAAAGAATCAGTGATACAATCACCACTTTTGTTTCTTGCCTTTCCTTCTGTTACAAAAGAAAGCACACCGCATAATAATCATTTATGTATGAAGCAACAATTAAGTGACTTCCTAATAAAACAAATGAATAAAGAGTAAGAACAAAAACTGAAGTCAGATTCAGACTGCTTGTGTTTATTGTCGCATATGCGATCTTTGAAAACATGCGCGCGTGCAATATATGTTACGAAAAAGCAAGATCGCCCTTCTTTTCTGTAGCATAAATGTGACGCTATAAAACGTCACTAACCTGATATATATCACCTTAGCAATAAGCATGACTGAATTGCAGAAACGTCGACGTAACCTATCCGAAAGCATGAGGCCCGTATACGTATTGACGTTCGTAGCACTTGACTGCGGCATCGCGATATACCATGGACCATAAGAAAAGACCGAAGAGTAAATAAAATTCAAAGTTGGATTAATGAACAGTGTAAAATATTAAGGGTATTTTCGGATACCTGTGTCACACGGACAATAACAGTCGTCGTCGATCCGTTCCGGGTTAGATCGCGATTGAAAATATAGTTCCCATAATTCGGGACAACCACCTGGGCTGACTGAGCGCTCACTCAGAAGGAAGATGCATACGATACCTTACATCCGCAATCGCAATTCGTGGATCGCAATCGAGTGGCTCTAGATCAAATAAAATCGTCATCGGAATATTTCATATATTGAATCCGGCCCGGATTCGATCGTTTAATCAAAGATTGACAAACTATTGCAACCAACGTGTCAACTTTAGGTGGTTTTCTCAAATTTCTTCTCTCGCTGGATATCAGGAAGTCAATATGTGTTCTGCTTAAGACCTTATCCGGTTCAGCTGAATAAATAAAACAGATATATAGCAGACATGGACCAGATAGTATTTGTTAAACGCTTCCTCGAGCGCTATTTGAGCGTATGATTTTCTCCGCACAGTACTAGGACGGTATGAATGTCTTCCACCAAGACTGTTTTTAGACACAAAGTGCGCTTAAACCGTCAAGAGACAGGTTTCGCAGTGAAAAGCGCAGCACGCTATCCGGACCTATATGCCGCCTATGCTGCCGAGGCCGCGAACGCGTTGCGATAGCACCTTAGCTATTGGTAGTGCCGCCCCGCGGTGGCGGCGGGAAGGCATCACCGCGGCGGACACGCCAGCGCGCGCCCTCGGCACACTAGCCAGTATACTCTAGGCACTATAGTGGCGGAGGCGGCAGCCCGGTTGCTAGTGCGGTTACCATAGTGCGGTGCAGAAGTGTACTTTGCGGCCAGCAGTGTGGCAGGTGATAAAAATGATTTGCATCGTTGACTCAAGGTAGTGTGACCAAAAAGTGTGAGCGCGGCTCTGTGTATTACAGTTGCATAAATACTGTGGTAACCACTAGAACGTGCTGAGGAAAGGCAAGAAGCCCCTTAACGCAGGAACTATGCCGAAGGCCAAGCACAAATCCGCAGTAGAGAAAAAAGCTTGGTATCAAGTAAGACGTGTCGCTACAGCATTGTGTGACACGCAGGCTCCTCAGATTGGATCGAACGAAACTTCAGAGGTGGCCGATGCTTCAAGTACGTCTGGCACGTCTGGCGAGGTACCGACTCGTCCTGGTGTAGCTGAGTGTACCGTTATAAATACAAGTGCGCCGACAGCCGATTGGGAATCCAACCTTGTTCCAGATTTCACAGATGCCAATGACAATAGTGTTGTGGGAATGATTGACTATGTGCAAGGAACCAGAGTGGGCAGCTCTTATAACAGCTTTGCCGAAGAACTTCAGGCCTGGGCTGTGACCCATAAGGTTAAGCAAACAGCAGTTACAATTCATTGCTAAAGGTACTGAAGAACCACCACTGTTTCAAAGGTTTGCCGAGCGACGCCCGTGCTCTTCTTAAAACTCCTAGACAGCCTGGAGTTAACATTGTTAACATGGGGCTGGGGCAGTACTGCCACTTTGGATTGTTCCGAGGCCTACTTGAAGCTCTGAAAACAGTGGACAGTGTGCCATCAACTCTGTCTCTGTCTTTCAACATTGATGGTCTTCCGGTGGCTAAAAGCTCCCGCACACAAATTTGGCCTATATTATGTTTGGTAACCAACTGCAAAGGACTGGCCCCATTTCCTGTTGGTGTTTTTGCCGGGACATCAAAACCACCTGATGCAAATGAATACCTTGCAGCATTTGTTGATGAGCTACTTCACTTGTTGGAAAATGGCCTAGCTACCCAGAATTCTCACTATGCAGTGCAAATACACAGCTTTGTTTGTGATGCTCCTGCAAGATCATTTGTGCTAATGACAAAGTCACATACGGGGTACTCAAGTTGTCCACGCTGTGACGCAGAAGGCGATTATTTGAATAGCAGAGTTGCTCTTCCTTCAACAGCTGGAACTCCGAGAACAGATTCTTCGTTTAGAGAACAAATGGACGAGGGGCACCACCATGGTACATCGGTTCTACTGAGACTACCCATTGATTGTGTGAGAGATGTACCATTTGATTACATGCATCTGGTTTGTTTGGGTGTAACGAGAAAGTTAATACATCTGTGGCTTTCTGGGCCACTGGCAGTTCGTATTGGGCCTACTTGCCGGACACAGCTCTCTCAAGAAATTTTAGATGCTAGCTGCAACATCCCTGCGGAGTTTGTACGCAAAGGGAGGCCTATAACTGACTTCGACCGGTGGAAGGCTACTGAGCTCCGGCTTTTTCTATTGTATACAGGGCCTCGTGTTCTTGTAGATATCTTGCCACCAGCATTATATTCGAACTTCCTTGTTCTCCACTGTGCTATATCAGTACTGGTGAGCAAAGACCTCTGCATTCAACAGTGCTCCTATGCACGCCTTCTGTTGCAGCACTTTGTTTCTGAGTTTGCTAGATTGTATGGTAAAGAGCATGTTTCATTTAATGTGCACTGCCTCTTGCACCTTGCGGATGATGTGAGTGCTTTCGGTCCCTTGGACAATTACAGTGCATTCCCTTTCGAGAATTGCCTCCAGCAAATTAAAAAGGAGCTTCGGAAGCCAGGGGTATTGCTTCAGCAACTGTACAACCGAATGATCGAAAAGGAACATGTCCAAGTGAAGTTGCGAAAAAGCAAAAGTACATTGAGTGAACTCAGTTTCGATGGAGCTCATAACAGAGGGCTGCTTCCTGAAGGCTGTAAGCCCCCTGAGTATTCTGTTGCGAAGACCGATAGCTTCAAGATCACTTGCAGCAGGCCGGACAATTGTTGCATTGTTGATGGCCACATTGTCGAAGTAAAGAACTTCGCATTTGTGGAGGGCGTGTCTTCCTCTTGTGTTATAGGCCACGAGTACAAATCTAAAGAGAATCTTTACACAGAGCCATTCGAATCAAGCCGAATTGGTGTTGCCGTGGTCTCCAAACTGTCGGAGTTAAAATTCTGGCCATTTAAGAACGTCAGGAAGGCAGTCTTACTACCATTTGGAAGTAAATCGGTAGTTTTTCCCTTACTGCACACATAAAATACATGAGGGAAGTCAGCAGTCAAGGCTTTTTGGAATGATACTAGTGTCAGCTTTTTTTTTCATTTTCAGAAAAACATTTACAGGGCAAACACTTATAGTTTGGTTTACTTCAATGGGCTTAACGTCCCAAAGTGACTCTGGCTACGAGGGACACTGTAGTAGAGGTCTTTGGGTAATTTCGATCACCTGGAGCTTTAACGTGATAAAACAACAGCAGTCACCTTTCTACTTGCCACTGCTGCTTCATGGTTGAGTGCGTTGCTAGTGAGCATTATTCAGCTAATTTTCCTGTCAAGTAAAGATTGTTTCTTTCAAACGGAAAATCGACGGCCACAGCCCTGGGTTAGTGCTGCATACAACATGACAAGCTCATGGCTTTGGCTTCCACTAGTGGTGTGTAATTCTTTCTTTTACTTAGTTCAGTTTTCAGCTGTCGAAATACTCAACTGCCTCATCTAAAGAGGGCAGATATTTCTGACGCTTTCATAGTTGCAAAGACTGTTGGCCTGTTTGATACATATTCTTCTGAGCCATCATCATCATCATCAGCCTGATTATACCCACTGCAGGGCGAAGGCCTCTCCCATATTTCTCCACTTAACCCGGTTCTGTGCTAGCTGCATCCACTTGACCACTGCGAACTTTTTAATCTCATCCGCCCACCTAACTTTCTGCCGCCCCCTGCTACGCTTTCCTTCCCTTGGAATCCAGTTTGTTACCCTCAGCGACCATCGGTTATCCTCTCTTCGCACTACATGTCCTGCCCATGTCCATTTCTTCTTAATTTCTACTAGAATGTCGGTAACTTGAGTTATTTCTCTGACCTCGGTAACTTGAGTTATTTCAGTATCTCTTATTTCTGTCTGCTGGGCAAAGGCAAGAGTTATTTATCACATTACAGGCGCCCAGGTGCTATGTCGAAAAGATAGCATTGTCTGAGGCAGGCAGGTGTACACCAGGCACTCTGTGTACGAGCCTACTGGCGTGGGCCATTTGGTGTGACAATTTTATGAAAACCAAAAAAGATGACTACACGAACAAAGTGGACACAAATGCATGCAACTCATCTTTCGACTTCAATGTGAACACAACATAAGCATTTACTAGCTATTTGTCCATCCAGATCAGTGCTCCTCTACCTCATTTACTGCATCAAAGCTCAAGTTTTGAGAACCTACAACAGGTGTCACCAATGTGCGAATGATCTAGAAAGGCAGTTTAGCAAGAAATATGCAGCTTGTGCCAGTACCCTTAGCTTTCTGTTTTGTTATTGTACAGAAATATATTTCAATTGATGCATTTAAAGAAGTGGACATGTGCTGCAGTTTCAGAAATTATCTAAGTGCAACAAAGATAACTGGTCCAGAAGAGCAGCCATGAGTTGTGTTTTCTTTGATATGCTCATGTAATCAGGTGTTTTGTCCATGTGTGTATTTTTTTGTATTTTGTTGAGAAGCCTAACTTGCTGTATGTATTGGAAGAGTGCAGAGAAAATGAACAAAGGTCCTCAGGCACTAGCCAGTGTTTCGACAAGAGGACTTGTCTTTGGGCAAAGCATTCGTCATTGGCGGCATTTTATATACGGCTGTCACCTTGAGAAGGAAGGCCTGACGAGGGGGAGGAGGATGTGATAGGGCAGTAGTGGGACCAAGAAGCAGTTGGCATGTAGTTTTAGTTTACTTCTTTGTACAGCTACGGTGCTGCGTTTGTTGTACTTGTTTGCTTGTTTCTTACATTTATTTTGTATGCGGCAGTTCTATGAATAGCTTTCAACTGTATTTTTCGTTTTGTTGAAGTCTTGTCTGATTGTTCACTTTATATGTTTAATCGATCAGTGCATGTTAACCATTTTTTGTTCGCTTGTTTGATTGCAATACCCTCTCCCAGACTGCCATGCCATGCCATAATTTCATGCAGTCTGCAAGGTATACGAATAGAAATAAATATATGTGCACCTTGCATTATTTTACTGCTGTGAACAAGACATTGCAACAGGCATAGTCCTGTAGCATCTTGTTGTGCCTAAGTGCACCGTATGAAGACATATTCAGGAGGAATAGTTTTCAATGGCATCCAGGGTTTCATGTCTCAAAGCTGCACTTGGGGTAAAAATGTGGCGTAACAGTGAGCTGAAAATTAATATTTGTCGATATGGAGGCCATTTAATGTGCACCAGCACACAAGTGTTGTTTTTTATAACTTGCATCGAAATACCACATTGCTTTCTTCAGTTCTATTGCACATTTTTTCACTGCTTACATCAAAACCACCAGCGTAAAAACTGCCTCAATCTGAACCCAGATTAGCAGGGGAGAGCAGGAATGATCCATAGAGCAGTTGAGCACAGCAAGCCTTGCTATATATGTCATCAATGCAAAACTTGTGTTGACATAGGTTGTCAATTGCTAAAGGCATGAGAACTGCATCCACAGAACATTCAGACAAAGTTAGTTAAGAAAAACCCACATATTGAATCATTTCAGTGGGATAGATCTGAAGTAGAAATACTACATTGGTACTTAAATACTGCATTTGTCAAGCTGTTCAGGAAACTTTCAAACATTCACAGAATATCCTCCAGATAATATCCCCTGAATGTCCCCTAACTGATATCTCCATCTAGTGGTCCACTCAATATCCACATAATGTTCACAGGTGACATTGGATGTTTGGACCATTTGTGGACATCCTCTGAATATTAATGGTTGGCTGGGTATGATATGGTTTGCTGGGGAGCGGCTGTTCACTCCCAAATGTAAGGTACAGTGCGTGAACATTACTTTTCGGATGCTATTGCTAGATGGGTGAAGTGCTATAACACCTACTGCGCACACTGTTTACCCTGGCATGAAGTTTCAAGCACGGAGTGGTTACAAGTGTGAGGCGATACCTGCCACGAGACACGTTTATTCGCGTTGAGGAACATACCGCAAAGTTCCGGAAACGGGTGCCTCGCACCTCTCTTCTATCTGCGTTTTTTATTATGAGTGTGTGGCAACATTTTAGAGGAAACTCTCAAGGCAGAGTGGAGTTTCGGAATGAGGGAGTAATTATTACGTTCACCCGTGCTCAGCCGCCAAAAAAAAGCTCACAGATTTCGTGGTTAAAGAAAACATTACTGTTTAGGTGTGAGTCGTGAATGATATTTAGGTTCGTAGTTGTGGTTAAACGAAATGCGATTAAAGCATAATGCCAGAACTACTAGAGTTTTGCAGTGGTGCGTGACTTTTCCATCTTTTTAATTCTTTTTTTTATATTTAACCTGCCCACGTAGCGGATTCATGCCGAAATAATGCCAGGTCATAGAAAGAACAGGTGGGCTGAAATGCAATATTACTTTTGCGTAATATTGACTCGTTTCCTTTGGCTTACAAAATGATTAAACATGTATTGCACAGTATATTGCACTGTGCAGTAGAAGTGTACCACAAAGTTTAAAGGTCCTGTTAGATTTTCTGGCTTCACTCATATTCTCTACTTAAATCCTTATTTTTGTGCATGGATCATAGTGAGATCATGCCATGCATTGGTACAGCCTTCACAAACATGTTATGGCTCACAGAGCTCAATGCTGAGCCAGATATGAGGGCTTTACGGCACCCATGGCGCTACAGGGCCTTGAATTGTGAGCAGACCACTCTTCCTTGCTCCTTTGAAGCCCTGGTTTTTCAGATATGATGTCAATGCCCTGCTGTATGATTTGTCAATAACCACAGGAACAACAGCGCAACAACAGTAGCACAAAGAGAAAACCCGCAAGCACATGTACACTATCAGCAATCTTTATGAAAACAAGGAGCGAAACTCTTCCTTCACACCTAAGCAGATGACACATCACTATCTCGCAAAACCCTTCTATCACCCATACATAAGGCTATTAAACAATGAGATGTTTCCTTTCCAAGAAATAAAAAATTGCCAAATAAGCCAAAGCAGTGTCTGCCCAACACTCATGAAATGGCGTGTAAAACCGTAGCGGCTTTTTTAACAAAAAGAAAAGAAAGATAGAAGATGTATCAGGGATGCATGACCCGGTTGTCTGAAAGGTCGGGTAGTAACTCTAGTAGGGTCCTCTAAGCAGTGTCACCTGGCGACAAACAGCGGGAATATTGTCAAAATGAATAGAGATTGGATTGGAAAACGTTTATTGTCAGCAATGAGCGATTTGTGGGCGCTACACTCAGATGGCCTCAAGGTAGGTCACCGCCTTTGAAAAGGCATTTTTTTTGTAAAAATAACATTTTTTTCTTTTTTAGATTTAGAGAGTCCCCAAACGTTCAAGAAGGTTTTGCAGCAAGGATCATGTTCGTATCTTATTTAGTTCAAAAGTTATAGCTAACTTTCCAACAGATGATGAACATTTCCGAAACCGAAACTGATGTGGTTTGGTAACAGAAACTGGTAACTCAACGATAATATACGGCACATATTGAAACTTTTCTGTTATGTTTTAGTCTCATATGTAAAAGATTTTTAAAGGCAATTTGTAAGGCTTTGTATTTTTTTATATTTCTTTAAATTTCCGCAAGGGGGGTGCATGACGCTACTAACGTCTCTGTTTTTAATCGTGTTTTTCACAAAACTTGATTTCTTGCACTTTCTTGTTGTGCAAACAGTTGTAACTTTGAACTGAATGAACATTTTTCAATGAAACTTTGCACGCTCGTTTCTCTATTACTAACCTGTGCAATGAACTAGGATGAATGACATCGAATGGTAAGTTTTGATGTAATCATGTTTTATGCCAAGGAATGCAAACAAAAATGACGCATTTGTTTGTTTTCTTTGGCATTTTTTGTATAACATGATTCCCAATTATCGGATGGCAAAGATCCTAGTTAGTTGCACAGCCTGGTTATTTGGCTAACTCTGTGCCGAAAAGTTTAGAATTTCTGCACTCCATTGGCTAGTTATGAATGTTTGCGTAACAGCCATGTTTGGACCATTTTTTGTCAATAACAAATTCTAGCATCATTTTTTAAACTCTTTTTTCCTTTTGAATATCATATAAAACGATGCTTTATAAGGTTAGTGTGAAATGAAAATTTAAAGGTCAAAATTTAAAAAAAAATTCAAAAAGGTGGTGACATACCTCAAGTCCGTTGCTCTCGGCGACCTTTTGAGCCAACTCAGTAGCCCGAACTTGCGTTAACAGGTCTCAGCTGGCCAGTATAGCCTCCCAATGCTCAAAAGAAGGGACTGGTAGTAGGTCCGCTGGTGGCGGCGCTTTTTTGCAGCTCCATATTATGTGATCGTATCCTGCTATTTCGCTGCAGTGTTTACAATTTGGATTGTATTGTGCTGGGTACATGTGCGCTAATTTAGAAGGGCTGAAGAAGGCACGCGTCTGGAGCCGACGCCAGATCACTTCCTGCCTTTTGTCTAGTTTCTTGTCTGGTGGAGGATATATCCGCCTTTCTAGTTTAAGGTGATTAGTGTAGTTATGAAATGAGATAAGTGCATCTCTCGAAAAATTAGGGGAATCAGCCTGGCTCACTGCTCGGCTGACATAACGTACCTCGAGCTATACTGTGAGCCAACTCTTTTTTTTTGTTCCCCGAGTGTACCGGCACCCATATTAATTCCACTTCTTTTTGGTTCCAGTCTTTATATCTTAAAATTCGCTCTGTCTCTTTGGAGATCATGCCCCTCGCAAAATTGTTTATAGCAGATTTGGAGTCACTAATTATGGTAACCGCTTTGGTGCTGACCATCGCCATGGCGATAGCCGCCTCCTCCGCTGTCCCTGAGTAGTTTGTTTTTATTGAACCTGCCGTTAATGTTTTACCCGAGTCGTTCACGCCCATGATAGCAAAAGAGTTGCATCCTTTGTATTCCGCCGCATCTACATAAACAGTGTATTCAGAGCCTTCTAACTTGGGCTCAAGGGCCTTTGCTCGTGCTTTTCTTCTGCCTTCATGAAAAGCAGGATGCATGTTTTTTTATTAGCGGTTTAATAGTAAGTGCGTTCCTTACTTCAGTTGGCAGTTTTACTTGTGCCTTTCTTTCCGGGATAGTATCTTGTAGTCCTAATTTACCCAGGATTTTCCAACCCGTGGATGTGGTGGCGAGCCTCTTTAGCTGTGTTATTATATGTGGCCCGCATAGTTCCATGGTGTTATTGGACACCCCCAATTTAAGAAGTCTTTCCGTAGGGGTGCAGCGGGGTAGCCCCAGTGCTGCTTTATATGTCTGCCTTATGATCGTTTCAATTTTGTTCCTTTCTGCCACCCCTAGCTTGAGGTAGGGGATGGTGTACACTAATCTGCTTATCACAAAAGCCTGAACAATTCGGCACAAATCTTTCTTTTTGACCCCACGTCTTTTGTTGGCTATTTGCCTTATCAACCTGGTTGTGATGTTAATTGTTGACTTAAGTCGATTTATTGTTTCTGTATTCTTTCCATTGCCTTGGATTATTAGTCCCAGGACCCTGATTTTGTCCACTCTGGTTATCGGTGTGCCATTTAATTCCACCAAAATGTCTTCAGCATTGATATTGCGTTTTTTTGTTCCTCGGATTACCAGAAGTTCCGATTTGCTTGGTGAACATTTCAGCCCTGCCCATTCTGCATATTCTTCAACAATGTCGATTGCCTGTTGAAATTTCCTATTTCCCCATCGTTGCCTGTGCATGTCCATACCGTAACATCATCAGCATATAGCGTATGTTTGACCCCTTTCAGTTTTCAGTAATGGTGGGAGGTTCTTTAATGCTAGGTTGAAGACAGGGGAAAGAACAGAGCCCTGTGGTGTGCCCTTGTCTTGTAGCTTAATTGTTTCAGACTTGATGTCTCCAAGGCTTATTTCTGGTGTTCTTTCGGTTAGAAAATCCCTAACGTAATCTTAAGTCCTCTTGCCAGGCGCAATTTCCTCCAGATTATTTATTATGGCTTCGTGTTTGACATTATCAAAGGCTTTCTATAGATCAAGGCCAAGTACAGTTTTTGTGCCCCCTTTATTGGGTGCGTCAATTATTCCTGCTTTGAGTTGAATCATTACATCCTGTGTGGACAGCTTGCTCCTGAAACCTAGCATTGTTTCAGAAAATACCTCCATTTCCTCTGCATACTCCTGAAGTCGGTTTAGTATTACATGCTCCATCAGCCTATCTAGGCACGATGTTAGCGATAGAACATTTGAAGCCTACCGTTCCCATTGCTTCAAAAAAAAAGCTTCTGTGGCATAATGGCCTAACATTACTTACCTGAGCACTGGTCCGAGTGCAATTGTTTTTAATTTCCAATATTAAAATAAGCCACCAACATATTTCCTGGGCTCTGTTCCCTTTTAGATTGATTTATGTGGTGATGTTTTTTATCCTTAATAGCCGCAAAACCACCCGTGAACGAAGCCAGGAGGTGATGGTATGACAATGGTTACACTCTACACTTACCTTCTCCGTAATCATTTCCTGCCTTCATTAGGTGTATGTTACCTTTAGGTTCCGTTCAGAGACAGCTCTTAGCAACAATGGCCATTTAACTCGATGAGAGACAACCAGTGGAGAGAGAGAAGCTGTGGTACCCTACTGTTGATGAAACAGAATTACGCGTCAGTGACACATTCAATAGCTATGCACAGAAATGAAATATCTTGATGGAATTTTCTGTATTGTTGTGAGGGTTGTGTGGCGGCTCTGTTTTGCTTTGTGTTTAGGTGTGCTTTTGCTGTGTTCTTTTGGCTTTGTTTCTTTGGGTAGACACTGCTTGGCTAAGCCATCTGGTATTTTTTCATTTTCAGGACAGTAAAAATTTCAGCGTTGATTAGTTGAACGGAACTATTAAAAGGAAAAAATTGTGTAAATTGAGAATGTGTAAAGTGTGCAAATAAAATCAATGATAAAATCAGAGATGAGAGCAACCTCCCTGCGCGAAAGGAAAACAGAGGCTGTGCTCATGCATTCATCCTCGAGGTTTGCTAGTGGTGGCTTCCACTATTCCACGTGTGAGCTTTTTTTGACACTTTTTCATAATGGTTGTTTATTCAAAAGCAGAGGTACATTTTGCATCGCTGTCACATTTGCAATATTCAATGCAGATTTCTGAACAGGGAGCATTTAATGTCAATGCTGTGCTTTGTTAGTCTTTTATTGATAGATACGGCAAAGAGAAACACTAATTGTACTATATGACACAAGGATCCAGTTATAGCATGCATAGAAATCATCATATACTCCATAGCACTATCTTCTGGCAAGCATACATTGGCCAAACTCGCCAAACTATCAATAGAAGACTGATTTATAGAGTGCAGCAATGATATTGTTACAGTCCATATGAGAAATGAAGATGAGGAACTTGGTAGTGGTTGGACGAAGAAGATGGGAGTGAGAGTGGAAGTGCCACCTGTTTCGTGTGCACCATTTCTTGGGCACACGAAGCATAAAGTAACAAAATTCCCATAAAGAAAGGTGTTAGGCAAGGAGACAATCTCCCCAGTACTATTCACAGCTTGTTTAGAGGAAGTATTCAGAGACTTGGAATGGGAGCAGTTAGGGATAAGGGTAGATGGAGAATACCTTAGTAATCTGCGATTTGCTGATGACATTGCCTTGCTAAGCAACTCGGGGGATGAACTGCAAATAATGATTGATGACCTAGACAGAAAAAGTAGAAAGGTAGGATTGAAAATCAATATGCAGAAGACTGAGGTAATGTTCAACAGCCTCGGGAAGGAACAGCAGTTTACATTAGGTAGCGAAATACTGGAAGTAGTAGGCGAATATGTCTACTTAGGACAGGTAGTAACCGCAGATCCGGACCATGAAAAGGAAATAACAAGAAGAATAAGATTGGGATGGAGCGCATTTGGCAAGCACTCGCAGATTATGACTAGCAGCTTACCGGTATCGCTCAAGAGGAAAGTATACAACAGTTGCATCTTGACTGTACTCAGCTATGGGGCTGAAACGTGGAGGCTAACCAAGAGAGTTCTACTTAAGTTGAGGACAATCCAGAGGGCCATGGAACGAAAAATGGTAGGGGTTACATTAAGAGATAGAAAGCATGCAGAGTGGGTCAGAGAAATAACTCAAGTTACCAACATTCTAGTGGAAATTAAGAAGAAATGGACATGGGCAGGACATGTAGTGCGAAGAGAGGATAACCGATGGTCGCTGAGGGTAACAAACTGGATTCCAAGAGAAGGAAAGCGTAGCAGGGGGCGGCAGAAAGTTAGGTGGGCGGATGAGATTAAGAAGTTCGCAGGGGTCAAGTGGATGCAGCTAGCACAGAACCGGGTTAAGTGGAGAAATATGGGAGAGGCCTTCGCTCTGCAGTGGGTATAATCAGGCTGATGATGATGATTTCTTGGGCTCACAAAGGTTGATTACATAGAGACTAGAGTGTTACTTTATTAAAGTTTCACAGCCCAGAAACCTTCCAGGGCACTGTCACAAATTGACAGCAATGAAAAATTTTCCCCAGTTTTTGAACAAACACCATTCAGAACAAATGCCATAATAAGCTGGCACGAAATTTAGTGGAAGCAATCATGATCGTAAACCTCAAGGATGAATGTGCCAGCACAGCCTGTGTTTCTCTAAAGCACATAGGTTGCATTCATCTGTGTTTTTTTTTCTGATTTTATCGCTTATTTTATTTGCACCCTTTACATGCTTTCATTTCATAGATACCTGTTTGTCTTTTAAGCTTGGTTCAGTGCTTGTGTATCAAGCATGCTTCTCCATGCTCTTTTCTCATCCTGCTATGTGCTGCTGAAACTGACTGAAAACCAACGACCTCAATCCGGTCATCAATGAACTTTTCATACCGAGTAATACCGAGTAATTCTGACAAAAGCCATGTTTGGCTGCATAATGACATCAGCTGGCATGCTGCATGTGTGTGTTACATAAGTTGCTCTCTGACTCTTCATTCCTTGGCCATGTGCTGTGGAGGTGACTGACCTGGACTTTTGACAGTATAATACCTGTTTTCAGCAGCAGGGTGTAGTTAAGTTTGAACTGTAGTGCAGGTGTCTTCCTCTCACATAATCAGCACTTAATTGATTGAATGTCCTTTATTAAATGGGAAGGCTAGCCTTCCCATTCAATAAAGCCTTCCCATCCATGGCCATAAGCTTATGGCCATGGATGGGGGTAAAGGGGAGTAGACAGAATCTTAATTTTTTAGGTCGTCACTCAAATTCTATTGCTCTAACCAGGCCACTAAGGGAGCCAAAATATTATGTCTGTAGCATCAGTTTCTAGAAGGGAACGGTAGTTCAGGCGGTAGGGTTTGATCTCGGAGCGTCCAGTAGAAAAACCAGTGCAATCCCAGAGTAGATGAGACATGTCGCCGCGCGTTAGTCGCACAGTAGGGGCACGTAATCATTCCAAGCAACCACAGACATCCATCGGACGGCCAATGGCCATCCGTTTCGGATGTTCCGGATGGCCGATGGACGTCCGCGAACAGCCAGTGGACGTCCGTCGGCCGTCCGATGGGCGTCCAAATGGACATGTTTGTCTGGCCAATGGACGTCCATTTCGGACGTCCGTTCCCGGATCTTTCTCGCATATTCGCGTATATGCTGCATGCATGCTTTTTTCGCTCCCACGAGGCAATAAAATAGAAAAGCAGCTTAAAGTACAACAGGCATATTTTATTGTAAAATGTCTAATTCATCAATATGACGTAAAACTTGAAGCGCACATCTTCCATGATGAAGTGGAAGCAACCAGCTTTCTGCAAAAAGAAAAAAAACAGGTTAGTAAATAGTCTGTAGCTCATGCACAACATAATCCTTGACTCTAGGTTTTCTGGAGGCCAATAACAAGAAAATTGAGTATTTCTCATATTGTACCTGCCCTACAACACTTGTTACAAGCAGTCTCAAATATCAGCGAGGTTCTGCCCAACGTTGGTTCTGCCCTCCTTTCCCTTAGTTCACGCCAGTTATATCGCACCCGCTATCTTTCGAATATCACATAGATTCATCTGCAATGCTTCAAGGATAAAGCTAAATAAGCTAAACAGTTCAGAAGGCAGTATCATACAGGCCATACCTAAATTAAAATAAACTGATAACGCGCTTCAATAATTTCAAGCACAGAAAAGGCCACTCGCTATCTGAAATGGTTTTTTTTTGCAGTGGTGCACAACTTTCAAGCTCGCGCATTGTACAGGAGCAGTTATGCATTTTATCACTGTAATGCACTGCAGCGCAGACTGTGCCCTCGCAACCTGCAACTTGCATTGAAAAATGCAGAGCATGCCACTTGCGAAGACAAGCATATTAAAAAAAAAAATCTTTGACGACCGACTGTTTACCCAGCGCCTTGGTTGATGAAAACAAGGAGGTTGGTTATAAGCTTCGCAAGATTGCATGAGTGGAACGCGATAGCACCTCCAGCAATTTCCTAGTTTGCGTAGAGGAGAGGGAGAGACAACTCACTCGACATACACGGACGCCACAGCGCCGATTACGCCTGGTTTTCGGTGTAACTAGCTCCTTAATGTTCTCGCGTTGAAATGTGTCAGAAGGTTCACTGCGCTGTTGCATATTCATACAATTTTCGCTGCGCAGATTTTCACGAAGCTCGATCGCAGTACTCACTTTCAGACGCGGTCGCTTTCGCCGGAGTCGTCCGTCCTGATGTGTTATCGTCGTGAACCACTGTTGCTCCAAGGGGGTAATCCTTTCACACTAGGAACTGGCACAACTGCGCAATCGTTGTCCTTGCAGCGCACACAGATGGGTGAAGGCATTAGAGCATAGTTGCGTGCACCCGCACAGAACGAAAAAGAAACTGCTGCCGCGAGCCACGGCGGCAAGACGGCAGCCGGCAATGGCGGCACAGAAACACGTGGTACGAAACTACGGCAGAAGCATTCATGAGCAGAAATGAATTGGCCGTAATAAGTTAACACTATATTTTCACTGAATATTGTTAGTTTCTTTAAATAGGTACCCTTTCTTGTGAGGATATTCAAGCGAAACCTACCCCCCACCCCCCCTGCCACACACACACTGCGATGGAATACGCAACTTTCAACCAAACAGTACGGCGGCCGGCCGGCGGGGACTGGCGGGGATTTCAAACAGCAAAAAAACTATTTTTGTAAAGACCAACAGTGCAAGGTAATCTGGCGCTTTCGTTCGCCAAGACGTGGTCGTGGACCATCGTGGATGGCGAAGCCGCGCAGGTGGTACATGTAGTACATACGTTAAGGCTCAACTAGAGTAACAATTGAAGATCACGACCGCCGCTACCAACGGATACAACGAATTGCGGCATGAAAGCTGAGAAATTAATGACAATCGCCACATACTGTGTATGTGCCAGAGTTTTTTAGTCCAACCAGCTAATCATTTGGTATATAATACAATTCGCTATCTCAGGGGCCGAACGGAAGTTGCAAACCTAATTGGATTTCCTATTAGAATTTTGAGTACCATTTAGAAAATCCGAATGGAATTTTACATGCAATTGGAACTATTTGGAATGCCCAATTGGTATTTGCAGAACCATTTGGTTAATCCAACTGGACTAATCCATTGGAGATGTGGTGTCCAATATTGGGTCCAGATGTAACCATTTGCAGGTCCCAATTGGCCCCAATGTTTTTGTTTTTTTTTTGACCAGGCAGGACACATCTCGAGCATTGAAGACAAGTGTGAATGTTGAAACAGAATTTTGTCAGCGAGGAAATATATGTCCTGGAAACACACTCGTCCGTACGTACATCGGACGTACACCTCGTCTCTCATGCGGATATACAAAAACGGACGTAATCTGTACCTCCGACGGACGTACGAATACGGATGAGGTGGGTTCTTCGTGTAAAAGGTGGATCTGGTGTGGCCACCTGCATGCGATGCTGACTGAGGCTACGAAGACTGGTCCAAGTATAGTGCATAAGGGCAAGAGAAGGGGTGTGTTGCCAGCGCAAGGTCGAGTAAGGATGAAGCAAGGGAGGTGGGGAAGTAAATGTGGACATCCCATCTGCCAAGGCAGCTGCGGCATTGCCCCCCGATTTGTCCGAGTGACCTGGGATCCACTGAATAACGACAATTCTGGTCGCACGTTGGTGGCGTTTAGGGAGGCACTGTATGGACGTAGCAGTTGCCTCTTGTGAATCCAGAGTAGTGATTTCCTTGTAAGCTTCGATAGCAATCAGTAAGAATACGTATTGAACCAGTTCCGGTGCAAGGCACTCCTGACAAGGCTCCCCAAATCGCGAGGAGTTCAGCATGAAGAGGGGTACCTTGAGGTAGATGGCAGGCATAAGCGCCTGAAAGGGAAAAGTTGTCATTGCATACCCATCCCATAGATGCAATTTCGCCTGTAATCGAAGCGTTGGTGTATATGTCAGTCGTATCAGGGATTTGCTCTTGTCGGTGAAGGGCAGCGAGGGGCTCCCGGGGAATAACAAAATCGCGCTTTATAGGTCGGCGATGGAGGCGTGTGACTACTGGCATCTCCCAAGGTGGAAGAGAGGCATATAGGCTGGTGTTTTGTTGTTACGCTGTTCATTCCAGGCCAGCAGGCGACACCCTTGGACAGTGTTCTCTAGACGTATTCGATGACGCGTCTGTGACTCGGAAACGATGGTAGCGATCGAGCGGTGGAAGCGCGGCCAAACGTTCAAGTTCAGCTATGGGAGTGTGCTTAGGTAGACCGGTAATAGTGCGTAGTGTTGCACGATGAAGGCGTTCGACCTTAGCGAAGTCAGTCTTCGAAAGTTGGAGGACGGGTGTGCCATAGAATATTATTCCGACCGCCGCTGCTCGGGCCATCGCACGACAGGCATGTTGCCGCGCACCGCCGTGCCGGTTGGACAGGCGATGAATAATGTGTAGCAGTGCTGGCCAAAGGCGTAGCTGATGAACCCATTTCTGGCCCGGGACTGTTGCAGCTTGAGATGGGCAGGCCAAGAAATGCGGATTTGCCCATTTGAGGAGGTGATGGTGTTGCCTCCGCTGTGAAGATAGATTTGCATACTGGGGTTTAGTTTTGTTTTCCGTCGATACTAAACAATTCGGTTTTATGTGGAGCGTGTTCGAGGCCAATTTTGGTTAGTGCATCTTCAAGACAAAGAAAGGCCACCTGAAGTTCAGTCTGCATAGAATATTTGTCTACGTAATTTGCTGCCTGAGTCCAGACGGTAATATCATCGGCATATATATAGTGAATCTTGTGCTTGTTCCGAGTTCCAGATTTTCGGCGACGCGTGTCATGGCCAAGTTGAACAATATGGGTCCGAGAGTGGAGCCCTGAGGTACACCCCTATCCAAGTAATATATTTTGGGCGCCCATCCCGGAAATTTGCCATATAGCTGAATGGGTCTAGATGTCAAAATATTGCGGATCCAGATTTGGGCAAGAGTACTAGGAAAGCGTTTGGCGAGTTCCTTCAGGATCTCATGGCGAACATTGTCAAAGGCTTTGTGTATATTGACAGCCAGGAGATAGTCAGGTAGCGCTTTACAATGACCTCCATTCAGAACTCTTCGCAAAAGCCAAAGGCAGTCATGAGTTCCAAAGTTAGGGCGGAAGCTGGCTTGAGCTGGATGAAATCCACGACTGACGTATTCAATGTAGTGACTAATTCGGGTATGCAGCAGGCGCTCGATGAGTTTACAGAAATGTGACATCAGGGCGATTGGACGCAAATTACTAGGAAGTGGAGGGTTTTTGCTAGGTTTAGGGATAGGAAGAATAAGAGAATACTTGAGATCATCCGGTACCGTTCCGGTCTCCCAGTAAGAATTAATGAGGTCGAGAAGGGCATCCTGGGCTGCC
Organism: Amblyomma maculatum; assembly: GCF_055883805.1. Taxonomy (NCBI): domain Eukaryota; kingdom Metazoa; phylum Arthropoda; class Arachnida; order Ixodida; family Ixodidae; genus Amblyomma; species Amblyomma maculatum. The sequence goes on along the minus strand of NW_028146743.1, from coordinate 4,877,171 downwards.
GAGTCGAGATTGCGAAACTCCTGCCAACTGACTCGGTCATTCCCGGGTGTGGCGCGAGCTCAGCATCTTCCGAGGGCTGCTTGCAGTTCTCCATTAGAGAATGGGCGATCCAGGTCTGGATCACGGTTTCTGACTGGGAAAATAGAAACTGCTGGTGGAGGCGTTAGGCTGGCGTGTGGGAAAAAGGTGCCTATAACTTCACCTACAACATCAGCAGGGTTGCCATTGAGAAGGAGCTCGGTGAGAGGTGGAGCCCCGCGTGCCTTGCCATTTAGGCCACGAAAGATGCGCCAAAGTTGTGATAGGCTCGGTACTCGTCCAAGACGGTCGCATGTAGAGTGCCAAGCCTCACTTTGCAGGTGAAGCTGGTATGCCCGGATAAGCTTGAATTGTCGCCGAAGAAGTACGAGATCTTTGTGACGTTTTACGCGAGTCCGAAAACGTTAAGTGAGGTGATCTGCGCGACGCCAAAGGTTAGCCAGGTGAGCATCCATGCCAACTGTGAAATCGTCACAGGGGATATATTCGAGAGCTTGGGTGCGGGAATCTCGGAGTACAGACAGGAAGGAGTCAATATCCAAGAAAGAGGTCATAGTGTTGGCCCGAAACTTGTCCCAGTTGAAAAACGAACGTGTTGTCCGAACGCGAAGACGTTTACGATTGAGAGTGAGCAAGATGGGCAAGTGATCCCTACCCCAAGAATTAGAAAGGACTTCCCAGCGCCAAAGAAGACGCGGTACGATGAGAACGTAAGGTCCAGTGTAGTGTCTGCTTGAGAGGGATGGAGACCGATACGGATCGACGTGTTAGGTTCATTGCACAGCGAAAGAAGAGGGTGTCATATAGATGTTTACCACGTTGATTGGTTGAGATGAGCTCCAGGCTGCGTGATGTGCATTGAAATTTCCGCCATTATGAATAGGATAAGGGTGTGCTGCGTTTTCAAAGTCAGGGAGCCAGGTACAGGGTTCTGCCATGACCTTACTTGGCCGGAAATATGCCGTTGCCACAACAAAAGGCTTTGGGCCAGGGGGGAAAATTTTTACTGCAACAATCTGCCGAGTGGGAGAGCAAAGGGATTGACGGGAGAGCTGAGTGGAAGGACAATCGTTGCGGCCTTTTGGCTAAGATCAAAGTGTAATCAGCAGTTTGTTTTTGCATTCTGCAGTATGCAGTCGGAGGAATGTCCTGCTATACAGTGTACTTGTACAGTACTCACGGATTGAAATAGGACACTCGGAGCGCGTGGCCGTCGCTGCATGCAGCGCCGCCCGTAGATGCTCATGGAACCAAGGTGCTGCATTGTGGTATAGCTCGAGGGGGAGAACATCTAAAAAGCAGAACTGCTCCTTCCGGTCGTCAATAAGCCGGCCTGTTGTTTACCACGCTGCCTTGCATGCAGCGACGGCCACGCGCTATGAATGTCCTATTTCAATCCGTGAGTACTGTACCTAGTACCAAGGCACTGTGTCACACATTACTTGCAACTGTGTGGCACTCACTTTTTATTAGGCTCTCAGAGTGGTCATATCTATAGTGTCTGTGTTGCATAATGTAGACTTTTTACACAAAGGTCTGTGCTTATAGTGTGTCTGGAAAACAAATATATTGGATTTCAGTCTTGTCGCAGTGGTGCAATGGTTAGGGTGCTCGGCTGCTGAACTTTAGTATGCAAGATCGAATTCCGACTATGATGGTTGCTTTTTTATAGTCAGAAAGCAAGGTGGCCATGTATTGTGCAATGTCAGTGCATGGTAAAGAACCCCAGCAGGTTGAAATTTTTTGAGACTTCTACTATGGTGATAGCCCGAGTCCGTTTGGAATGTTAAACCCTATAAACCAGACCAAACCTATATTGCACTTCAAGAAATATTTTGTTGCTTATGAATTATGAATTGTGAAAATATATAGGCTTGCTCTTCCAGCTACATATGCTAAATTTTATGAGGCTGTGCGTTTGGATCCTACTAGCAACATGTTTATTTTTTCCGTTTTTTGCCTTCTAATTAATGAAGTTTCAGCCATAAAATAATAGTTTCCTCGTGGATCAAAGCTACAAATTAGAAAGTATAAATACTCTCTTATTCTTTCCTTGGTTTCAGTAACTGCTGGCTTTTTCATATCTATAACTTTGTACATTCTTTCTGGCAACTGCTGATAAAATATGCATGAATATGTATGAAAAGGATGCTGCGCTCCTTGCACACCTGCCAGTCACATCTGGATACGTGAACAGTGTGCATTCTTCCTTTATGTTCCACTAATTCCTATACTTCATCTCGAAGCTGTTCGCAGCACTGCCAAGTGCAGGGCGACCTGGCCCAATCCTGGCACCTCTCACCGCTGCACACTATACCAGATATGTGTGCTCCTACTGTTGACCCCACCAATGGGGGAGGTGAGGCATGTATGAGCACTATTTCTTATTATAGTGCATATGATCTTAAATGGCGGAAGTTGCTTTTCACAGGGTTCCTAACATTTTGCCTTCTGCACTTTGCATTCAGGCTGATGGTGATGACTTATACACTGCAAATACTTGTCCAAACCTGACAGCTATGGAGATGTATTGATGAGTAGAGAGAAGTTTGTAGAAATACTGAGTTACATATCTCTAATACTGTTTTAGGTAGAACGAGTGGAAGGAGGTGGCTTACACGGTATGAAGGAGCACTGATCAAGGGTAAAGGCGGGACACCACAGTTCTCAGGTCGAGCCAATGTTTTGACAAGTGGACTTGTCTTTGTGAGGGCAAAGGGATCATAACTGCAGGGGTTTAAATATGCTTTTGCTTCTGAATAAGAGCTGGGGAAGTGGAAAGTGGGTGAAAAAAAGTAGGTCAAGGAGTGTGGAGGGAGAGTGTAAGTGAGAAGTAGGCCACAGAGTGAAAAAAAATCTTTTCCTTCAGTAGGTATTTCTCAACCTGAAACCAGGGATCCTGTGTCCGGCAAAAGAAATAAATGCCACAGAACCAGGAAAAACTACAACATCCAGTGAAGGAGTATAGTCACCCCTTAAGCAGTTTAGTGCAGATACACCTTCTTACAAAGGGACAGGCTTTGCAAAGAGCCCCGATAAGGAATATGCCTAAGGGGAACAATTCTTAAAACTTTCTGCAAAGGGAGATGTAGAGACAAAGTAACAGAATAGTAAATACACAGTGAACCACAACTGACCTACTGACATGCAAAAAAAGGTTTGAGGGCAAACTCAAGTAGCAAGAGTAAGGAGGAAATGTGTTTGGAGAAACATGTGCAGCTTATGTTATTGCCGAGGGGAATAGAGTGTACATGTGCTTGTGAATAAACTGTACAAATAACACTGTGGGATTGTTTTCTCGATTTTTTTGTTTCCCGTTTGTTTTCCTGAACTATTCGGGAAAACAATCCCACTTAGTGCTAATTGTACAGTTTATTCACAAGCACATGTACACTCTATTCCCCTCGGCAATAACATAAGCTGCACGTTTCTCCAAACACATTTCCTCCTTATCTCTTGCTACTTGAGTTTGCCCTCCAACCCCAGTCAAAACATACTACAGAAATACTACAGAAAAAATACCTGTAGTTTGTATTTTGTCATATTATTGGCATGCCATCATTATGTTGTCTATCTGTCTTATGTAGTGTGTCACATGTTTGTAGTCTGTCTTTTGTAGTGTGTTGCATGTCTACAGTCTGTCTTTTGTAGTACTATCCTTCTGTAGTCTGTCCCCTGGTGTGTAGTATTTGTGTAGTGCAGCGCATTTCTGTAGTCTGCCTTGTTAAGCAGCTGCGATTAATAAATTAACATGCAGCTGCAGAGAAGCAGTCCAGCTCTGCATTCCATGTATTCTTAAGTATGGCCATACACATCAAAAACACCTTACTTGGGGCAAAACAATTTATTAGCACAATACCCCCAGCTGATGACATTCCTTTTCTTCTGCTTGTGCAAGTTCAGCATGCCCTAGCTGAAGAAAATGAGAAGACTGTGAGACTGCATGCCCATAAGAAATACACGCAAACTTTGCAGAACTCATAAGTATGCAATGTGTCAACAAAATGTCACCTAGCTGTGCAGACCACTGCAGAATTTGGGAGACATCTGTTGACTGTGACAACACATTTTGCATGCACTGCATAGCTCGAATGACCAATTATAAAGAAAACTACATCATTTTTATAATAATATGCTTCCTTGATAACAAATAATAAACCCTCACCTATCCTGATCTTGTGAACTTAGCAACTTGGTGAACTTGAACTCTGTACGGTCCTAGCAAAAATGTGCATAGCTCCAATGGTGTCCAGTGCTTGTTGGTCGGAGGCACTTATTTGTGCACCAATAATACAGACCTCAGGCGTTCGCAAGTCACATATATGAGCTATGCAATGCTCGGTAGATCAGTGGTGCACGAGATGGATGAGAGGCGTTAGGAGTTTTTTCCTGCCTACTGGCTTGTAGTTTGCTGACTGCATTGCAACAGGCGATGTTCCTTTTGCTCGCCTCTCACTGGCAACATATCAGAAGAGCTCGACAAGGAAGACAATCACCCCACCCATGATGACAATCATTGCCTGCTACTGTGATGCTGAACAAATTATAACAGCCAACCACTTAATTCTGCCTAAACTGGACAGAGGAATCAAACGTGACCATGAGAAGATATTTACCACCGCAGGTCACAGCCCTTCTCGCCAGGTACCTTGCCACCTTTTTGTGGTGCTTCTGCAACTCATGGGCAGGGCAGGCCTTCACCTTGAGGTAATGCCACAGGGAATCTGCAAAATTAGGTATAATAGGTATTATCAGTGTGCTTAATATCAATATTGCAATCTGACTTGGTACAAAGCTACAAACACACATCCATAACACTACAGTGCAGATACAACCTGCAAAGCAACATAAGCACAAAATGAAAGCAAGAACAATGTATGCAGCATCAATGACCGATACAACTAGACTATTTGTGCAATTACTGTAAGATGGGGAATTATAACCATGTGGATGACAAAAAATTTAATGCAATTAGAAATTGTGATACTGTTCGCACTATATACTACAGAACCTAGTGCAATAAGCACTGCAGGGTAACTTTGCATCAATTATCGACATCATAAGGCTGGTTACTTCCACTGTAGGACAAGGTACATCCCTTAGCAAAAAGTGCGTTTGGAATACACAGTGGCATATTTTTTATGCATTTTAAATGTAATTTGTATCCACGAATGCACTCAAATTATGTTTGAAATATGTTCATCAAATTCTTTGGTGAATATTCAAAATGCAGTTTTAAAATGTGTCAAAAATATCATATATGAAAGTTCATTTTGAGTATAGTTGAAATACGTAAAAAATACATAGGCTTTTTTTACATACTTAAAATAAATTAAATATGTACTCATGCAAATATGAAATAAATTTGTCTGAAGTACACTTCAGGTATAGTAAATGGGGGGCCCTTGAAAATATATTTGCAGCACACTTCAAGCATCCTTAGAAAAACCATGCTTAAATTCATATTCGGGGCAGCATCTTGAAAAATATTTAAAATGTACTTTTGTTAATAGGAAAGCAATGTGCCTAAAGTATACTTCTATTATGAAAATGAATAGTCCTTGAAAATATATTCGAAGCACACTTAAGCTGCCTTCATAGATCAGTGCTCGAAATCATATTTGGGGTAGCATATTGGCAATGACCTAAAAATGTATTTCTGCAAATATGCAGTTAATTTCTCAAAAGTACAATTCTAATAAATGGAAACTGGGGGGCTACATTTAATGATCATTAAACCTTGTGCAAAAAAATGCATTGTAACAATGCCATGTGGACTGGCCACACGTGCGCATCTGACCAGTGATGCGGTTGTTAGCTGGAACGGTCGGGTAACGTGGCCGCGTGAGACTGGCATTCGGCAACGCATCATGGTACCCTGCCAGCCACCAGCCCGTACGTTATCTGACGCAAGCGCTCAGTGCTCCAAGCCACATGCAGGCGATGCACGCTGCCGTCCCACACCTCACTGCCAGCCATTGGCATTACAATGCCGTTCATGTAGGATGCTCTTTTTGTTTTATTTTTTCCTGTCATTTTTGTTGCCGTCCGTGTGTCCACTACATCCTTGCCATGTGTGTTCACGCTGTCTGTGGCTCCTGGTGGACCTAGGGCCACTAAAAATATCATAGACATTACACTACCTAGTCCTGGGTGCTTTTTTAAACACATAAAGCAGTGTTTCAACTAGTGTGCACAATCCATATTGATTGCTCAACCTTTAATTCTAATGAAATATATTTTTGTTGCATGTGCAACAAAGATATGTTCACAGAAACAGTGTTCAACAATTTTTGAAATTTTAATCCAGCAGAAAAAAATGACACACATATGTGCTAATGCACTGTATGGTGACAAGCAAAATGCATATTGTTGCATTCACCCACAAGCTCCTGTTTCAAGAAACTACCAAAACGTTCTTGCACAAAGTGAGTAGGTCAGTCTCGCATAAAATAACTATTTTGCACTTATTTACTCATTCTGGAACACCAACAACATTGACAGTTTCTTTCCAAATTTTGCATGGTTTTAAATACTGATAATGATCAAACTGAGCTACATACATTAAACTGACAATCTTTCCCAATATTTTTCGCTTAAAAGGGATTTCTTGCTACTGCGAGTCTGAATCTCTGGCCATTAATGAGCTGGTGGCCAAGCAGTGCTGGATTAAGTTGTGGGCTAAGGAGGCTGCGGCCCAGGGTCTTATCTCCGAAGGTAGGAGGAGGGGTCCAATTTATTCTAACATGCTTAAATATGGAATGGCAAATAACGCAACTTATGAAAAACAGGTATGAAAAGGAAAACAGAACAAGACAGGGTCCCTGCTAATTCACTTATTTGTTTAGCAACAGGGGAGACCTTGTCGAACTGCAAAACAGGAATTCCCCACCATTCTCGAAGGCCCCTTTCATGTGAGGTGATCTGCACCTGCTTATATTATCACAGAAGTTTTAATAGTTTCCCCTCCATCCTGTTACTGTGGACTACATGGAAAAAACGTAATTGAAGGAACTGATGAAAGTGATTTTTTTTCCACTGCCACCTTCATCCCTATCACTATTGCCCTTATCTCTCAAATAGTTCCATCTGCTCTTTTCTGCTGCTTTAGGGGAGGAAAATGGGCTGTCAGAGTGAGTGCCGGACTAGTTTCTTATGTGTTACTTTCATGCCTGACTGTTAATGGCATTGCTTCTGTTCTGTGTGGTGCCAAACTAATGCATCACTCTCGCACTAATCGCAATGATCACATATTTTCTTTCTTTAGTTTAATATAGATAGAATAAAATGGGGCATACTGCAGAAGTGTAGGATAAAAGTGATTAAGGACAAAAAAAAGGGGGGGGAGGTGTTTATGTAAGTGCTTTACCCAGGGCCATTCTCCTTAATCCGGCCCTGCACCAAAAAAAAGTAACTCTGCAAAAGACATTAAAAAATTAGCGTTCGAAACTCAGTCAGGCTGAGCGAATTGTGCAGTTATATTCATCATGGTAAAAGAGAACAGCTTTTCTTTATGCCCTCTAACCTTCCCAACAAGTGTTTGTTGCTATCTATAGTTGTTCCTTCCTGCACATAAAAAAAAGGAATTTCTTATCTGGCATCTTTATCTTAATGCATCTGAAAAAAGCTATGGAGTTTCAAGCTCCAGACTCGCTGCTTCATCAAGCAGGCATGGCTGAAATTATATATAAACAAAGTGTTGAAACTTTACGAATAAATAGAACCACAGAAAAAGTGGGAATCATGACTCGTGTGTCCCTCTGCCACTAATGAGCTGCTCAGTGACATATGTATCATTGTGGGACAATAATCGTGAAGGTTGCAAGACATTCAAAAATTTATTACACATTTTAAATCAACAAAGAATAGTGACTGCACAAAGAAAATAATAGAATCAAAATAAAACAGCACCTGTTTTACAAATTGAAATGAGTAAGAATACGAGCCACCCATTAGAATCAGCCAAATGACACCCGAAGAGCAATGAAGTCAAAACAATAAGCTTAGCCCATTCATGAAGCCAGAGACAACCACGGCTTCATCTTGTGTTATGAGCCTTTGTTTTAGCCATCCTGTGTAGTTGCCTGTAACCCAGTTGTTTGAGCATCAAAGATAAAAATTTAAAACAGTTAAATCGAGTAGGAGGTGCAAAAGGTTTTGTGCACAGGTGGCAGTTGGAGACGAGGCTTATCCAGTGCACAGTGCAAGAGTGTGTTGCAGTCTGCACATGGGAGGATCCACTGCAGTTATAGCTACGGCACTTCATACTTGGTTCCCATGAGTAATTCCTGGGTTTGAGTCCACTCTGCCCCATTGTTTCTTTTTAGTGTGAAAGCACTACGAGCAGACACACAAGCATTAGACAATTTGGCTAGGCCCTGAACCGCTGGATTAGCTTTCACCCTAACAAATGTATTCATGTTCACATATGGCACAATAAAAGACACTAACTTCAAAGCATCCTGCCCATTTGTAGCTTGCCATATTTGCCAAAAGCCAAGACAGTCAAAGCCTAAGCAGCTGATGCCCACCTGCCACCTTTGCCCTGTTACTTCTGCCATAACACTCAACAAATGGGAGGAAGCTGCTGGCTTGGAAATCGCTGACAAATTTTGTTATGGAGACGAAATCATCTACAATATTCTTGCTAAAATTGCCGCCAACTGACCCTGCCACTCTGTCACTGATACAACAGCGCTAGCCAACTTCGGCAGCAACCCTGCACAGAACATGCAAGTTCCAACTCTGGATTTTCAAAATCGGCAAGCCCCGCTGCCTCAAGCATTCACAAGTGCAGTGAATGTTATATGACCATGCTGGACTCCTTGATTGTGACTTTCAATGGCAAAAGAAAGTTATTAATGAATAGATGTCAAGATGATCATAAGTATACCCAACAGCTTGCCTTTTCAGATCACTTGCCCCCCTCCCTTCAGTTTTATATCACCCTTTCAAAGCATGATGCTCCAAGCCTTCATTACCATTTCAAAAGCTGATCAGAGTGGAAGCAAGTGCGTATAGTGCAGTTCGGCAAGCAACTATTCCTTATAAAGGCAAGATCTTGTCAATGTGTCTGAGTAAGCCAGCAGCGAGGAATTCACTTCACCAAAGACAAGATATCTGGAACGTGCCCACTCTCATTAACTGAGGAAGATATATTAGTAGCAGATTTAGGAGGAGGAACATTTTTCATTTATCCCTTTCTTCCCAAGTGGAGCCCTGTGTTCAGTGCTCCATGTGCCACCACTTTCCTCCAGGCCTATTAGACTACAATTGTAAGAGGTGCAAAAAAAAGAAAGCAAAAATGGCCAGAAAGTGCGAAAAAAAAACAGAGAAAAAATAATGGGAAAAAGAAGATGCACAGAGAACGCATCCATCACTACATAAGATTTAAACTGTACCCAAATACTCGCCAAGCAGGCAAAATTGGGAAAGATGTAAGAAAGGGTAAATGAAGCACAACTATGAATACATACCTCATAGGATTGAGCCACTTGACAGAAAAAAAAAACAAGCTCACTTGTAACAATGACAAACTTAGCAGGGAGAAGGAAAATGTACATATATATGTATGCATACTGTTAGAAAAAGAATGAGCAAAAATGACAAATGTAAAAGTAAAGGCATTAAAAAACTCAGTAAGCATCAATGACTGGAAAACTTTCAAAATGCATAAAGCTGCTCAAGTGGAAACAAGGAGTGAAAGAGGAAACCGACACTTACTAAAGGCAATGCCTATAGGGAACCCAAGCTCAAATTTCGCCGCGCGATGGCAGCGTCGCATTCCTGCAATGGTGGCGAAATGTGAAATGATGGGACGTCGCCGGAGCAGACACTCCGCTAGCTTCCTGTGCACGTGCGGCGATCGAGTTGCGCCTGACGGTTATTTGGTGATACAAAAATGCTTCCGCTGATGCGAAACGGAGGTACTAAGTAGCATTGTGTCATGGGTAGCCACAATAGTAAGCGAAGCGCCAAAAGACTCACGTGTGGAACTTTGCAGATTTCATTGGAAGCGTTTCCACAAGACCTGTTTTCCAACCGCATGACAGCATTCCGAGAAGTCTCGCGTTCTTTGTGGAAACGAAAAGGGCCAATTTTCCCCTTCTCCATAAACTCGGAAATGTTCGACAGTTGACAAAGACGTCTTAGAGAGGCATCAAAAGAGTACAATGGTTTAACACCATCCATACGAAGTGAAGCGGGTAGAGGATTATCCTGCTCTTCTCTCCGCGCGTGTCTTGCTTTGCCGATTTTCTGTGCTCTCTCCCTGCTTTGCGAGTGCTCTGAAAGCAACCAAATCAACAGATGTTCCGCGATCGATAATGATGTGTGAATGTGTCCTACAACCAAGAAAATATCTAGGAACGAGGCTTTTTTTTGGAGGGTGGGGGTGGAAAACATGCTTGACTGAGCCACTTTTACAGATTTCCGCAAATTGGCCAATAAATGAACCAACATTATTATTATTCATAACCAAAATATGTTGGAAGTGCAATACAAAAGCGATCCTAGTTATAGCTCGATTGACACTACTCGCACGGAGGACCCTATTCGCGTCACAGGTTTCGTAAATGCAAACCCAATATAAATGAAGCACAACCATTTAGTAAGAACCGAAATAAAGCACGATTGTAGTACAAGCTTGGATTTCACCTTCCTTCCGAGCCAGCGAGCCGGTTATGTCGCGTGCAGCGCGCGGAGCACGCATGTGCTTTTGAGACTGCTAGCGTTCGTGCCTTTGAAGAAACATCTCCTTCGGACTATAGCTTATTCTTCTACTGCAAGATTTGCTTTAGTAACATCGTAATAATAAATACAAAACTGTATATAGATCTCATTGCTACAGGCCAAAACAATAATCAACAAGCGAACAACTTTATCTCGAGAGTACTGTCAATACTTCCGCAGTTTTTAAACATATTATATACGACAATATAGTTGAATAGCTGACTTACCTCGAGATAAACTTCCTACGTTTTCGCTAACGTGGGAAACGCATTCACAATCAATATTTACTCATCGCAGTCTGTCGTCTGCTCTACAGTGCTGACGTGAATAAAAATTTTCTCGCCTATAATTACGTTTCCTCCATGGAAATACGCTGCAGGTTGCCCAATAATCAAGACGGAAGGCAGGCGGCATGTTGCGATGCGCCTGCGGTGGTGCATTAGGGTGCGTGCTCGTTCGAGAGAAAGCGCGCGGCGCAAGTCGCGAAGGCAGCGAGCAGAGCCGGCGGCGTCCCAGTGTGTGTTTTTCTGCCACAGATGGCGTTGCCCATCAGGAGCCACAGCGCTGCCCAGCGATGTTTTGGGAGCCTATTGCATCAATCCTGCAGGCTTCTGGAGCTTAAGCCTCAGTGAATAACAGTGCACCACAGAGGAGTTATGAAATGAATCGACACAACTCGTGTAACTATTGTTAAAGCATCTAGCAGAGCTGGTTCAGTCTAAAGGAGTAACTCAGACCTGCACATCGCAGCACCACCAGCAAAAAAATAAATAATAATAGAAAATAAAAGAAATAATAATAAAAAGAAAAGTGGTATGTCCAAAGTAACTATTTGCTAGACAAAGAAGCAGGAGCCCTCCTCTGTACAGAGCATGGTAGGGGTCTGCAAGGGGTCTGACACCTTCCCATTACCTAGCTCTGTCTTCAAACCTCTTTGGGGTGCAGGTGATCTTTATCGGAGGTGAGATGGTCAACACCAGACTATTTAGCTGAGTCAATTGTTTTCTACCTAGGGCAGTCATACTCGCTTTCTAGCCACAGTTTGAGTAACTGTCACATGACACCAAAGCAGGCACAATGTTGGTAATCGGGAATAAAACCATCCACCACATCAAAGTGAGGTCATGGCAAGGCAAGGTCCCTTGACGCTACTAATAAACAGGCACCTAAGGTGTGCCTTTTCTAGCCACTTCCACATGCTTCACAACAGTCCTGCACTCTGCAGCAGGATCTAAATATTCCTAAGAAGAACACTCTCAAGGTTCGGATAGAGGCAACATTAATACCGAAGAAAGTAGCAGGTGGGACAGTGGCCGATGCAACTCAGTTGGAAGAGCACCAGATGCGATATTCGGAGGTCGTGGGTTTGGTTCCCACCATGGGCGCGTTGTTTTTCCTTCTACTTTGTTTATCTTTCCCCTAAACAGATTACATTACTAATTTATGTGATTACCGAAGTAAAAATTAAAAAAAAGACAAAGTGCAATCCCCAATACTTTCTTTGGCCTCAAACTGTTGGCTTCTTTCCTTCGAGCCCCCGGGGTAGTGACACCAGCCACACCCATATAAACCATTAAACTCTTAAAAGTACTGCCTACAAGTCACTGGTAAGGCCTCAACTGGAATATGCGTCTGCAGTATGGGATCCGCATCAGCGGTACCCGATTGATAAATTAGAAGCTATACAAAACCGCGCAGCCAGATTTATATCAAGGCAGTATTCCAGACATGCCAGCATAACACAGAAAAAGAAACACATAGAACTCGAACCGCTACAGATAAGGCGCCAGAAGCAAAGGCTCAAACTTCTGCACTCAATATACACCGACACAACAGGCATTGATAAGGAAAAGTACCTAAAAACAGCCCACTATATTTCTAACAGGACAGACCACACTTTTAAAATTCGGGAAATGGCGTGTAAAACGAACTACAAAAAGTACTCATTTTTTCCACGTACTATTTCTGAATGGAAGAAGTTGCCAGCTGATGTGAGTGTAGACTGAGATGTATTTTTATGGCTAATCAATGATTTGTGATTTTACTGTTGTTCCTTCAAACTATTATTGTTGACCGAATGCATTGTTGTTCCTCTTTTATTTTTTTTTAATTCATTACTCCTTTGTCTACCCCCCCCCCCTGCTTTTTTTGTTCTTTCTCTCGTGTGATTTCTTTTGTTGTTTATCTGCTCGTCACTTTAATGTTGTACCCACTCCCCTGCTATAATGCTTCGGCGCTGCAGGGTGTACTGAAAATAAATAAATAAATAATAAATAACTGTTTATAATTTCTGACTGCTGAATGAATGGAATCCACTGAACACGCACCTGCAAATACCCTTATTTGGACCTGTTCTCCATGTTTAACTTATTGGAAATCCTAAGGAAAGCTCCTATAGCTCCTTTGCAAAGGGTGTAAAAAGAGTGGTCATGTTTGGCTTTGAAAAACCAAAACAAAGAGCAGGCATAAGCATGTTCTGCTTTCACACTGCAAGGTCCAGCTCAAGAATATCACACTGAACTGGCCAGATGTCAAAAGTAAATTTTTAAAACACTCTAATCCTATCTGTATTCCACTATAGTGAAATATTGTGAGTTGAAAAATCAGCCGACAGCTTGGCATGTTCTATGCCATCTACTACATCACTAATCACACTTCCTCTGCTTCTTTGCAGAAGCAACTTCAAGTGTTGCTGCCCAAGGATTCGTTGAAGCTGCTCTTTCAAAGGAATTACAAGGAAGGAAGAACAAAAGGTTATGTCAATATCCCATTCAGAATTCTCGCAGTGAATCTCAATCTGAGCTGAACTCCCAAGTACCTGGTACAATCAAGACAATAGAAGCGGTTCTCAGCTTCAGGAATGTGTGCACCCAAAGCTTTGAAAAGCAAGTATATTTCAGTTTTTGAAGCTTTTCCTGGGTAGATGATATTCAGCAGGTCCAGCGGGTCTGTGATTCCTCTGGTTGCTGATTTTATGGCGCATCACATAGCACACGAGAAGGGCTGCAACTTGTGTCCTCTCATCAGCAACTTGCAAAGTACTTTGTTGAGCTCTGCAGTCAGCATCCTAAAATAAATGAGATATTCCACAAATATTAATTGGGGGAAAATGTTAGTTCACACCAAATTTCCCTACAGTCCACTTATACATATAAATGTCAAATAGCAGAGCCTGACTGATACAATGACAGGTGTATTTTACTGACTAACAGTGGGATATGGTTCCTTCTATGATAAATTCCATCTTTTTACATTTGTTAGGGTCAGCATAAAGGTGAGCATGTACTGAACATGCAAGCTAAAGAAAGGTTATCTGCCCAAAATGCTTAACATTTGCCCTTCATTCAAAGCTTTTGGTGTCAAGATGAAATTATCCTTTGCAGCTATATAATCATAACTCAATTTTGAACTACAATTACTGTATACTAAAAGTTGCATCCTTCTAATTTGTGTTCTATATAGCATTTAAACATTCAGCATTTCAGAAATAAACATGCTTACTTGAGAACCTCAGTCTTCTTCAGAACCTGAGCTGTCTACATCATTTGGCACAGGGGAAGGTACTGGCACTTCTTTCTGCTTTGATAAAAAAAATGTGAGTCCAGAGGAGAAAATCTTGCCTCAATCAATAAGAACTTAGCCCAGCTTTCCTTTCTGAAATTTTTGAAGCCTAAATGTTTATATCATAGTAAGCTTCATGAACAGCACAGCACGCCACTTACAACTATTAAAAGACTAGCATATTAATAAACGTTGCATTGTAGTTCCATTAAACCAAGGAGGGGGAGCAGAAAAGTGGACACAAGAGATCCAATTTTTTTAAAAAAGGAGAGGATGGCCACTACATGCAATTCCTTTTTATAATCAGTCTATAAGGCTTGATAAACATGTAAAGACACAATAGCTATCCTTGCTAGTTTCCTATTTAACTAAAATTTGTTCAGTTACTTTTTAAATCTTCACATAAAGGCTGGTTCACATGCAAGCAATTGAGTGAACTCAGTGGTCAGCAGCATGGACATAGCAAAAAATTTCCAACAGGTTGGAAATGGATAGCTCAAGCTGCCGTGACAGCTCAAAAGTCTTTTAGTTACTCCGGCAGAAATTGCTGGGCTTTTCACTTGCATGTGAAACAGGCTTAAGTGCTCATATGGCAGTTATAATTTTAAATCAACTGTTATAACTGAAACTGATTGAAACGCCCACCTAAAGCCATATATGTACACACTTCAGATGTTAAGGGGAATCAATGGAAGGAAAAGGCCAAATGCTATGTGGTGTACATTGGAAGGCCAAGTTTGCTAGATGGCCGCTTGCCAACTGCAAGCAAAAAAGTGTTCATAATCTCAGTATCTGGAATGATATTCAGCCAGGAAGAGCACCTTTTTTAGTAGTCTTGGCGGCATTAGAGTTAAAATCAGCAGTTCTCCAAAACTAAGCATTTAAATAACTAAATGTACATTAGAAGAATGTAGATCTTAAGTGACTACATTGCCATAGGTCAAGCCACGGCCGCTCAATGGAGGCGCACTTGGGTGCGGCCCGTCGCGTCGCCCAAAAGAGCCGTATTGCGCCTAGTTCTCATCGCCACCGCTGCGGCGCCACCGCTCCGGGACGACTCCGGGCGGAGAGCAACGCGCAGCGGCCGTGGCTGTGCTTTCGTGTCCGCGCGGTCGGCGTTTGCTCAATTTAGGATTATGAGCGGCATTTCACACATTATGCGATGCTACGTGCAAGTTTGCTATTGATAAGGTGATAGCGGCAAGTCATCATCACTAGGCTTTTCCAAGTGATTCGTGGTCTTCCGTTTACAACAAGAACGAGGCAGTCGTGTGCTTCGCTGATTGCGCACCCATTTAGTTGCGTTTCAACCACTGTAATAACGTATTAGATATTACAATTTTGAAATCTCGACACGGTTTGGGGCCATTTATTCAGCGTGCACTTTTCTGGAAACTTACAATTCAGGACGTAGCGTTCAACATTACTGTTCAGCCTGTTCCTCCGTTTTCACTGGAAATAATATTCAAGTTGGTACCACCACCAAAACATACTAACACAAACTGTTGCAAAAGAAACAACACAAGACAGCCAGTTCAACGACACGCCCGCAGGCTCAGGCATTTTTTTTTTCTCGTTTGATTATGAAGCCGCGTGATGCACAGAAGACATGCAAGCTTATTTTACAAGCGAAGAACTTTCCTCAAAAAAGATTTATATGCAAGCGTGATTTTTTCCACTGTCTGATTGATGTTGCCTGTCCAGTAGGTCAGCAGTGGTCGCATTAGTGTGGTTAGGTCCTTAGTGTGACTGCGGTCTTCTCTCTCGCAAATCAACTCCGTAAACTGCACAAAATAGGGAAGAAGGGATGAAACTAACATTCTGCGTAGCTTGCTGCTTCTTATGACCCGCGGGCACTTCATCACCTTGCTAACAAAGGTGCATGGTGATTTTCAGATAGCTTAGGCGTCCATCATCAAGAATTTTGATAAGTCCAAGGTTTTGCATTAATCGCAAGGCACAGTTAATAAATGGATGGGGACTAATAAAATAAAATTATTGACAATCTAAAGTAAGCACTACAAGTTATTTAAACTTTGGTAATATATAAATATTGGAAACACGGGCAGGCACTGAAAACAGAATGAATAAAAATGTTTCATGACATTCTGTAAAATTATTCGTACTTTCTCTTCAAATGGACGTGCAAGGTAACCAGCCAAGAATGCAGTCGGTGCTAACTCTATCTCAGCTGCTGGTTCACACCACAAATGAATGAAAACAAGCTGACTCGAAAACTCTCTCGCAGCAGACGTGATATGGCAGTTGGCAAGGTTGGAGTTTAATAATCACGAATACCAAGTTTTATAGCTGCGTAATTGTTGATAGGTTCATTTGCAGACTTTGGTGCTTGCAATATGCCAGCCTGCACAAAGCATGGCAAAATGTGTACAATTTCAGTCGATATATATATATTTTTTTCGCTAGTGCATCCTTCAGTATTTTCTCCGAGGTGAAAACTGCAGCCCTTGCGTCAACTTTGTCGTTCCCGCCTTTGAATTGCCCTAGGCTGCTAAAAAGCGATACTATAGACCCGCTTTCAGAGCCTGCTATAGGGCGTATCGGAAGCTGAAAATAAGATTCGGTTAAATGCAACGCACTGGTAAGGCACACAGAAGAGATTGTTGTAAGATACTTGATGTGATCAAGAAGGTACTTAATTTGCACCACTGTGGATCTGGTTGTCATGATTGTTGCTTCGTACGTTTGTTTGGTTAGCCTTTGCTTCGACGTGCCTCCTTGGACCTGAATGTCTTCGATATGGCAAAGTCCAACTCTAACCAAGAGAGTCGCTCGTCATCTGACAAATAGAGCGGCTCCTCTTGGTGTCTCCATGGCTTCACTTATGCGATATTGGGCAAGGCATACCATTTTGATATCATAGTCATAAAAGTAATCGTGGCGGAGCTATCTTGAAACACACACGCTTCAGGATGACACAGGGGGGGGGGGGGGGGGGGGGTCCAGGAGAAAATGAAGTGTAGCTATTACAAGTGGGGAAAATAAAGCTATTAACCTGCGCACATTAATTTTTTCAAGGTTGTTTAGCTCAACATGAGCCCGCGTGAGTAACTTAACTTGTAATGTGGACAGTTCGGAAACACGGAGGGGACAGCTGAAGGAAGCAGGATCTTCAGCTTTATGTTCTTCCTGCAATCGTCATCTGTGAAGTGCAGTGAGTATACTAGTGACTTGTCACTCGGCTCCCACCGGCTTCCTTTTCCATCCTAGCCCTCCCAAAATATGTTTTTTCAGCCATGTTGCTCGACGTTGTGAATCGCACGGGAACTCATGATAACCGATCTTTTCTTGCTTTCGTGGTGCACAGCGGCACACAGCAGTTGCCTGGCATACGCTTAGGACGCTGTTGACACAGGCACCGATGACACGCATGCAGAACTATCAGAACCACGCGGTTATGCTGAGTTGTCAAAACGATAACACGCGCCAACATAGCCAGCGCGCTCCTTCCGCGTTGTCTGCTCGTCCGTGCCGGCGGCGCCTTGTCACGGAGTGGTGGCGCCCCCGCGGAGAATCACGGCGGAAACTGTAACTTCTCCCAATACGCGCTTCCCCAGGCATTGAGGCGCGACGCGACGGGCCGCACCAAGTGTGCCTCCATTGAGCGGCCGTGGTCAAGCACTCATCTTTTATGTCTTTTATGATAACCTGAGTCTCCTAACATAGCATCCTATGGCAGACACGAGCAATTGTGTGCAGCGGGAGGCAATTATGGCATGCTCTTGTTTCAGCAAAAACGTGAAGATGCATGTGGTAGCACTGACTGATCATGATATTGCTTCTCCCAGAGCCACACATGGCTCCTCCTAATGGTGAAGCTATATACTTACACAGATCTGATTCTGCTGAACAATATTTAATTATATATGATTCTGCTAAACAATATATTTTTTGCTTTCACCTTATGCAGCTGCTAAATTAGAGAAAAGAGCAATTCAGGCCCCACCAATCTTGATGCATAGAAGGTGAAAAAGCCCTGACTAAACCTTGAAGCATATTTTTGTTTATCCACTTCCCTCCAAAATCACAGTGACATACCTCTCTAAGTCACTGAACTGCTTTTTGCATAATTATTGCAGGCATTACTGATCACAAAATGTCACTCTCGGTAGCACGAGTGACACTCAAGCTGAAAGAAAACTAAGAAACCTTCAGCATGGTGCATCTCAGAGCCACATCGCTATTCATGCAACAATGTGACAAGGGCTTAAAGTGCTGTTTTGTGATATGGGTCAGGTAGTAAAAGGTGGGAAAGAAAAAAAAAATAAGAAGTATATGAAGAGCCATTGAATTTCAGTAAATCCATACAACTATAGGTGTCATTGGCATTATTATTGTGATTTCAAAGTCATCAATTAAGCTTGACAGAAGCAAACTAACAAGCTTTAGTGAGTGTCTTATATTTATTGATGGCCAACCTCTGATAGGATGTCCACTAAGCATGGTAAACACACTTGATAACACTGTGTATTTTAGAAACTGCAACTTGGCAACATTGGAAACCCTGTCCCCCTACAGGTACTTTCATTTTTCAGCTTTTGTCAAGCCATTTCCTTGCTTTAGCAGCAACTCAGCCACTAATTGCTGTTTCTTGCAGACAGCGAAGTGGCGCTGAGACTGTCAGTATTCAGAGCGAGAAATGGATTTCAAACCTGCACAGTCCTTTCTCCATGAATGTGAACATAATACTACGCTTTCATACATAGTCATCTTGATTACTGCATTACGACTTAGGATTTCGCATATCCTTCACACGTGACATCACACCACTACAACACATACAAAACCAAGCTTTACGTATAATTACATGCAACCCATACCGTGCCAATATTCCAGAGTTTTTTCAGAAACTTAACATTGTTCCCATCTCTGCCTTATGTATAACTTAGGCACTTTCACATATTGTTTTGTTAGTTACAACAATCTTCTCTAGTTTATATATCGTCAAGATCTTACTGACCCCAATACCACGGGATTTTCATCAAGAACTAATTTTCCCTGTCAAGAGTGCGCACTAATTACCGTAGTTGGATTCACATCAGTCAAAGCATGGAATAACACACCTCTGGACATCAAATCAAGCCCTTCGCTACATTTGTTTACTGGCACTCATATTGTTCTTCTATTCTTCAATCATTCAGTGCCATCCACTAATGAAATACTTCATACACACTCTGTAAAAAGTTACGTTTTTAACTTGTTTTTTGCACGTTTACTTGTTTGTATTAATATTTGAATAATAGATACTTGTACTCTCTTGTATTATTTTACACTATGCTACTGTTCTTCCTTTGATTTTCTTATGATATGATAATACTTGTTCTGCCTACGGTTACATCTAGTGGGGTATTCTATAATTTAAGCATAAATTTTTTCTATTGCCTCTCACATTATATTTGTTATAACACACTATATTTCTACTTTGTACATTTGCTGTTACTACTGCTCCCTTTCATAACACGTTCTAATTAGCTGAAGAGGTCCCAGTACAGTACATTTGACTATATGGGACTCCTTTTGTATTTATCATGTATGTAATACTATCGTATGTGCACAATAAACTTGACACTTGAAAAAAAAATTGAAATCTTGGACCCTGCTTGCAGTTTTAGTTTACATCTTTAAACCTCAATGTTTGCTTTCTACTTACAGCACAATAGGTTACAAAAGAAAACAAGCACAAGAGCTACTATAACACTTCCACAACAAATTCTGAGACAGGCCAAACTAAAATATTACAATTTTACCTGCACTGTTGCCAGCTTTTCCAGGAGAGTGTCGTGCACATCTGTGCCTACTGGCAAGCAATATCTTGCTTTTGCTTGGTGTAAGAAAGAAGGGTTATCGGTTATCAAGTTCACACTTTTTAGTGGCAGCTCTAATAGGACACCAAGCTTCTCAACAGAGAAATAAAAGGTATTTTGAAACATCTCAAAATAAAGACCATCAAGAAAAGAATGCAGTGTGAGATATCATGTGTAAACTATGCTAACTTAGTGTGAACCATGCTGAAAATTAGATACTGGATTATATGAATCGAGAAACTCCGTACTGTACGAATATCAAGTTCCTTGTAGTGGGGGCAAATGAAAAAAATATGTAATTAAACAACACTGACAACTTTGTGCCATGAGCATTTCCTTTCTCTGCCAAAAGCCTTTTTCATACCTGGCATCAATCCAGCCTCTCCGTCCTCGTCTTCATCAATGCTCTGTGTAACCTGGTGACAAAGAGCATAGATGTTAGACAGTACATCAGCCGACTTTCATGAAACATCAGGCATGCCATTAACATACATTCAAGTAAAGCTTAGAATGCAGAGGTCTAAGCAACACGCTAAAGTGCATGTAACCTCCCCTCCCTTTCCTCTCTCACACACACACAGTGGTCCTTCCTACTATGCTATATATCTAATAATGTAAACAATATATCCTGCTTAATGTTAACTGCATGGAACTAAAAAAGTATGTGTTAGTGCAAGGATGATGAATTACTTTTGCAGCGCACAGAACCCAAACACAACCTTTATCAGACGTGGAGGTAATGCATAAGACTAGTCCAGGACTCACACTGATATGGCCCATTTTCCTCCCCCAAAGCGGCAGAGAAACATTGATGGAACTATTTGAGAGACATAGGGTGATAGTGATGGTGGTGGCAGAAAAATATTTTCCACATTATCTCATTTATTGTGCAGTTCCATTTTTTCGATGTTGTCCACCACCACAGGACTGTGAGATTGACATTAAACCATTAAAATCATTTCTCCAGTCACTAAGCAAGTGCAGATCACCTCACAAAAAGGGACCTCCTAGAAATCGTTTTTGCATCTCGACAAGGTCTCTCAACAGCTAAACAAAGATATTGTTACGAAGCGGCAAGCCGGTGAAGACAGGAGACAGAACATGACCGATGACGATGGTAGATGACGTTTAATCAATGTTCGCGGGCCTAGCGCGAGCGCTCCTGCCCGTGCCACTGCCCGCTTCTTCTTCTTTGTCGTCCGTAACATGACCCGGGGCCACCGAGCGATCGTCCCGATCGTGGACGAGGAAGTTTAGTGATGTTAATGATTTTATGGCATGATGATGGGCGTGTCTGGATGCTCGAAGAAGAGGAAGAATAGAACGGCTTGCCGGTACGATGTCTGATGCGTGGGTGATCCGCCTCCCTTGGAGCTGTCAACCATCCGTCACCAGAGTCCATGGGACCGATGGCTCGAGGTCACGTCGGGCAGCTTGGGCGGGGGTTGCGTGTTCGTGTCGATCGGTTCCTTCGGGTCATTCGGGTCCTTCATCTCGGTTCTGATCGGTATGTCTCTTCTCCTTGTCTTCCGGTCCGGGCTGGGGGCTGGGTGGTGGTAGTTGTTCAGGTCTGGGCTTGAAGGGCTGGGGCGAAGCTGCTCGGCGATGTCCCTGGGCCCTCGGTGATGGTCCCGGCTTGAAGATGGCGTCGATGCTCCAAGGCGAGGATGGGTATGCCATACGCCGCACCTCCAACCAAATGTTACGAAGCGGCAAGCCGATGAAGACAGGAGACAGAACATGACCGATGACGATGGTAGATGACGTTTAATGAATGTTCGCGGGCCTAGCGCGAGCGCTCCTGCCCGCGCCACTGCCCGCTTCTTCTTCCTTGTCATCCGTAACAATATTATTCGGGGACCCCATCTCCTCGTTCTGGTTTTCTTTCTAAGTGCCTGTTGCTGGAAGTTCCATTATTTGTGATTTCATATATGATGCAGCTTAAACAAAACCCTCCCTCCTACCCTCATAAGTTGCAGCCCACTAGGAGCAGAGAGCTTATTTAAGATGACACTTAGCCTATGAAGGTATTGTATGGAATACTAGTACTGTGCCAATTACTGTAAAAGGTTAATAAACATGGCGTCAGTGTAAAGTCCAGCACCCAGGCAGTGAGAGATTCAAAGTAACAACTTCCAGAATATTTGGCGCACTTATAAAGACCCCCCTCCATCTTTTTTTTTCTTTTACGATCTCCACTGTGCACACACTTATGCAAATGAGACGCTATTCGAAGACCGCGCTTTCCGACCCCAGAACTATTATTAGACTCGGCTCTATGTTTTCAAATGAAATAAAATAACACCATCATCTTCACTGGTTAGACTGAACAGTAAGCCCAGATCTGAGGATTCTGTCTGCACGTCCTTAGCCAACCGAATTCAAACGTATATATTTACCTCTCCCGCCAGCTTGTACTACTGCAGAGTTGTCGGTGGAACTGTCGTCGTCTGAGATCTCGCCAAACTGCAGGGACGACGTCAGAAGTTCCACCGCTCGAAGAGGCACGAGAGATCTTGGCAGCCATGTGCATTAATTCTGAACCGCCGTTTTTTCGTTTTTCTGTGCATGACCACATATCTTGCTCAAGGTGGCATTTGCACCTTAAAGGCATAGCGCACGTTGTTCCACAGGTCCACAGTCCCCCTTTTGTCACAGAGCACACGTCCAATAAAACTCGGCCAGAATTCGTCCTGCCTTTCCACATTATCGAGGAAATTTGAACCTGAAACAGCTAGGCCTAGGCCTTCCCTTGGCACAGTGGTGTGTATCTGTCGGTAAACTCTATGGATCTATGGTTTGTTGTGGTGATTAAATAGATAGCTGCCACATACCTGGCAAATAGTGTAGACCATGAACGTAAACGTACATACCACTGAAATTAAGTGGTACTATGCGCCAGCTACTTTTTGTATTTTGTGAAAACTACCATGGCAAGGGCCCCTGAAATGCCATTTACAGCCGTATTTTGATGCTACATGTGTTTAGAGGTGGTCTTAGTGAGCATCGAGATCATATTCAAAAAGCTCTGCGTGTTAGCTATAATTTACAAATAATTTTTGAAAATTGCCGCTTGCAGCCGATGTGGGTGACTCACCACCGTGCGTTTTCAGCCGCCCAGCCCATACGACATCATTGGGGTTAGCGTTATCATTGACATTGGCCATATGACGTCACATGTAATTTTTGCAATTATAGATTTTAAAATTAGCACTATTCTTCCTGAAAGAAGTATTTTATTCGTTAGTTATCATTGTATATTAAAGAAAGGTAAGAATTCTGCACGCAACTTGATGGAAACGGAACACTTCCGGCCGAGAGAGATCCGTCTGCTCGCAAAAGCACGTATTGTTCAGTTGTCAGTCTTGAAATCTCGCGATCCCAACTACTGCTGCTTTTTTTCTGGTCTGCAATAGACCACCATTGCTGTGTAGTGGGCTGTAAAGTCGAGGACAGGAAAGATGTTATAATGCGACATCGTGTCCCTACAAAGCAAGGTGTCACGTGGGAAAGCTGGCTCCAACGCATCGGGCTGTCATTGTCGGACAAGCGCCAGGAGCTCAGAGTTTGTGGCCGCCACTTTTCCCCTGACGCATACCAGTACAATCCCAGTTAGGCGCAGCAAACTTGCCTCAACGCGAGACGACAACGCCTCAAGTTTGACACTTTGCTGACGCAGTTTCTCCCTAGAATGTTAAGTTTTCTGGGTTGCGAGTTATTGTGGAAAAACGCGTAGGGGGGCATGGCTCGGAGTCTCGCATGGAAGTGCATGAAGCCTAACGCAAGTTTTGCAGGCGCAGATTCCTTCCACACAAACCACTCTTGCGAGAGGACCACAACAAGTTAAGGCGCTGAAAATGTATGAAAGGGAGCTCTCGCCCTGCGGCGCGGGGATAAGGAATAAAAAGAAATAAAGATAAGGCGAGCTGCGCACATGGAACCATGAATTAACATACATTAACGTGTAAACGATCCCAACAATCGCAGTATAGTTTGCCTGGGTGGTGCAGTGGGTTAGGGTGGTCGACTGCTGTGCCCAAGGCACAGCGGCCGCTTTTCGACGGAAGCGCAAGCAAGGTGCCCGCGTACCAATGCGGACAAAAGTAAACGGAGCACGCTTTTTCTTCTATCATTTTTCACTCGGTGCATATTTGAAACTGGTAGTCGTGGTATGTGTGGACAGGTAGTAGTAACAAGTGCCCTTTCCCGGACAAATATTTCCTGATCTCCAGTGCGGAAGGCATCATTTTAATTTGACTGAAAAAGCCTAATTACTCCGTTTACTTGCGTCCGCACCAGTACATGTGCTGTGCGGTGTCACTCAGTGCTGTGTGGCGTCTTGTCTGAGTCGAATTAGGGGCATTGCACCCCATAAACCAAACCTTGTAATAAAAAAATACCAGCACACTTATAACAATACAGACCAACTGCACCCCCCCCCCCCTCATCCACCTAAAGAAATGCTTATTTTACAGTGCGTCCAGTCTACTCTTGATCTTTGCCTTTTAACACCTGATATGCATGTCTTTCTCATTCATGAAGCAGAAAGTTGAAGGGGAAATTGGCTCGTTATGATACAATTAATGAAAGGAGCAACAGTCAAGTCCAAGGTAAATGTAGTTTTTTTTAATACATTTGTGGTTGATATTGATCAGAATTAGTCCTGTAACGATTTTAGTGAGAAAGATAATTAAATACAAAGTGGAAGGAAAAATAAATGCGGTATATAGATAAAAAAAAGTATCCCCCATGTTTACCTTGCACTTGCAGATTGTTGGCTCCTTTCATTCTCACTCATGTGCTGAATAATAAAATTGCCATTAACACAAAGTTGATTACGCACAAACTTCCTTTGTTTTCTGAGCATGGCTAACCGCCATCGCCAGGAAGCCCAAAAGACCTCAGCACTACACAGGTTTCCTCCGGACAGGTTAGCACTGTGATCACGGTATTAATAGCAATGTATATATACTTTTATATTTATATTTATGTATATTTAGGCTACATATATAACTTTGGAATATGTTGCACACAAACAAGATGGCTCTACTGCTAGAAGCTATAGAAACTAGTACAACTGTTGCTAAGTCTTTATGCTTTCATGCAGTTATGTGTTCAACTATTGCTTCAGGCATCTACAGGAGGTGATCCAAATACCGCAGCTCTTCCTGTAGAGGTGAGAATATTTTGGATAGTTCATTTTGTCCAGTGGATGATGCAAGTCTTGACATATGTACATGCTTAATTTTCAACAGTACAGAACATCTTTGTATTATATTGCATATGACGAAGATATAGAAGCACACTACATTTTTAGTCTGTGCTTAAATTTTCTTCTCTCTGTTCGTGCTGTTTTTCCATTGAAATGGATGTCACCTAACTTTTCATCTACTGCAGTAGGGCAAAGTAGTGCATGTTCACAATTATTTCAGCCAAATCAGATGCAGACTTGAACTTTCAAATACCATGCAGTTCAACAAATAATGTTGCAAAGTTCATCTAAAGTCCTTGCTAGCTTCATTCTTGAAGTGTTTCAAGACAGGATCAAGACTGCAATGCCCACAGTGCATGGGATGGAGGGCTTGGCTGCAATATGAGAAATGTAGTTTTGCAAGTCGTGCATAAACAAGCACTTAACGCAGTGGTGACATAGCATCTATATCATAGCCTCCTTCCGTGTTCTTAGGAGTGTGCATGTTGGGATGTGAAGAATAAATGCAGGATGTCAGGAGCCATTAGTCTGCTTCCCTGTAGTGTGCGGAACGTTCATAGTGGGGCCAAGAAGCAGAAAAGGGAGTTGAAATATATCTGAATTATGGCATTCCATACTAATAATGTAATTAAGTGAACAAAATGCAAAGCTGGGAGCTTGATTAGAAAGGGGCCTATACCGGGCTACGGTAGCTTCATTAGGAAGTGCTTGGTACCCTTTCCTGTGGTCTGGTAGTTACTGCTATCACTGGCTGAATGTTAGAACAGAACTTCTTTCAGCCACTTTTGTGCATTTGCTGACTATGACAGGCAAGGAAATTTGTCATTTCAGCACTGTTCATTAGGCAAAAAAAGAAGAAAACGTGATGAAATACATAGACATGACATGTATGCTACGTCACCTATGTGTCACATGTTCACTCATTCAAACCTGCAAATACACCCTCCCCGTGACACAGTCCATTTGAGTGGTAGCATTCATAACTCTCATGCATGGCTTGACATGATTAAGGATGTGGTAATACTCACAATGGGTCAACAAATATTGCCTTGATGAGTCTATAGAGACCATGCCTCATACATACTTGCACACCCCTAATCTCGAACGTAGTGTTAGGATATTCACAGTTGCTTCAGGTAGCAAAAGGGCAATTTTTCCTTACATAATATGGTCATGTGTCTGCCTAGTGTACATTAGTACTGTCTTTAGAGCTACTACGGAGCCATCACATGCACTTTGCTGTTTAATTTTGCACAAATATTTGAACAAGTCACTAAGATGCAAAAGGATATTTGATTCTGTTGTGAAAAAAATATATGTTGCGTAGCCCTAAATTGTACCTAATTTGCCATGGCATTTTTCTGTTCCCTGTTCATAGAATGAAAAAAACAACAACTGCATACCTACTACAAACTTTGACAGCCGCTTTATTTAGCAAATTTTACAGCCAAGACATTTCGAGAAGAACATCCATGGCTGCTACATATTAATTCATAATATTAGCAATCACATGCACCAATCGCTGATGTCACTGCACTTCTTTTTCAGCGACCATCATGATGAAATGGCTCAGTCAGCGATTGAGGAACCCCTCTACAAAGAGCGGAAATTCCTTGTCTTTGAGGGTTGCCTACAGCAGCTTCTTGAGACCAGCACAATGTGCGGGCAAACAAGAACCCTTTACTTTAGCATAGTGGGAAGCTTTGTGACTGTGAAGGGGACATGCTCACTGCAGCATTCTTTCCTCTGGAAAAGCCAACCACTGAATTAAGGAAAGGCAGCAGGAAATGTCCTCCTGGCTGCAGGCATCTTGTTCTCTGGCTGCGGTATAGCTTCAGTTCTTCGGTTTCTGCAATCCATCCGGGTGCAAGGCATCACAGAGAGGACCCGCTACAACTACCAATGGGCATACTTGCTACCTGCCATAAATGATGTTTGACAATAAGGATATCTCATACAACATTCAAGTCAAAGTATACGTCATTAACTCGATAACTAGATGTTGCATCCTTTCATGACAACTTGAAGCTACAATTCAACATATAAAACATATAAAATGCAGCATATATGCAATAGCGGAGGCATTGCAAGGTCGCCAATGAGCAAGTACGTGAAATGTGGTACATGGTGGTGCATGTGGCACAGAAAGGTGACACACGGTAATTTTGTGTAGATTATCGCCACTTGAATTCAGTCACTAAAAAGGACATATATCCGCTTCCCCACATTGATGACGCCATCAACTGCTTGTATTCTGTATCATACTTTTCATCTGTAGACCTACGCTCAGGATACTGGCAAATGCCAATGCACCCAGCAGACAAAGAGAAAATGGCCTTCATCACTCCCGATGGACTCTGCCTTTCGGCTTGTGCAATGCACCAGCAACATTTGCAAGATTCATGGATTCTATACTGGGTGGTCTGAAATGGGAGGTCTGTATGTGCTATCTGGACGAAATAGTCATATCTGGCCGGACATTCAAAAAGCATGACTGCCTAGTCCTCGTGCTGGACCGCTTGCACCAAGCTGGTCTTGTTCTCAATTCAAAGTGCCGTTTTGGTGAGTGACAGGCGTTGGTGCTTGGTCACCTCGTCAAAGCTGATGGCATCCAGGCTGATCCTCAGGAGGCCGGCGCCGTTGCCGCGTTTCAGCAACCTCACAATGTGAAGAAGCTCCGCAGTTTTCTTGGGCTATGCTCATATTTTTGACGCTTCAACCCTCGTTTTGCAGATGTTGCCTACCCGCTCATGTGCCTTACTACATGAAGACTCTCCATTCCAGTGGACATTTGAATGCGACTCATCTTTTCTGACAACTGAAGTTCCTCCTAACATCACATCCTATTTTACGGCATTTCAACCCTTCTGCTCCAACTTCAGTGCACACGAACGCAAGCGGCATAGGCCTCAGTGCTGTCCTCGTTCAGCGCTGTGACGACTGCGAATATGTGATTGCTTAAGCCAGTCGGACTCTAAGCAAGACTGAATGGAACTACACCATCACCGAGCAGGAATGTCTCGCGGTTGTTTTTGCCGTGCGGCGGTTTCGCTGCTACCTGTACAGAGAGCCTTTCTTAGTAGTAACCGAACACCATTCCCTATACTGGCTACTCAATCTACGTGATCCATCTAGTCGCCTAGCCCGCTGGGAACTTCACTTGCAAGAATACGACTACAGCATTTCATACAAAAGTGGCCGACGGCACAGATGGAGACTGCCTCTCCCAGTTGCCACTTGCCACGACAGAATGCGACACGGACAACTTTGATCATTACGTTGCTGCTTTATCTCCGAGATTTCCAGATACTCATACCTTTCGAACAGAAGAACAGACCGACCAGCATCTGGAGTCATTCTTAAATGCTGCTCAGGACCCAACCTCGAACAGCAGCTTTTGCCTATGTGATGGCCTGCTATACAAGAAAGTTTACTCAGACACTGGCCTTCGGTTCCTGCTGGTAATACCTGAAATCCTCAGTCTCTGTTTTAAGCATCATGCATGATGATCCAGCTTTGGGACACCTGGGATCTTCAAGAACTTTGTACTGCACTCAAGAGTGATTCTACTGGCCACGGATGCACCATCCGAATGACCAGTATATTGCAAGCTGTCTTCAGTACCAGTCGCATAGGTCCTACTGGTGTTGCACCCGGAATGTGGTGCCGCCCAAGGCTCGTTTTGAGAAAGTTGGAGTGGAGCTTTTGGGCCATTTTCCAGAGCCGCATGGAGGCAATCGTTGGATTGTTGTATGTGTGGACCATCTTAGTCGCTACTGTGAGACGGCCGCTCTTCCCGCAGCTACAGCATACCAAGTTTCCCTGTTTAAGTTGCATTCAGTCATCTTGCGACATGGTCCCCCGAGAGTTGTTATAAGTGACGGAAGTCGTCAGTTTACTGCCGGTGTAATTGAAGAACTCCATTTATGTGCATCTGATTTCAGACATTCGACCCCTTACCATCCTGAGACAAATGGTTGAACTGAACGCACCAATAGAACTCTCACGAATATGCTTGCAATGTACGTCGCATCGGACCATAAAAATTGAGACTGTGTTCTTCCGTTCATAACATACACCTTCAACGCTGCCAGGCACGAGACCACAGGATACAGTCCATTCTTCCTCCTGTTCGCCCGCTCCCCTCGACAGACCTCGACACCATCCTCCCATTTTCCACTCAAGACGACCCGTGCTTAGCCAAAACTCTTTGCTTGGCTGAAGCACGGCGAATAGCCCGACTGAGGACATTGGCGTCACAAGAGCGATCAAAAGCTCGTTATGATGACCTCCATCGCCAGATCATCTACTTCCCCGGTGACCTAGTCTGGCTTTGGAAACCAATGAGAAAGCGCAGCTTACACTAGAAAATGCTGGCACGCTACACTGGCCCATGTGATCTTGGAACGACTTGACGAACTTGACTACCGGATTGCAATCCTTATGGCCAGTGGACGATGTTCGGCAAAAACGGAGGTGACACATCGGCCGTTTGAAGAAGTGCCACTCTCGTGACAACACCTGACTTGCCCGATGGGCTTTGTTTGCGAATGGAGGCAAATGTTACAGGCCAGATGAATAATGAATATGAGGAGCTCGGGAGTAGGTGGACGAAGAAGGGAGTGTGAGAAAGTGTCGCCTGTTTTGTGTGCACCATTTCTTGGTCTCGGAAATGTTCCGTTACGTAGAGACGTCAAGAGTGTTATGACGTCTGTAAGCCAGGTGGAATGTTTGTAGGAACTTTGACTGATGAAGGAGGAAACACTATCTCTGCTCCTTGTTCACATGCAGCTGTTTGCTTGCAATCAGCTGTCTGGTGCGACAATGATAGATTCTTTTGTCCTGATGCAGTCTCCAACCTCAAGATATTTTCACCTGCTCAAAGTGCAGTCAGAGACCAATTCCCCAGCTATTTTACCCGTGTAACCGGAGCACAAAATTGGGAAGGTGTGTACCTGGTGTTTCATGAGTGAGAATCCAGTAGCATCAATGACAGTACAGCTCCTGCTGCATGCAAGGCAGGTGCTCAATAATTTGACCACCAGAATCTGCCAGCCTGCTTCATGACTTTTCGCTAATTCAGCCTGGACTCAGAGAGAAATTGTCTTGCACGATATGATCCCCAAAACTTGACTGCAGGCAATGCCCGAGACATCATCTGTCCAGTGGGTCCCCAGTGAACATGGTGAAAGAAAGAACATTGGTAGGAAAGTAAACAGAATACAAAACATCAGGAAAGCTAACAAAGGAAATGCAACCACGTCTTGCTGGAGACAGTTGGTAATAGATACTCAATTAGAGGGCTCCACAAATGCTATTTATGTTGTAATGCAAGAAATCTGTAGAGGTGGTCTTTACGAGTATTCGAGTTAAATTAAAAGCTTGTGGAGCCTATCCTTTACCAATAAATTTTAAAAAGTGCTCCGGGCAACACTTGAAACCGACTTGGGCAGCACATGCAAACCTCGTCAATAATGTCAGTGGGCCCTCTACGTCACTGGCAGTACCTTATCTAGGAGATAACTGGCAATTAGCGCTTGGGTCATGTCTGCCACCTCTTCAATGCTCGAACGCCAATTACTCCCAGCTTCCCACATTATGTGCCCCTTTTTCTTCCTCTCCTTTTGGCACATCACAAGCGGTTGCACGAAGGAAAGCCCTGCACAACCACAAAAGTACCTTTCCAACAACTGACTTCAGAAATCTCACTGTGGGTACAGCATGATCATGAAGAAAAGCTTCTTCAACCATCGTTAAAAGTTCACCAGGCAGTTTCACAACCACCATAGCGCAGCCAGCTTTAAAATAGGTCTAGGAGTTTAGTGCTACAAAATGCTAAATGTAGCCAATGACTGGCTGTAAAAAACGGTGTTCGGAGGTTACACATTAGACAAGCTGTGCTTTTTTTCAAAATGGGAAGCCGTCAAATATCTCTCCTCGGCTAGAACCTAGCCTCGAAGGAAAGCTTTCTTGGACTTCTTGCACAGAAAAAGGATATTTCGTTGCATAACAGGCCAGTCAGGTGGCACAGAACGTGTCTAGTTAGGACTGAAAGACACATGCAAACTTCTTGCATATTGATGATAACACAAGATGATCAGTTCGATCTGGAAGCTCAAGGGTGAGCCAACGAGATTGATCACTCACTTTAGTGCCACAGTACAAACAGCCAGCAGTGAAAAATAGGGAGGTTTCAGACAAACACTGCAGAGCTGTCTTAACAGAAAATATTTTCTGTGTAAAGAAGTTTATTATATCAGCTCTAAAACACCACTGAAAAAATGATAACAGTTCATGAATGAAACTATTTCTGGATCTAAGCAACAGACACCACCATTATCAACAGTTGGCAACACGCATCCCCACTGCTAGCATGACACACGTCCAGCTACCTAGGTTTCCTGCACACCATACGAAATCAGGCGGAGCACAGCAATGCAATCTCTAAAATACATGAAGCACTCTCCAAAACTCGATGAATTCTTCATTTGATGGTGAAAACAGCACGACTTCTAAAGGAAACTGTGGATCAACAACGTGCAACCAATGGCACAGGCCCTCCTACACCTACGAAACAAAGGGGAAGCAGAAACTGAACAAGTGCACCACCCGATGCCACAGAACCAGTGCGAGGACCAATACCTTGGATCCCAACAGAAATGATAGCCTCCAGCTCTGCATGAACTTGAGGCAACCCAACAAAGCCATCCGAAGATCGATACCCAACGCCAATGGTTCAAGCAACCGGACCAAGTTCTGTGGTATCAATAGCAGGAACTTTCAACAAGCTCTTTGGGGCATAACCTTAAGCAGACATTGAGACAACAAAGGCTCAAATGTCTGTGGGAGTACTTCATGCAACACGAAGACAGGCAAGCGGTCAAGTAGTGAGAAGAAGCAAGCAATGTTTCAGAAAACATTACTGAATATAGCAAGGATATGTCACAAGCTGCCTCACATATAAAGCGAAATTACAGGATCTCTTGCCTCACATATAGAGCAGAACTAATGGGAGAGCATGCTTCGAGAAGACGCTTTGGGGCAGCGACCGGCAAGAGCACATCCTTGCCGGATGGGCTGCAATGCAACCAGCATAGTATAAAAAGGCAGGCCGGAGTATGCCGCAGCAGTGTGCCCTGGGAAGATTCAGCCTTCTGGGCCTCTCTCGTGGCTCCGGGAAAGTGTCTTGTTTTTTTCACCGAGCCCGCGACCAACTTGTCGTCCCTCCTCCCTGTACGGCCGCCGCTACCAACCAACTGTGCGGCTACGATACCTCATTAGATAAGAAGGCTGTGAGAATACCTTTTGCTACAGACTGTCGGTTATTTGCATATTCTTTTCGCCTTTGTTTAAACCTTGATCTGGCTTAGTATTTTACGCTGTGGTTTTGTGTAACTCTCGCCGTTACTTAATATCTGTGAAATACTTGCTTTGTTATTTTAGTCTTCTTTATTGCAGTGTTTGTTCACTGCCAGTTTTTCTCTTGTCATTTACCGACTCGTTTTTTATTACTATCATGTCCTGGAGTTTTAATTATTTTTTTATGCAGTGTAATTTAGACTACTACCTATAAATGTTCCCATTGTGTGTTAGAAAAAGTGACACATAAATTTATTCCTTGATTCCACACCAACACACCACCTCACTGGTTGACCAGCCTAACTTTTAACTGTGTTCTCAAACCTCATAGGGGGACAACGGGTAACCGTAAAGGGGATCCTGCACCTCTGTTAATCATTAAGGCGGGGTTTGTGACAGTATAGAACAGACCAAAACTGCAGGAAAGGTATTACATATGCTAAAAAATGACAAAAATTACAAAAAGGTCAATGAGCTGCAAGGATTCATGGGATTTGCCAACTTTTAGAAAAATTCGTGGCACAACCTGTATACTCAAGAGCACTGAAAAAAACTGCCCCCCCCCCCTCAAAAGAAATTGCACGAGTGCACTGAATTCTGCTTAGGTGCAGTAATGAGAAAGCACCGCGAATTATGTCACACTGCTTAAATTGGCCCGACATTACGCTAGCAAACTTTGGCTGCACTTGTCCAGATGGCGTACATGTATGCCATATTTACCCGGGTTAAATGAAGGAGTAGTGCAGATGGAACTTCATGAAGATGACAATATTCGCCGCACAGCTGAACAGTATGTTGTAGTTTGAACTTGATGAAGAGAACGATGCTCACTGAACAGCATGAGAGTGTGTTGCAAAGTGCATTGCTTTTACCGTAGACAGGGAATGCCTCAGCCCACATAACCAAAGCAGAAGCCTGTGGAGGCCGCTTGGAACCGTCAAAGCCGACAGCCCACCATCACATACCCACGTAGCTGGTCAAAATGCTCTGCCCCAAGGCAGGTGACCTTTTCTCCTTGTATAAGTGCTCCCTTCTCTCATTGCAAATTTCATCGTGGTCTTTTTCTGTAAAGCTGTGAATTCTTCAGTTCTGTTCCTTCTTCCCGGTGCTCTGTTCTATACTGCCTTTCGTTTTCCTTTGACTATCCTGCATAGATGAATAAAATGTAAACACCAACACTGGAAAAAGCGACCATGAGAAGAAGTCACAGAAGAGGAGATATGCGGATAGAAAAGCGACGGAAAAAACTAGAAACATATTAACAGGTCTCAAAGAAGTAAGATAACAAGCCAAGCTGTTGACAAAGTTCAGGCCTCAGGCTCCAGAAATTGCAAGCGAACAATTTAAAAACATCCTTATCAACAGTGCCAAATGAATGAATTATGAAAGAAGCTCTTTGCTCTATAAAATGCCAGAGGGATAAATATTAGAACAGGCAATGACAAGGTCTCCAAGCCCGACTAGGTGATTGCTGCGGTACAGGCACCAAAATGAGAAGCAGTGGCTACCGTAGCTGGCAGAATTGGTATACATATATTCACTGTGAAAAGAGAGCAATGTAATGCACAGTTACATACAGCTGATAATCAAGGAATAGGGGATTATGTCCAGGCATGACAGCTGGTGATAGCCGAGACAGCTAAAGTAAGGCTTTTAGAGCATTCGCTCTACTGCTCTCATGCATAAACCTCAAAGTGAATGCAATGTCGACTTTGAACTCTCACGCTGTGCAGCAAACAATGTCATCTTTATAGCTCAGACATGAGAGCAGTATGCTATCGCCACAACCTATCACACCTCGTAGTAAAACTAAAACACACTCTTGCACTGTACAGTAAACATCGCCTCCATCAATTTCTAACTGCAAGACATTTTCGTGCACTACAATGATCATCGTCCTAATGTTTCATCCCCTCCTCCTTCATTAAACTTACGGAAATACAGCATGGACATACGGCACCTCACTAAAGACGGAGGCTGCAACTGTGCCACACAGCCTGCCGAGACCATTGAACAAAGAGAAGCCAGACTAGCCCATTGCCAAAAAGCTGAGCAAGAGTGCAAGTGAGCCAAGATCGAAGCGGCAGCAGCAACTGTGACTAAGGCCAATGGCTAATGCTCATGAAATTTGGTTCAAGGAGGGTTGAACCTGCACAACTTTTTGAAAATATGCAGTGCTGCCCCTACACTTTGGCAAACACACCTGAAAGGGACCAGCTATTACTGCAGCTTGGAGATAAGAAATGTGACACTACAAGTGTATTAGACTGTAAATAAATTAAATTAATAATTCAGATCACCAAATGCAGGAACAAGAGTTGTGGTTTGATCTGTGCTTCACCTGTATTACTCCACTGCTGGAATGGATGCATTCTGTGATCTATTGTCATGTATTCACGGCTAGGAGGAATAATAAACAAACCTTCAAGCACTCATTTTATTGTGTCATTATTGAGCCCTCACACACTCGGTATCAATCAAAACATAGAATGCTTGTGCTGCCTCGACACAAGCATTCTCTGTTTTGATTTTAATATTTTTTTCTATAAAATTCCATTCCAAATAAATGAATGTTTATGGTAGATGCTTGGAAGCATATGCTCAAGCAGACTTGTCAATGCTCAGCATTGTCCTCCATTCTGGCTCCTTTTTGGATCTTTTTTTACTAGGATTTGAACTTTCTTCCCAGGCTTTATTTTTCACTAGCTAACAGTTCTACACCTTTCTTGCTTACAAATCTACAAGTTCTGGCACTTCAGAGGAATGAGATATCCGTTCTTAAACAGTGCCATAAAACAGACACTCGACAAAGTGCATAACTTGGCGTTCATAAAACAACATTCTCTATTTTTCCACCTCAAAAATAAACGCACTTTTATGCACCACTCGAAGCAGTGCACCTGGCACACGTGATAAAGTTTAGAAGCCAGCATGCAGTGAAGCGGCAATCACATGAGGTTAAAGGGGAGGGTGCCTGAATCCCACGTAGCTCGCCGACGGAAATTCACTCCGAACCCGGCAAACGATGCAGGCGGCAGCACCCCTCTGTTGCCTTCTACCAGCCTGCCCCAAATCCACTTGGTAAACAAGCTGTAGGCTATGAAGCGGTGCTGCCTGAAAATACCACGTTTTACAGTGAACGGATCTCTCTCACACACACACACACACACACACACACACACACACACACACACACACACACACACACACACACACACACACACACACACACACACACACACACACACACCCGACCTGTCACCCGACGCTTCCGCACTACCTACTGTTTCACATCTCCGTCTCCATCGATGTTCGCCCCCTTCTCCTCTAGTGCAATGTGCACAGCCCGAAGGACTTCAGGCGTTAGGCACACGCTTTGGAACACTGGGTGGATCGTAATGCAGCTACCGTCCTGCTGTCAAACCACCAGCCCCTCAGCCATGCTGCGGCGGCACACATCTTCTACAGGTGTGGGCATGCTTTCGCAGCGGCCGCAGCGGCACTTGTGCATAAGTAAAACGTGAAAAGGCCCGAAGCAAACACGAAACCGCATTTCGTGAAATAAGAAACTTGTAATAACTTATGTGCAGTGGCGCGCACGCGCCACGGAGCGCACTATGGTAGGCCGTCGTCTCCGTCGCCAGCGGTTGGTTCAGACGGACCAGTCGATGGCGTGCTGCTGCCACTGCTGTCGTCGCTGTCTAGCGGATTATGAAACGGAGTATAATCATATGGATTAAAGTCCAGCTCGGCGGCGGCTTTACGCAGCCTCGCTTCGAGCTCGGGATCCATGCGATCCATGGCGACCAACACGCGAACCACAAACACGAAGGGGAAGAAATCGGAGCACTACCGGAAGTAAACAAACCGAGAGTCAGTGGCGTTACGTCGTGACGCATTATTTGCGGGGCGTCGGCCCGGACATTTTTTTTTTTTGACCGGCGCATCACCGTGTATGAGTTGAGGATTACAGCGACGGGAGAGGAGGAGCGTCATTTTTAATATGGAATATCTGCGTTAATAAAGATGTTAGCCCTAAAATTTTTTGCGATTTGCTGACTAGTGAAGGCACACCGACCGCTCGTGCGCCTTTCTTAAGCACAGCTTCAAGCTTTTCATGGGCCCTTTAAGCCACAGAATCCTTGGCCTACATTGTTTTATTTCACTCGTTTTCAGTCTCGGGATAAAAATTCAGATGCTGAAGAGCATGAAGGACTGTCCGTTGAACATGCATGGGTGCATGAACGCGGCCGCGGTATCCAAGTTGAAATAGACGTTCAGGGCACAAGATTAATTCTCGGGTCGCTCGAAAGAATTTGGCTTTCCTGCAGCAACACACATGCACAATTGAACCGCTGAATTATTAGGGTCTAATTGCAATAGTTTTTTTTTTCTTCAAGGACCATATATAGTTATTTGATACTGCCCCTGGTAAACTGCATGGTCTAATTGTTTATAGAACAATTATTCCCAGTTGATATATGGGGCTGGCTTATAGAAATTTCTTGCAAAAAGTTGGTCTTGGGTTCGCGCTGCAAGCTTTCATGCTCTATGTGCTTCCAGCATTGACACATGCTCGACCCCATGACTAGAGCACTGCACGTAATTTTCCGGTCCGGGCCCGGCCCATGCCCACCGTTTGAAGGTCGAGCCCAGCCTGGTACTGGCCCTGGCCCATGAACACATGGACCAGGCCCGTACCTGGCCCGCGTTTCCACGACTAGGTTTGCCCCAGGCCCAGCAAAGTCTGCATGCGCAGATGCCTATTGCTTACCGCCAGTACACAAAAATAAACCAAGATGGGACAAAAAAAAACCTTACAATAATATTCTTCTTAACAGAGAATTAAAGGCACTTTTAGTATCTGTAGAAGCAAAGGTTTCGTCAAAGTTTTGGGAAGACATTTTACTCAGTTATCGTGCACATATATAATATCCTTATTAGCATTATGGCCAAGTTAATTCTTTGCTAAGCACACATATTCCTAAAGCAATATTTATGCTCTTATCCAATGCCATTTCTTACAGAATAGCGATTTTTTTGGGGTGGGGGGTGGGTGGACAGACAGCATGCCTGCCGAGCAATCGATTAAAAGGCCTCTAGCGCGGCTCTTGTGAGGCTTGATATGTCCAATTCTTCGCGGGAGCAATATCAAGTGGACTGCCTACCAACATGGTCTACAAGACTGTAAATAAAGATGTTTTCAATCAATCAATAGCGATATACAAAGCTTCCGACAGTGCTCGATCACTGGTGTATATGTACCGTCTGTTGCAGCAGTTTGCGGCCCAACGCGCCGGGCAGAGGAGCAGTATCGCTCCCGAGAGGCGGCGCTGCGCCCGCCGGCGCTGCCTGGTGACGTAGCTATAAAGAGTGAGGAGGCTTGTCCTCTTCCCCTCATCCCGCGAAAGATGTGCGATATCAACCGCGGGATGAGGGGAAGAGGACAAGCCTCCTCACTCTTTATAGCTACGTCACCAGGAAGCGCCGGCGGGCGCAGCGCCGCCTCTCGGGAGCGATACTGCTCCTCTGCCCGGCGCGTTGGGCCGCAAACTTCTGCAACAGACGGTACTTTACCAGGCACGTGATCGTGCAAACGCGCCGTGTGTCATGCACTCGAGCGCGCTGGTGGATTTCCCGTTTTTTCTTTTAACTTCTTTTGTCTTGTGTTGTTGAACAACACCAGGCATGCGCGTCTGAATAAGGTTACTTGGAAAAATGCACAGTGGCACTGATTAAACTCTGTCTACAATACACTTTCTCTTATTCAGCATGAAATAAATCACTGGACCGAATTCAGCGGCAGGATTCCTTCATTTCCGAAAGAAGCTGTATATAGAGCCCCAGCCCGTGGCCCGTTCTCGTGCAGTGTTCTACCACCGACCCCATGCCCCAATCCCGATCACGTATATAACACAAGCAAATATATGGGACGCCGTGTCAAACACGTATGGCGAGCTTAGTATGGATATCACACATATGCTCTTTCACATATGTACAAGCAGCTGAATACGGCAGCGACGATGTCTTGCGATGTGTTTGCTAACACATTGAAATGGCCACAGAGCGTAGCATGGCGGAACGTCCGTGGCCACGATGGCCACAATGCTGACCCTCTCTGTCTCTTACTCAAGTTATTAAAAGGGACACACGTGTAACTTTCAGGACTAGATCATACTTCCTAAACCTAGCTCCTGCGTCTCTTGTTTTCCTGAATAGATTCGAGGGGTGCACATACATCATGACTGATGTTGTTTTGTGGTCGTGTGCGCCTCTCAGCTGGCTTAGTTCTTGTGAAATGATGCCGAGACAGCGAGAACTCCGAAATGTTAAGCTTTCGAACAATCGTCCTCGTAACGTTGCGGACGAGTTTTTCGTTGACTTCTGGGTAAAAGGAGCAACATGCAGTATGACTGGTCTGATGACGCCGACTGCTATTTGACAAAAAAAAAGAATGGAGTTGATAATGAAATTGCTACGCCTTTGTATATGAAGCTGTGCACATTATGGTGCATTACAAAACGTAAGCAGACACAAAAGTAGATGCAGAAGGAGCTGTGTAAGAACATTCAGTGCGTGTCAATCATAAAAGCGAGACAAAAAATTTGGAGGACGCTTAACTTCAAGAGTGGAATGCGACAGCGTTATTACATCGCAGGGGACGCTTTCCCAGCAGAAGCGCTACAGCGCAGCAATCACGTCAGAGGCGTCCGGCATCAGACGCTGCAACTAGCAATCGCGCTGTGAGTGGAAAGAGGAGCCGCGTCGCCTAAACACCGCTGGTCGAGTGACGCACGCTGGATGTTGGAAGGGGAGAGAGCGAGAAAACTTATTAAACGCAAGGGTATTGGGGCATCCTCGCACCGGTACCCGCGCGGCCCGAAGGGGAGAAGCGGGTGAGCGAAGATAGTGATCTAAAGAAAGGAAAGACGCTTGATTTTACAACCCGTGAAGGTGCACGGCGAAACGTCAGGGGCAAGTGGCGCGCCACGTGTCGGGGCAGCGCCGCACATGGAAGTTGCTTTTTATTTATGAAGTGCATGCCGGGATTTATCGCTCACGGCCAACGCCGCCAATGACACCGGCTTTTCTGCGACATGAGCTCCTTAACGCTACCGCGTTAAAATTAGACGTGCAGGCCTATAAAATTTGAAAAATAAGTATAAAGAAAGTTACTTGTATTATGGCCTCCGAGATCACCAAACGTGCGCGTGGAGGTGATCTCAGAGGCCATGCTTATATACATGGTAAAAAGATGTCATAAGTGAAAAAAATATAAAAGGGAAAAGATTGTTAAAATAGAATAACAAGGGCTAGATTTGGGGCTAAATGCATAACTTACTACTAAAAAAAGAAGAAAGAACATTGTTTACTCCTTATAGGTGGCGGGCGTCGCACCCATGCGAGGCCATTTTGTGATTTATTGGTGACATGTGACATCTTGTTCGGTGCTTGTACAAGTTCCAATTTCTCGATGAGTCTTTTGCTGTAGAGTATGTTAATGTAATCCAGGGGCACGACTCAGTCGTCAAACATAACTGAAAAACCTTGCTGACGTTCAGCGGCCCTTCACAGAAGGTCAATTGGGTAAACGTTGCCTGGCCCGAGAGGATAACAAACAGTGGGCAACTGGCTCATCAAAGCTGCTCGTCGCGCAAGCTGTCATGTTCAGCCGCAAGTATACAGACTATTATTGTATTTTTTGGAGATGTAAAACTGGCGCCCTTGCATTGAGCCAGATAGTGCTGTTATTTCGCTGTGGCAATATGCATACATGTTTATCAAGGAGGAGGAAGAGACTTCACGTATCTCCTCCACCCACATCTGGTGCTTTGCCTCGGATGCTGGCTGGTATGTGTTGTTCTTTGACCAGGTTGATCGTGGAAAGCTGGGTCTTGGGGTCAGAGCTGTGCAGAGTCTCCAGGGTTATTTCGTTATTTATATTTATGGCCCTCCTTGGGGGAGAAGGGGCAAGCACATAGCACTCAAAATGTCGACAGTGCAGTTTTTTCCCCAACGTTGGTATTAAGGGAGAAAAAAATACGATGTCACGCCATGGAAAGACCTTTGGCACCTATCGCTGTGTGTGGATTTTGCAATGATGTAAACAAGTGGAGCCATGGTTAAAATACTTTGTGCTTGTTTCTGTACTCTGAAGAGACGGAAGAGGAAATTTTTTCGTCAAGAATTGGTCCAAGATACCAAAAACCAGCGTTATTGGGTTTTTCAGATGTCGCAATTTTTTTACCGGTCAAGGTTTATCAATGTTTTTTGGTTAGAACCGGAAAGTACATTGCCTACTTGTGCTGTCTTGTTTTTTTTGTAACAATATTTATTGTCTAAGGGCATCAGTATGGTATGAGATGAAGAATGAAGAAATGTTAAATGAATGGAAAATGTTGGGTGATTTTATGAAGTCTAGGAGTGAGCAATGATGTCCCTGCGTCCAGGTGATATATGAGGCAGGATTGCTTGCTGATAGGCTAGCTATCGCCAAGTGCCGGATTCGTGTCGATTTCAGTGCTGGGCAGTCCCACAGCAAGTGGTGAATGTTGGCTTCAACATTTTTGTTCTTGCATATCGGACACCGTGGGCGGAAATATAAGTGTCCCCGCCCAGAGCATTCGATATGTAAAAACGAAAATGTATGTAGTCATTGCTTTTTCAGAGCAGGAGCTCAATTTTGAACTGTGGCATTTGTATGTTAAAGCAAGTGATGTCATTC
The DNA here is from genome assembly GCF_055883805.1 of Amblyomma maculatum. Lineage (NCBI taxonomy): Eukaryota > Metazoa > Arthropoda > Arachnida > Ixodida > Ixodidae > Amblyomma > Amblyomma maculatum. The sequence continues at coordinate 4,835,719 of NW_028146743.1, read as the reverse complement.
ACAAGCCATAATATAGAGTGAAGCAGACAGGTATGAGAGTGTCCACTAATAGGTTTTCTTCTTCCTAGCTGTGTGCAGCAAGCCAAAAAAATTACTGAATGCAATGCTTGAGGAAGAGGAGGGATATGGTGATGCCCATCGACCAAAGACCAGCAAGGTTTCTGTCTTCTGTACCTTCTATTCATGTGATATAGGCCATAATAAGAAAATGTTTTGTATTGCTTTTTAGGTTTCTGTAAAAATGTATTGTTTTCCTTTTTTTGACAGCAGCATAAAATACTTACATTTGCAATCTAATCCCAGAGAAAGAGTCAGAAATTAAATAGATCTGCAGGCTATTAAGATATTGTGAAAGAAGGCCAGGTCCAGACGGCAAGGTCATGAAGACAAGGCAAGGTATGCCGTGTCAGCATTTAATCTGATGGAGAAAACCCAAGCGCACGCCATGAGCTCCACTTGGTTCAGACGAGGATACCAGCAGTGGAGAGAATCGACGAGGTTGGCTGGGAATTGGTCGTCGCTGATAATATGCAGGTATGTCACTTTCTAAGGCGTCATAACCACGTCGCTCGTTCTGAATGCGTCGGCGACAAAAGCGTGATATATGTCCTCGAATTCCACAATAATAGCACACTGGGCAAGAGGGGCGCCAAGGTGCGTAACAGGGTGGCGTTGGTTGAGCCGTCGTCATGACATTGATGTGGTTGTAGGGTGGTGCTTGGGGTGGGAGAACAAAAGGAGGAGGGGATGCAGCGACATGAGCGTAAGTCGGTGCTGGGCGAGGTGCAGGAGGATCAGGTGTGACAGGGTGGTTGATAATGGCCAACTCTTCTTTAATGATGTGGCGGAGGCCGGTGTCGTTAGAAGGAGGAGACGAATGATCGCACCCATGCTGGCAGAAAGGGCTGAGGGCTTGGAGCTCCTCACGGATTATCGCTCGAATCATGGCTCGTAGATCAAGGTCAGTAGAGGTCAGGGCAGTAGTGAAGCCGGGCTGCAATCGGGAGGACTGTAGCTGGTCGAGGCGTTGGCAGGTCGTTATAATGGAATTAACACTGGATGGATTCTGGGCAACTAGGGTGTTATAAGCCATTGTATTGATTCCCTTCAAGACATGGTGTACACGTTCAGATTCTGGCATGGTGGGACTGATACGCCAACAAAGTGCAAGCACGGCCTCTATGTATGATGCATAGGACTCATCGGGACCTTGACGGCGAGTAGCGAGCTTGTTCCTTGCGATCTCCGTCCGAACAGCCGGGTCGGCGAAGTACTGTCGGAACTGCTGCTTGAAGGTGGGCCAGTTTGTGGTGTGGGGCTCGCGGTTAATAAACCAATTTCTGGCGACCTCAATAAGGTAGAAAGATACGTTCAGGAATTTTAAAGCATCATCCCACCGGCAGTAGGCACTGCACATAAGTGTCAAGCCAGTCATCGACGTCTTCGTCGCAATGACCAGCGAACAGCAGCAGGTCGCGTTGTCATGTGGGCACCATCGGAGGTGGCGGTGTAGCCGAGGTAGAGGGTCCGGCCGGATCGGGACTGCTGTCGGTTGACGTCACAATGGTAGTTGTTAAAAGGCGACCGGAACGTAGCTCCAGCGAGAGGCAGGGCACAAGGCAGCAAGGGGATCAAATTTCCCCTCCACCACCTGTGAAAGGCCAGGTCCAGACGGCAAGGTCGGGAAGGCAAGGCAAGTTATGCCGTGTCAGCGTTTAATCTGATGGAAAAAACCCAAGCGCGCCGGAGCTGATGCCGCGGGACGATGATGATGGTATGTACAAGAGGAAGAAGTAGTTCATGGTATGTACAAATGAAAGAAGATCCGTGGAGGGCTCACAATATGTTTTAAGATCATCATGCATGTAACCACTTCCCTATTCGAGTTAGCATTGTGCAGCAAAAGCCTGTTTGAGCCAGAAATCCTGTACAGGATGGTCGTGAACCCCTTGTGCATCTGCCAGCTCCACAGCATCTTGGAGCGGGTAGGTTGTCAAATTATTCAGCAGGAAGCTTTTTATGTTATTCAGTAAGTCTGGCACACCAATTTCAGCGAGTTTGACATGCAGTACATCGGCAAAAGAAAATATTTTTCTGGGCCTTAATGGGCAGCTTTGTGGCTTCACCTGTTGCCTTAGTGTCGATGCTACGCTTTCACTATTCTCTTAAGTACCACAGCTTGCTATTGAAAATAATTTTCAAATTGCATTCTTTATTATACCATTAGTCTCTTGCATTCCTTCAGGCCTCTTATTTGTGAATGACTGCTGCTTGTTAAAAGCTAGGAATCAGTTCTAAATTCTCTGAGGTTTGCATTACATTTGTATGTTGCCCTTGGTGCCTCTGGAAATATTTCCTTCAGGCGTTCATTATAGGTTAGCACAGAATGATATTTCTGCAGAATATTGTTTATGTTTGGAAGGACATTGGAGTATTTAGTTACAAAAGAAGGCTGACGTTCAGTGTTGATCTTTTTGGCCGCAGGCACCAAGGGTTACGTATAAACGTAATTCGAACCTCACAGATATTCTAGTACATTCTAAACTCGACAACAAGCATCCAACACAACCACACCCTTGCTCTCGACCTAGATGTAAGACGTGCAGTCATATACAAAAAGACATTACGGTTAAAAGTAATGCAAGCGATTGCACTTTTCACATAAAATCAGGCTTTAACTGCACATCTTCAAACGTTTTCTACCTTTTAAAATGCTCCTTCTGTCATAAACAATACATCGGAGAGACAGGGCAACCAATGAACATAAGGCTTAATGGACATAGGGCTAACACAGCAAAATCCTCCTGAAAGAAGTTTCCCAGCATTTCAATAAGAAAGACCATAGGTTCAAAGAAATGAAATTATATTCTTTAGTCAGGCTTTAAATCTACAAGGGACAGAAAATATTGATAGGCAAATCTAATTCATAAATTTAGGAAATCGGAACCAGCGGGAATAAATATATCTAAAGGAACGTTGGAATCCCTTAAGTATATTCCCTCTGCAACATAGCTATTCGGGAAAACAATCCCACGTAGCGTTAATTGTACAGTTCATTCACAATCCATGTACACTCTATTCCCTTCTGCAATAGCATAAGCAGTACACGTTTCTCCAAACACATTTCCTCCTTATCCCTTGTTGCTCGACTTTGTCCTCAAACTTCTTTTTTCTTGCATGTCATTTGTGGTTCACTGTGCGGTTATAATCCTTTGATTTTGTACTTCTCTCCTCCCCACCCTTGAAGAAAGTTTCAAGAATTGTCCCCCTTAGATATATTCCTTATCAGGGCCCTTTGCAAAGCCCCTCCTTTTGTAAGGTGTATCTGCACCAAACCCGCTTAAGTGGTGACTAATCATCTACCCAGTATTTTAGTTCTTCTTGGTACTGCTGGTTTTACTTCTTTTGCAGGCCACAGGATCCCTGGTTCTAGGCTGAAAAATACGTACTGAAGATTTCTTTTTGTTCACTCCATGACCTACTTTCTTCTCGCCCATTCACCCCTCCCCACTCCTTCACCTGCTTTATTCTCACCCACTTTCTCCTCCACAGCTTTTCTTTGAAAGCAAAAGCATATTTAAACCCTTGCCAGTGATGATCACTTTGCGCAGACAAAGAAAAGTCCACTTGTCAAAACGTTGGCTCGACCTGCGAACTGAGGCATACCCCTTTTACCCTTGTTCAGTGCTCCTTCATACATTCAAAGGGGACAAGCATTCCAAAGGGATCTGAGCAATACAGCTGCATGGGAACCGTTATCAAGAGGTTTGGGAACGGAGGAAGGACAAAACAAAATCAGAATAACAACAAATCAGAGTATACTATACCTGCCAAGCATGGCATTATCTGAAACGATTCAAGGGGGAACCAAAGTAAGAAGTAATGAGAAACGAACATGTTTGAAAAAACACTTGAAGCTTATGCTATTACAGGAGGGGGGCGGGGGTTCAGAGTATACACATATGCTATGAGTAAACTGTACTATTTACACTTTATGGGATTGTTTTCATGACTAGTTGTGGCAGAGAGGAAGTATATTTAAGGAATTCTGATGCTTCTTTCAAGATATTGTTGCAAGATAACGACGACAAAGTGTTTCCTTCTCTTGCCTCGTGGAAGGGACAAGAAGATGACGACAAAGTGGGCCTGGTTCTGTGTTGCTGCTCGCTGCTATGCTAGTTGAGGCTGTCGTAAATATACTGTAAATACATCGAGTTTCCACATAACAATATTTACTCCTGTTGGTTCTAATGTCCTAAATTTATGGATCAGATATGCCACCCTATATTTTGTGTTCCTTGAATATTTAAAGCCCAACATGGAGAATAAATAAATTAATTTCATCAACCTTATGACCCATCTGATTGAAATGCTGGAAAACTGCTTTTGGGAGGTTTTTGCCTCTGTCTGCCCGTGGTCATTTATCCTTTTGTTCCTTGATTGCCCTGTCTCTCCAATATAACCCCCCCTTTTACTGTGATCCCCCTTGAATCCCTTTCTTGGCAGGTATGGTTTACTATTATTTGTTGTTACTGTTTTTTTTTTTCTTTTCTTTCCAAGTGCACAGTCTGGAATTGAATAGTTTGAATTATCAATGGCAGAACCCACTCACACTTGAATAAAATCTTTTTATGCATGGACTCGTGTGGAGCTAGACTGGAACAAGTCTTACAGCTTGAGTTATGGGATAATTCAAATTACTGGTCTGAATAACGACCTTTGACTGCATGTAAATTCATGAAACTAAAATTAATAACAGAACTGATGAACTTAAACATCTTACTTGTCCCATTGCTATATTTTCTGTTGCTCAATCTGTAGTCTTGCAGGTAATGTAAAAAATTCTGCACAAGATATTTTAAAAAAGGACAAATATTCTGCACTGCACAGCTTTAAAGTGCAACTCTGGTGGTGCTATGGTAACTATGGAACAAATGAGAGGAAGGTGAAAGTGCAACAGTAGTGAAGGAGAGGACTAAAGCAAAGGCAGGAGGTACAACGGCAATATAAGATGGAGAGCAGAGGAGGGGGTACAGCAGAAGCGTTGAAGGAAAAGCCAAAGAGGCGGGCCTGGTGGTATCAAGACTGGAATGGTGATGTGTTCTCTCAGCGGAGCAAATAACATCGAGGCAAGAGCAGTTTGGAGGGCAAGGCGAACACAAGCGTCCTTTCTTTTTTTTGGCTGTGTTTGAGCATGTTCCTGACAAGATTTTGTTAAAATATGCACTCCAGCTCTACTTCCTTGAACTACAGTTGAGCCAGATGCTTGCTACATTCTCGAAAGAATGCAAAATTGCAGCTAATGCACGAGAGGAATGCCTGTGCGAATATGGTTTTGGTGCTCATGCTCTTAAGCCTGTATTCACAAACGTGCTTCGGCTGAACACTCCACCTCCACTCCGCGGGGTGGAGAAAAGCTTCTACACTCCAGGGCCGATTCGGATTCGTGAACTCGCCTAGGCAGCGTTTCCTTCGACAAGGTCTCCTCGAGAATACCTCCTCGACTCGCAGCAGTGCAAGAGGTGCATGGAGATAAGATTAAGGCCAAAATTTGGCTTGAAAACTGCATGCTGCAGTGTGTAACGTTAATTTTTTAATGTCGAGTCTTCAAAATAACCTTTGTAAGCAACCTCAACGTTTAAAGTATAGTAAAACTTGTGTTGCGGGCTGCATAAAAAACATGACTGAGAAAAATGACCGAAAACAGTCTTGCCTCTGGCAACAGTCCGCACAGGTGACGCAGAGTTTACGTAGAACATGATGTAAGCTTTGAGAAAGGATGCGAATTCTTGGGTTTATTATATTCCAATTTGTCGTGAAATCTCCATGCCCTTTACCTTCAGAGCACTTAAGAGCAGGCAGTGAAAACATGCATGCTGCTTCGCAGCGCACTGTAGCGTATGCACACTCAATTCGACTCTCCCAGAAGCAAATGCTACTTGTGGTTTCCGAACAAGTTTGGAGCCATAATTGAAAACCTGCTTGAAAAGCCATGCCATTTGATGACTGCAAATATCCCTCTGTAGGATGAGCAAATGAATGTGCTTCTTCGACTGCGATGGGCAAGACACCGATGCGTGGGGTGCAGCCCAGATGTCTGCACAGCTTCTCCGCATCTCCAGTTCCCCCAATTTACTGCATGCAACACACTGTTCCCCCACAAGTTCGCCGTCGTCTGGGGAAGCCATCGCGCAGGGCAAGCCATGAGACTTTCACTTACCAGTGACTACTTGAAATGTGCACTCTAAGAACTGGAACTCTTATTTCAAGAGTCAAACAGCCTAATTACTCCTGCAGACCTCACTTTACTCCTGCCATATGAGAGGAAGAGTGAAATGGCCTTTCAATCTTCCAAGAAAAAATGAGTAAAGTGAACATTCTACTCCTGCAGATTTAGATAGCGTTAAAGGTTGTTTTACTCCTGCGATAAAGAAATTATAACTTTCCGTACCACACGCTTCGATTGTTGCTCGGGCAGCACAAGTGTCCGTATTGGACATTGAAGCAGGCTTCTTTTTCATTTTTTCCTCCTGTCTGCGTGATAATGCATTAAATAGTAGTAATCAGCTATCAAGAGTAAAGGCTTCCAGGCGTGTCGTCTGCTACTGTTTTCAACTACGAAACTGTCCACTTCTCATACCAAAGCTACCTGAAGAAATGAATAACCTACGACCATCTAACTTCACAAATGAACTTTATTATTTGAAAATAATTTATGCATTTACAAATACTTGATAGTTATCAAACTCACGCTCCCTCTTCTTTTTTTTTTTTTGCGTTGCGCAACTGTTGCTCTCCTTGTTCAGTTCAAGCGCTGCGTTAGCTGTGCGTTGTTTGTTCTTGCGGCCTGTCAGTTACATCATATTTCGCTTAGCAATCCTTTATTACCGCCGGCTTGACCTCTTAAACTACCCTGTTATATCATTATGAAATGCATCGCAAGCCTCAAGCCTTCGCCGTGTTCACCATTTGCAGCACGCACACAGGATATGACCTGCAACTTGTTTTCAATGCTCGCTCGCCAATGGCATCAACGGTCTCCCGACAATAATGGAGTCATTCAGGTAAGGTTCGCTTCTATTTTTTTTTCCCGCAACTGCAAGCTTAAAATACGTGCAAAAGCGTGTAGATTTCTGTTAATTAGCACATATTTTGAAGCCTCAGTTTTACCAAGCGCTATTTGCTTGTACTGGGAGCAGTGGCATTGTCGCTTGTTCGAATATGGGAGACGCGTAGGCCCTATTTGTTTTGGCAGTGCTGTAACCGCTAATCCTAGACACAGAAGTATGTGTTCTTGTGCATACATACTTTAATAACTTCCATTTTTTATCATCACAAATATGCATTGGCAGTCACGTTTACGTCCGGTTGAGTGAGGCATTACAGTTTTGTTCCTTGCACTTCCAGGTGTACACTGACATAGACGTTTTTGAAAATGTTCTCCTGGAAGACAGCTGCTTGCTCAGGGTGGATGCTTGCTTGGTTGCTAAAGGCGTCCCGTGAACAGCATTAAGCTCGTAAGTGTGTTCTTCTGTCACATGATTCTCAAAAGGCACTACCATGATTAATGGTGATAAATGCTTTATTTGCCTACCTATGCTGTACAAGCGGAGGAACCGCGGCCTTAGGCTAAGCACATGCCCACAAAATGCGGTCAGCTGTTGCCATGGTCTCCTAGGCTGTTCTCTCTACGGATGTCATTGCATATTAGGGCACTTCAGATGGGCAAGCAGCTTGAGTATGTGAATGTGTTTGCTTGCACTTTATGTTCTGAAGATTAGTGTCGTGTGTAGTAGCCAATCAAGGAAGTAATCGTGAGTTAATCCAAAGAAAAGGAATTGTTCATTTTTCACTTCCTGGCATACTTTTTTTCTTCTGCAGAAAAGTCACTTATAAACAGTATGCATACTTTTATTATAGCTGCAGCATGGACATGCTGTTATAAAGCCACTTTGAAACCTCAAAATAGTAAAGTTGCTATTTAGGTCATGCTCATAAGAAAGAGAAGCTGCTAAGAATGGCTCACGAATTAATTGTCGAGTCATAACGAATATTCTTTGTTGCTGTGCAAAATAATGCAAAATGTCCTACATCTAAAAAAAAAATCGGGAAACATTTCAGTGACCTGCTGCATGCTTGCTGAAACACACACACACACAAAAAAGAAAATGAGGGTGGGGACCAAAGTTGAGTGCACACAGGAAGTTGAGTAGCTGAGGAAGTCATCGCCGAGCTCTATGACAGCAGACTTGGCATGGCAAGGAGTCACAGATCACTGGCACGACAGTGTTGCATCGGTTTCAGCTCTTTCCACGCACTTTTGATGGCCTTCCATAACTCATCAGAATTTGCAATGTGCAGGACCATTTTTTGCAAATTGACTTTTAATGCCTGAAATGTTTTCAGTGGCTTTCATATCAGCGACCTTAGGAAGCCAAGCTAGTGTAATGGGCTACAAAGCTTTTCAAGGTGCACTTTCACAATGTGCGCCGTGAGGATAGGGAAGAATGCTGCGGCAGAAAATGCCCATTCTTGTAAGCCATGATTGACAGCGCTTAACCACACAGCCAGAATAAAGAAGACATAAATGACGAACACAGGTGCTGAACTTCAATTTTATTCCGTTACCACTAATACTCTGCTTATATACCCATAAAGGCACAGACAAGTGGCGATTTTTGACACCTGTGGCAACAAAAACTAATGTGACAAATAAAAACCAAAAGAAGTACTGAAAGGGCAAACCCGAGCGAGGTGAGAACGAAATAGGCAAGTTATCTTTTAAGCCGCCAACACATGGAAAGTGGACTAATAAGTACAAAAAAAAGTACAAATGGGGAAGGGGAGCAGAAAATGGGTAGCAGAGGTAAAGCTAACAATTAGCACAGCAAAATGCATAAGATGAAGTGCACTAAAACTGAAAAAAAAAAAAGCGTCATGAACAACGACAATGAAGCCAACAATTGACATTGCCAAATGCAGAACACAAGCAGTACTAAATAGCTAAACCATAGCAAATGAACGAAACACGCATGATCAACAAGGGTGAAGTCAACATAGCGAAAGGATGAAGATGAGGTGCATAAAACCAAACAAGAAAGATAAAATGTCAAGAAATGAATTCAACAAATGTAACAAAGCTAAAAACAGCCTAGATTAGAGAAGTCCATAAAGAAAGGCAATCTCTTTTTCCAAAAGTGAAATGGAGGGGCTGCTAACACAATCATCCTTGAGCCTCAAAATCTTGGCAGCTTCGACTATTTCATGTGTCAGCTTTACCAATGTGTTTTTAACACTGTGTTTTTTTTTCAAACATTGGGTGTCATGGCTTCTTTGAGTCAGTTCCTGCAGTGGACGGGCAGATTCCTGGGGGATATGCCTGGGAAGTCATTTTAATACTCCATTAGCCTTTCACTGATGCATCGGCTTGTTTGTCCATGTATACCTTACGGCAAGTGAAAGGCTTAGAGTGAGCGCCTTCTGCACATGCTGCTAAGGGTTTTCTGTGCTTCTTGGTGCGGCATTTTTTCTTTTTCAGTAACGATCCACGAAAGCTGCAATAGTTGCTCAGGGGCAGAAAAGAACGTCAACTCCTGCTTTATTTTCACGCATCGTAAGGTTGTGGGAAATTTGGTGCATGCAACGAATCACTTCAACCTTTTTGCGTGGCCTGTGCACTTCAGCCAGTGGTTGTGTTTTTGCACTTGGTGTTTTTCAGCACTTTTTCTGCGACAGTGGAGAGGACTTGTAATGGGTACCCCGATTGCGTGAGCCTGCATACCTTTTTCAAGAAGCTTTCTTGCAATTTGTGCTCGCATGACTTGTTCAAGGCGTTGACAAGGGCAGACTGGATGATATTTCTTTTGACCAGCTTTGGAACGAGCGGAGTTGCATGTTAGGAAGGGATTGTTTCCCCTTGGTCCAAATGCCCGGAACACATACCTGGGTGTAAAGATTCTTAGTTCCAGGATGTGCATGGAATCATTGTCCGACATTTCGTGCATAAATTTAAGGGGAGCCAGGGCACTCTTAAGGACACTAAAAATTTCAGGTACTTCATGAAAAAAAGGCTTCCTTGTCACAGTCAAAAAGAACTAAGAAATCATCCACAAAGCAGAAAATATTTTTAACTTGTTAGTGTTTGAAGTGGTTCCTGAGACTTCTGTCATGCATAGCTAAGAACAGATCACTGATAACGGAGCAATACATGATCCAATGCAGATCCTGTGACTTTGGATAAAATGTAAACCATTCCATTCTACAAATATTGATTTTAGGTACACACAAAGCATAACCAAGAAACCATCTACAGAGACACCACACTCATTCTGGAAGGATACGGCTCCAGGTTTGTCGATAGCTTCACGAACGCATTTCATGAGGTTCCCCATCTTGAGGTATACAATAAAATAATTTTAACATGTGTAGAAAAAACACAGTAGGCTTTCTTTCTATTCCAGTTCAAAGGCCTAATGATTTCATCTGCATTCTTTACCAGAAAGGTATCATCGATAGAAAGCAATTTCTGGTCGCCTTGCAAATACATAGCGACGTCTTTCTGCCAGGTATCCTCCGAAACAATAATGCACAGAGGGCACGAGAGGTATATCTGGCAGAAAGACGTCACTATGTATTTGCATGGCAACCTGAAATTGCTTTCTATCGATGATCCCTTTCTAGTAAAGAATCCAGATGTAGTCATTAGGTTTTTGAACGGGAAAAGAAACAAAGCCTATTATGCCTTTTCTATAAATGAAAAGGCTTGTTTTATTCTATACCTCAAGATGGACCTCATGAAATGCGTTCGCAAAGCTATTGACAGACATGGAACCATATTCTCCCAGTGAGTGTGGTGTCTCTGTAGATGGTCTCTTAGAATTGCTTTCTGTGTATCTAAAATAAACATTTGCAGAAAGGAATGATTCACACCTTATCCAAAAGCACGGGATCTGCATCATATCATGTGTTACTTACTCCCTTGCTCAGTGATCTGTTCTTAGTTATGCATGACAGTAGTCTCAGGAATCACTTTGAAAACTCTCGAATTCAAAACATTTTCTGCTTTGGGGACGACTTAGTTAATTTAGACCGTGAAGTAGAAACCTTTTTTCATGAAGTACCTGAAGTTTTGAGCGTCTTTAAGAGTATCCTGGCTCCCCTTGAATTAAAGCAAGAAATGCCAGACAATGATTCCATGTGCTTCCTGGAACTAACCATCTTTACACCCAGTCACGTGAGCTGGGCATTTGAACCAAGGGGCAACAAGCCCTTTCTATCATATGACAACTGCTCGTTCAAAGCTGGTTAGAAGAAATATCATCCAGTCTGCCCTTGTCAATGCCTTGAACTAGTCATGCGAGCACAAATTGCAAGAAAGCTTCTTGAAAAAGGTATACAGGCTCATGCAATCAGGGTACCCGTTAGAAGCCCTTTCCACTGTCGCAGAAAAAGTGCTGAAAAACACCAAGTGCCAAAAACTGAACCACTTGGCTGAAGCACATAGGCAACGCGATAATGTTGCAGGGATTCCTAAAATGCACCAAATTTCCCACAACTTTACGACGAGTGAAAAGAAAGCAGGAGTTGTCGTTGTTTTCTGCCCCCGAGCAACTATTGCAGCTTTGGTGAATCGTTAATGAAAAAGAAAAGCAAAAAAATAAATAAAAAAGAGGCCGCACTAAGAAGCACAGAAAACCCTTAGCAGTACGTGCGGAAGGCGCTCACTCTAAGCCTTTCACTTGCCGTAAGCCATACATGGACCAAACTGGCCGATGAAGGCTAATGGAGCATTAAAATGACTTATCAGGTATATCCCCCAGGAATCTGCCCGTTCACTGCAGGAACTGACTCAAAGAAGCCATGCCACCCAATCTTCGAAAAAAAAACTGTGTTAAAAACACATCGGTATAAGCTGACACATGAAATAGTTAAAGCTGCTAAGATTTTGAGGCTCAAGGATGATTGTGTTAGCACCCCCTCCATTTCACTCTTGGAAAACAAGATTGCTTTTCTTTATGGACTTCTCTAATCTAGCCTGGTTTTAGCTTTATAACATTTGTTGAATTCATTTCTTGACATTTTATCTTTATTGTTTCGTTTTATGCACCTCATCTTCATCCTTTCGCAATGTAATTGTGGACTTCACCTTTGTTGCTCATGATCATTTCCTTCATTTGCTTTGTTTTAGCTATTTAATGCTCATCTTCTGCATTTAGCGGTCAATTGTTGGCTTCATCTTTCTTGTCATGCACCTTTTCTTTCAGTTTTAGTGTACTTCATCTCGTGCGTTTTGCTGTGTTAATTATTAGCTTACCTCTGTTACCCATTTTCTGTTACCACTGCATTTTTGTTTTTGTTTTTATTTATTTATTTTTTTTGCTGTTATTAGTCCGTTGTTCCACGTGTTGGCGGCTTAAAAAATGATTTGCCTATTTTGTTCTCCCCTTGTTCGGGTTTGCTTTTATGGTACTTCTTTTTGTTTTTATTTGTCACAAGTGTCGAAAATCACCACTAGTCGGTGCCTTTATGGGTATATAAGCAGAGTATCGGTGGTTCCAGAATAAGGTTAAAGTTCAGAGCCTGTGTTCGTCTTTTATGTGTTTACTCTGTCCGTGTGGTTAATTAAGCACTGTCAATCATGAATCAACACCATTAGCCCGACAACTTTTTCTATCCTTGCAAGGTCCTTCTAGCAGGTGAGAAAGGATCTGGTGGCAATGATTACAAAATAAGCTTGGGAGCTCTGCTGACCATCAATGCAGGGAAGAGGTGAGAGGCTGTCTTTGTGGTAACCTCCCCCCCCCCCCCCTCACATGTTTAAGGATTTTTGAGTGCTTGGCCTGAGGCCATTGACATAAAGGGGATCATACCTTAAAATAGCAGTATTTAATGAAAGTTACAGCCTTGGCAGCAAAACAAACATGGTATATAAGAAAGCAAGCCACAGGTCAAAAGACAAAAGTATAATAATTTACTTTTTAGCAACTATGCAGCACTCTTTTTGTTTCTAGGCCCACCCAGTACTGCCTTAAAGTTAGGGCTTTTGTGTAGCCATCCTATCTGAATCCTGCGTTGTCACGCCTTTGCCTAATAAGTTTATCTGACACATTAAGGCTCAGGGCAGCCCTTATCTCACCCCCTGTTATGAACAGGCTGTCACTAACAGAGGCAACAATTTGTAAATTCTTTTTGGTTGCTTTTTGGTGAGATAGTGGGAAGCATCTTTGATTTGGACTTCATCCCGGTAAGTATGTATGATTATGCCCTCTGAAGCCTCAGCCACTCCAGTTGCTTTTCTGTAGTGCGCTGTCCAGTGACGTCCCTCTAATTCAGAATCTTGTCGCTTGAGGTATCGCGGCAGCCTTATAGGTCCGTAGCCATGCTGAAGCTCTAAGCAAAGCATGTTGATAACTGTCCATTTTACAGATTGAAAAAGCATTCACATCAGAAAGTGAGAAATGAACGATCCATAAATGGGTGTGTTTGGCCAGTGTTTAAATTGCATTTCTTCAATTGTTTGCTGTATAGGAAAGTCTTCAGAACATAAAATGAGCAAGGCCGTTTGTCTACTCATGCTGCCTGTTCATCTGAAGTGTGCTAATGTGGAGTAACATCCTTAAAGAACAGTGTAGCAGATGTGGGCATGCTATTCAAACCATGTACAACCTCTTGACCAATCACTTTGTGGCTAAGTGCAGTTACTACAGGCCTACTATTACCTTCCATGCTATGTGTGTGTTAATGTTGCACTCCTTATTTAATCTTGAGAGAATGATCTGTGTAGGTAATTGCATAAAATTGATCACTACCTTATTTCGACAACTGATTTATTGCTATTGCTGCCATGCAGCATGTGACACTGATTGAGTGTAGAGTTCTCAAGCACTTCCTTCCAGCCAATGCTCGGTTTAATAATTTTGTTGTCATTGTCTTGTGTTGTTAAGTAATGGCAATAATTAGTGAACTGGTTGATCTTGTGCCCTTCCAGCAGGTGTGCTTCTGCTTGGCAGCACATGAGAATCAGTAATTCTTGTTTATAAGTCACTGTATCTGTTCTGTTCCCAAACAGGTAATTGTACTCAAGGGGACTCAGTCACAGTTCAATGCTGTTTTTTTTTGTAATACACTAGTTGACTTTGCTTTATATTTGATATGTATTCTTTCCTTGACTGTCATTGTGTATATCAGTGGGCCTCTTAGATTATCCACTGTCCGCAGGTCGCCTGAGTACAGCCCAGCCATTTGTTTACTAGGGTTGCTCTGGCGTTAGTCTTTCTCCAGGTGGACAGTTCCGGGCTACCTGCTGGCTGCTAGACTTGCCAGGATGATTTTATGTTGGCTGCTCGCATCCAACTAGCAAACAATGTAGAGGTGATGGGGAGGTGAGGAATGTCTGCGGCTGTTTTTATTGGCTAGGACCGCAGAGCTTCGGGTGAAATTTTCTTTTGTTTTTAGGGCGTCTTTAATAATGTGCAGGCAGGTGCTCATTTCAGCTGATCTGCAGTGCTCATCAATTACATCTTTAACTGTCGCCGCATACATACTTTCTATGTGTGTGACATTGTCTCCCATCACATAATTTACAAGATCAAATGTTCGTTCCATATTGAGCTTAATGAGTTCGGATTTGCAAATTATATTTGATCTGTCAAGTTCTAGCATCAACTTATTTTACAGCATTGTTAGAGGACCTTCTCGAGCGTGAGAGCAGACCTCAATTCCCTGTGCACTCAGGCATGCGCATTCATGCAAGTATATCGTCAGCATGCGACACACGGTCCGAGTGTTCGGTATTTACTTTTGTAGCGCAGTGGAAAGGACATACTTTGGTAATTGCTCAGAAATATTTTAAGATGTAACGCATGCATGCACTATCACGTTTCACTTGATTCATTAAGGTGGTCACGTCAGCTAACAACTGAGCATAAATAAGTTGTTGCATTTCACTCCTCACACGTTAAATTATAAATCCTCAAAATTTGAGCTCATTCGGTGCAGCAGATAGTTTTAAAAATAATTTTTATTATTATTGAAATTGGCTTTCTGGTCTGGCAACCATTGGCTGCTGACGTCATGAGATATCATTCCCATGTCGTCTGCTATTTGCGATGTAGGCTATGTAGGCTGCACTTTTGCATTCATGCTTGGATGGTGGTCACAGATTTTTTTTTTTCAGCAAAAAATATTTTATTCGCATATTCTCTTTTCTTTGCAAAGCCTTTACTATAATATGCGACTTTAGTGATCCTCGGACTTGTTTTGGGCTTCGTCTAGAGATTGCCGAGGAGGCTGAAATGGACGGGCTCATGCTGTATAGTTCAGCATACAATCAGAAGCATATTATTCTTACGCTATGAGATTTAGCTTGTTTTAGCAACAAGCGCTCACGCATATAAAAAGGTACTTGTCCGTTTCTTCCCGCCGTGTACCCGCGCCACGAAAGTGGGGAGGGGTTGCATTATGTTCCCGATTGCTGAGGTATTGCCGTTGCTCTTTCGGTCCAAAAACTAAGAGTAAGCAAGCATTACCTTGAGGCGAGAGCATACCTTGCAACATTAAAGGAGCAGACAAAACTTTTGAACAAAGCAGTACCTCTTGACGACCTTCCGTTGTTCAGTTCCGTCGGTGTCGCAGGGCCGAAAACCTCACACTACGGTGATAGGTGACCGCTGGTCGTGCTGGCGTCGTCGCCAGTGTAATGCGAAAAATCATGCGTCGATAAGCTAAAGCTGATAAGCTGATAAGCTGACTTTGACCGTGCCTTATGCTGAAGAAAACATGCCTTATTCTATATTGCTTTTGTGCAGTAGCATCTTCATCAAGCGCTTTCGTCTGAGGGTTGGCCACTGAGTCAATCAACTCCCTCCCCCCCTCCCTGCAAAGAAAAAAAAAATGTGTCCTTTGATATTGCAGCCTGCATTTCAGACGACGCTCCCCCATGCATAGTCTTCTGTCCGCGGTAATAAGAATGTTTTTAATATCAAAGCGCCTCTACTTTAATAAAACTTTAGCAGCACACCTCTGATTTGAATTCATTATGCAATTGGGGCTGGTACAAAAGTAGCCAATGGTGTGTGCTGTGCCTTCACTGTGGGGAACAACTGCTAGCATGACCAGCGTGGCAGTATGGCCTTGCATGTTGTTTTCCATGCATGATGGCTCACACGGGGAAGATTGGGAAAAAATAAGGTGATAGATAGTGCATGCATTTGGCATTTCTCAAATATTTCTGAGTGTTTCCGAAAACACTTCCTTTTTTCACTGTGCAGAAAAATGAAATGAAGACTTGAAAAATTAATGCACTCATGATACTGATGTACTGTCTTTGCCAGAAGTAACCAGGCTGCGTGTTCCGCTTCTCAGTCGGTTAGCAGAGAATTCATAAAACTTCTGCTGCTGTAAATTGGTGCAAAATAAATGAGAGCTCCTGTCTTCACTTACCAAAAAGTTATGATCCTCAGGGGATCCATGTTAGCTTCAGAATACAAGCAAGAAGCAAACCATGCAGCCTGGTTACTTTTGGCAAACACGGTACATGCACTTATTAATGTGCCTTCTCGAGTACGTACTGGGAGCTGCAACCCACAGCAATGCTCGAGAAGGTCCTCAAACAGCAAGTCAAGTAAAATAAGCTGGGTACGGACTTGAGAGATGAAACGTATTTTGCAAATAAATCGATTTAATGAGCATAGTATGATGCAAACATCTGCACTTGTAAATAGTGAGAAGAGATATGTTGCCCCACATACACAAAATAAGTAAGCAATGGCAATGGAAAGACACACAAGATGTCCACCACGACTGGCAGAAATAAGCACTATCCTTGAGATTGTACGAAATGTCGTGTTCACTGAAGTACCGCACATGCTCACCACTTCCATATAACCTCTGTCGTCTGCTAGCTGCCCAAGCGCAACCCACACTAAATCGTTCTTGTGAGAGTGTGGCATCCAGCGGCATATCATCAGAGAAAAAATGAACCCCCCCCCCCCCATACACACATAAAAATGTAAGAGCTGGCTCCACGCTCGGGCGCCCCTTAGGCTAATAATTTAAGCCCAGTGACAAGGCGGCGCGTATGCGGAAACTAACGATAAAAAAGAGTAAGCGTGACAAATGTCTCTTAAACATAATTTATGTTCATTATTTTACCTGTGTTTGCTGTGTTTTTGGTCATTTATTTTTAATGTGACAGTATTGAAGGCCCCGTTTCCCAAAATCTTGCATTGTTGTTGGCAACGTCCTGAGCAAAAAGTCATGAGCAGGGTTCTAGCACTTGGTAATAAGCAGGTGGCATTTTTGTGGGTCAGGCATTGATTTTTGGTGTTAGTTTGTGTGGCATCATGAGGCCGCATGAGATGCCGAATTGCCTGGAGCTCCTTACGATTGAAGGGTGAGATGGCAATCAAGCCCTTCCGAGTCGCACTTTTGTACAATGTTGCTAAAGCAGGTATATATATATCTATGTCAGTTGTCTTTCAGGTAATGTGGTAGCTTATCAATATGCTAATGAATGTTTGAGATAAATGGATCAGTGACGAAGCAAATAGCAGTATGCAGGTAGGAAAAGGAGGGTCACCTTGTAGAAATGCAGACTGGAGACAGTCACACTACCACATTATACCCTTAAAGGCAGACTTTAAGTATCCCTCCTGGTCTTAATTTTAATTTATTTATCCGAGGGCTGTTTTTAGCACCTGTTTTCCTTCCGGATTTGGTTTTCATTTATAATCGTGTGGATTTAAGGTAGTCTCCTTTCTCGCAAGGGTGGAAGAACGGGCTAGTTGCTGGTTCATATTGGGAAAGGAAAAAATGATTGCACACTCGACAAAGTGCTGTGTTGTCATTTTTTGTTCATGTCTCAAAAATGCGCTGTTATTTTTTCTCAAGCTATCTGTTATTTTTGAGCTTTTTCATTTCACTTCAGATGCATGACCTACAGTAATGAAGAAGGACATGCCTCTTTGTTTACGCCTTATCACTTAATGTTGTGGTATTATATTTTTTTTTATGTCTATAGCCCTGTGTTTTAGATAAAAAGAACGACCGAGGTTGCCCTGCTTTGTTATATTGAACAACAATGCACCGTAAAGTCATCCCGCTGTCAAAACATGCATGAACATCAGAGCATATCCTAATTCCGTTATCACTCTCAAAGAAAGTGTCTAGTATGCAGAAACAATAAGGCGGTAGGCATTGCTAGTGAAGTTAAGTGCTGCCCGACCACATGCCCACAGGCTATGAGGTCAGCCACTCAGTGTGTATGTGTGTAAGGGCTGATGTGTGAGCAGAATTAGGCTAGCAGCAGCTTCTCTACACTGCCAGGAAATGAACCACTGACAGGGTTTTGATTAGTTTTAATACTTGTCACGCAGTATGCTGTGTTGGTTCAACTGGTCACATTGCAATGCATCACTTTCTTAGTTGGATCTCTGCCTTCTCCACTACTGCAGAGTGTAGGTAGTACATAGCAAATAGTGTGCACCTTTCTTATGTAGGTAGAGCAGTGTGTTATTAGTCTGTGCAGACGTAATTGAGCGGAAAGGTTGCTTTGTGGTTCAAGCAACAGCGATCCGATATCACCTTTCTTAAAGGTTGTTGGGCTGGTGGAGTGCATCACACAAAGATTACATGTATAATGTATGTTCTGCATGCACATGTGCTTGGTAGCATTGCCACAGTATCTTTCACTATTCAGGATCGATGACAAGAATGCCAGCCTACCTACCACCAGCTGTTGTGAACACCTCGATTACTATATTATTGTGTTGCTACAGCAGCTTATCCACAACCAGTGGCTCAGTCAAAAGAACATAAGCACTCCAGAGAGCTTAGACGTTAGCTTGACAGGGTCGCGTATATCCGATCCCAACAAACGGATGCGGCGCGAGGGGGAAAACGAAGATGGAGAGGGAGAAGAGGCCTTCGGCTGGCTGTTACGAGCTGCGGCCAGCACCCCCATTCCACGCTAGCGACTCAAGGCATGGGCCTCGGCGCTCGTGTTGTGGCAGCGTGCGATGCGCGTTGTCGCGTGGATGTGTGTGCGCGCTCTTGTGCTATAATTGTGCCGCGAGTCTTCTCCAAAGACCGCATGAGGCTAGTCGTCTTGTCTTGCCCCGGATGAACTAAATGCGATTTGTGCATTGATTCAATCGCTGGCGCTCGGTCGCTCCACGAAGCCCTTCGTGGCTCAGACGCAGGTTTGTTACATACCGCTTACATGCAAATCGGCCCCGAAATGCGATCTATTTTATGAGGGAACGCAAGCCTTGTATTTCCGCAAGATCCCTTGTGCTGACTGCTAGAGTTTGTTCTAGTAACGTTGCTGCTAGCCGTTGGATGTGCGTGCGTGATGTGCCGCGAGACTACCCCAAAGACTGCATGAGGCTAGTGCTCTAGTGGCTAGTCTTGCCACGAATCAATTAAATGCGGTTTATTTGTGCACGTTTTCGATCGCTGGTGCACGGCCGCGTCATGAAACCCGTCGTGGCTCTCAGTGCAGGTTTGTGTTACATATCGTTAACATGCAAATCGGCTCCGAAATGCTATCGCACGATCTGTATTTCGGTGAGAACCCCACCTAAACCGTCCGGTGAAGCAAAGGCCTGCTTAAAAAGAAAAAAAAAAAAAGGCGACCGTCCGTAGCTGTGCTTCAACCCCAAAAGCTGATACATTACTTTTCTGAGTGCCTCTACTGCGTGCAAACACCTTCCGCCGTGCATGTAGTGAAAATGATTTGTGTATTTTGCAAGTGGCTTTAAACAGCTCGTGCAGCTGTTGCTTAGGTATTGCAGCAATGTGGCACTGTTCAAAGCTATCTTGTTTGCTTCTTAGTTTCGCAGGGTAGTAGATAAGAGTGAAAGGGTGCTCACAGTGTCATAAATGGCAATATAGCATCAACAAAACCTGCAGATGTCGCCCTTCAACAATTTTCCTTCTAGAGATTTACTTTCAGATTAAAACAAGCATTCATTGAATATCCATGCTCAGGTGGAAATTGCCACCACCAGCTGCTGCCTCTGAATACACTTTCTTTCCTTCAACATCAGGGTTAAAGGCCAGGGCAATCGCAAGTTTCGTTTCTTTTTCACTTATTTGGTCAGTAAAGAAAGTGTTGTTCCTCCTTCGGTGTGGGATATGGTGTTTAACTTCCATAAGTGATATAGAAAAACTGCCTATAAGAGATATCATAGTGGACAGCTCTGCATTAATGCCATTGATTTGAGGTTCTTCGTGTGCACTGACATTGCAAGTGTGTCTTGCATTTCACCTTCATTGATATGTAACGACCACTATGGCTGGAACTGAACCCAGGTCCTCGGCCTAGCATGTCTTAATATGAGTACTATTTTCTTTTGCAAATGCAATCCTTAGAAATGTAGTTTGTTGATTGCAGACAGCAGCAGAAACAAAGCCTAGCACAAACAGAGACTAGAAATCACTTTTTTCACTGGTACACACTATGTTACTTTATCTGTGTCAATGTGATGTGGGCATTAACAAAATCAGCCTTGCATGTTACACACATTTGCAAAAATGTTTTTTTTTTTCTTGCGAACAAAGTGGTAAATGTTTAATAATAATTTATTGGTACAATATATTAATCCATTTATTTCTGCTACCAGCCCGAAGTGCAATGTCTGGTGAAGGTATGTGTCTAATACTGATCAGTTAAGCGAGGCAAAATGCATGAAACAAAGTTTATTACTGTTTTCACATAGAGGAGAAGTAATTCATTTGTAGTCAGTGTGCACGAAGCAAGAAAAGTATTAACTTTGGCATGTTTTAACCTTGACAGTGTATTCCCTTGCAGCATACTTGCGCTCTTGCTGCCCATGCAGTCATGAGGGAGCTGCACTAGTTGCTACTGTTATCATATGGGCAAACTGTCCCGATGAACTAAAATGCTGGCAGGGGTATGTCGCTGTAGGTCGCTGTATGTGAGCAATTCTTCCATTTCAAGTTCCTCGGCATTAGGTCTCACCGCTCGGCCGACAAAACCTCGAGCGTGTTGATGAGCAGCCTCATTGCCTCGGTATCCTGAGTGGGCAGGTGTCCATACGAGTTCTATCTCTCTGTCGAGTCTGATATCCGCGAGGTTGTTTCTGGCAGTATTTGATATTCTGCTACGCGAGAAGTTACGTATGGCAGTTTTTGAATCAGTGACAATTATGTCCGCATCTGCTGTAGTGATGGCTAAAGCGATTGCGGCTTCTTCCTCCTGGTCCGAGTAGCGGACTTTGACCGAAGCAGCTGATACGCATTTACTTACTGTACTGCTTAATTACAAAGATAGCAACGGCACCGTCAGCCATATAGTAATCCAAGGCGTTGGTATACACCACCCCATCGTGATTTCGGTATTTTCTGTTTAGGGCCCTAGCTCTAGCTTTCCTCCTGCCTTCATGGAAGGAGGGATGCATGTTTTTGGGCACAGGTTTGGAGATAATTTTGTCGCCAGCTCCTCTTGGTAGTGGTCCTAGTGGTTGGCTAGTGGTTCGGCATTAATTCTCATGCGGTTGAGAATTTGTCTGCCTGCTTTAGAGTTTGTTAGTCTTTGTAGCTGCAATCAGCTCCTCTACATTGTTGTGTATCCCAAGTGAGAGAAGTTTTTCGGTTGCAGTGTTTCTGGGTAGACCTAGCCCAGCCTTGTAGGTGCTTCTAATGAGTGTCTAATTTCTCCTTGTCAGATTGAATGAGGCGGAGATAAGGGACAGAGTATGTGAATCGACTTAGTACAAAGGCATGGATAAGACGACAAATGTCAGCCTCTTTCTTGCCGTTACTCTGTGTATCAGTCTAGTGATTTATCGCACAGTCATTTCCAGCCTGTTGATAGTAACATTGCTCTTCCTATTGCTCTATTAGTGGTAAAGTGTAGCTGTCAGTGCAAGTAGTATGCCTATGCACCTTCAGTATAGCGCCATCATTGTTCCTAGAATTGGGCCCCTGCTCGAAAATTTCATTTTCTTTGTGCGACAGGTTGGTGTTCGAGCACTCCGGGCAGACTTGCTGACGTCTGTACATCAGTCTGTACATCAAAAGTTGCTGGTTTACCTCGTGCCCCCCACAGTACCAACCTTGTGCTATTGAACTTCTAGCTGCTTCCTAGAATAAAAAAAATCATCAACTGCTGTTCACTGATAGTTTAGTCAACAGATGCACCAGTCACAGTTAGCGTGCTGCCACCAGTGAAAACTGAATCAAAATGTGTGAAGTAGGACTGAGCTCATTTCTAAGCGTTATTTTAAATGTAAATTCTTTCAGTTCCATCATGTAATGGGTTACAGGACAAAAAACAAAACGTTTCTTAATGCACACTGTATTAGGAACAAAAGTGTTCCTGTGACACAAACAGCCAGTGGTTAATAAAGCCATTCGGAGCTGCCTAGCTGTGTCATCGTGCGGAAGAGCTAGACTTTTTTCTATGGCTACAGTGGAGAATATGATGGGCTTTCGAGTTTTTCCTCCTCAGCTAATTATATCTCTCATTTTTTTTGTTTACACCTTAGTGAATTTACGTCCTACGAGAACTGCAGATTGCAAACTTTTTATGGCTGCAACGTGCAACAACAATGGCTTTGCAAAATGAGTACATTTCTCACACCTTACAAAAGTTTAAACACCTAATCTTTTCGGCACAATGAAAAACATACTTCTAAGGTAATCATTCCATGAAATTTTTGTTAGAAATGCTGTAGAAAAGTTTTTACCAAGAATATTTTCATCAGTTGATGTTACTGATGTCTTTTGTTTGTATGAAGAAGCTGGAAACCATGATAAATGAGCAAAATGTCAATCACAGGCGGGCAAAAAGGATGTATTGAAAGCTAATATAAAAAGAAAGCTCTGCTGCCAGACATTCATTTTTTTTTACAGAAGAGAATAATATATATATGAGTTCCCGCACCCAGCCGTTATGGCACTTTGACAAACGCCTAAGTCTATGCAAGCATTAAATGACCGTGGTCGCCATTGCAGCCAAGAAATGCAAAACATTGTGGTTCCACTGAGTGACAGAAGCTAGACGCACTTCACTGGCGAAGTGAAGGGAGCATTTATAATCAGCAGAGTGATGGCCAGAGAGTGCATAAACTAAAATAGAACATGAACACTCGTGAAAGAAAAAGAAAAAATCATGTGCGCTCTAATACTTCACCGAGATGTGGCCATATGGTGGGATGCACCGGTAACGGCAAGGTTTCACAGCAATGTAACACTCTAGCTCATTTGATAAGATTTTCAGTGATAAATAAATCCTTTTGCTTCCTGTACTGCTGTCCTCAATTGCAAGGCAAGAGCTTGCCATTTCCATCATAATTTATGACACATTTTGGTCTGTTAGTCTCTTGAATGTGAATGTGAAGAAACCACCTACACATATTTCCGCCACTTTGTGATTCTGCCAAAAACAAATTCCGATAAATGAAGATTACAATCAGTTCGCCACTGCGTTTAAGATAGTTAGTGTATAGTGAGAACTCGGTATTTTTCTGTATTTCTACCCAAGCATGCTTCGTGAATGTGCGGGCAAACCCAATCATTATCCGAAAATTATCTGCATCAACTCAGCTGCGTTTTCAACTGTTGAGGACAGTATAAAAAAAAATTCGGAGTGAGAAAAGCATAACAGAGAGATTGCTGGCAACACTCCCAGGCTTTCCACATTAGGTGTACTGTAGATGCAAGATGTGTAGTGCTGAATGACCCTATAATTCGTCTCTTGTGCTTGATTGTACAAGTGCAAAACTAAAGGAAGTGCGAGTTGCTTTAAGGTCACTCATAAGGCAAAGCCACTTGCCTATGTTGCAAGGAACCCATCACAGAAAGAGCACAATACAGGAGCCTCGAGGCACAACATACACTGACACGTGACCAAGAGAAGATGGTTTGTACTTATCGTGTTAATGCAGTTCTTTACAGCTTTTGCTTAACAAAACTTTTCAGAGTTGTATATAATTCCTCATTAAAAACTACCTAGCACTAGTTCTAAGGAAAGTTCACACTTTTACAGCCATCTTCTACAAAATATAACTTGCCAGTAGAATAATCTCAAAGCAGTGCACAAAACAGCTTTTGATAACTGCATCTCCTGAATGCAATTTCAGCGATTTCAGAGAAAGTTGCAAATTCCCTGCAGTATACCTTTAACAGTGGCTCTGGCTAGAACCCTTTGGTGTTCCTAGAGGAGGACTAAAGGGTTTTGGTACAGCTGCTACTCTCACCACTCAATCGCATTCCAAGTGGCACTTGTGGTATTAGACCTATTGCCGCATTGGTTGGGGGTGACCCTTGTGGGCAATCTCAATATTCGGCTATGCACAACCGAATTAGTATACTCGGACGAACAAGGTTTAACAGCCACTGCTGTAGCTTTGGATCTCTCTATTTACATATAGTTGCCGTCTCTCCTACTTCCACCGTAATCTTTCAGGTAAAAAACGATTAAAGTAATAATTTTCCATTGAATATCCTGTGAAACAACAACAATAAAAATTTCCATATGCTTTACTTGATTTCAATCACTTTTGGCTTTTTTCATATGCATGTCGTCACGAGCCATTCATTTTCCTACCCTTGTCTGTGCACAAAAGGAATGAAGTTGTTATAAAACTGCTGCATGGAAACCACAACAAAGAAGGAACAAATAGATGAAAGCAAAGCTGCATACATTTTTGTGATAATGAACGAACTAGTTCAGCTCGATTAAAGGAACAATGAAAAGGTATTTGCTGTGGCTAGAAAAGGTGCACTAACGATTAGTATTTCATCACTCATTTCCACGACACAAATTTTTAAGCTGGTTTTACTAACACAGATGGAGGTAAAAAATAATGCCCCTCCTTTCCCTTCAACTCGACACATGCCGATGAGAAAAGTAAAGAAAATGTCACAACCATTCCCCACTGTGGCCCATTTTGCCTGCATCATTTGGTCCCAGATGGCCAAGTTTATGTCAGTAGGGGGCAGCTAAGAGTAGGCCGTGAGATGATGTCCAAATAGACTGCGAAAAGCAATTTTGAGAAATTTGTAAATTAAAGGGGGTATGCAGAGACATTTAAAATTTGACTTGAATACCAACAAAAAAAATCCTAGAAGTGTACTGCATTACAATGGCAATAATTACCTTTATAGGTTCCTTTTAGCATATTTCCTCAAAAATAAAAAAAAAATCAAACCTTAAAAAAAACGCATGAAAAGAGAAAAAAACTGGAAGACATCAGCCCTAATGCGATAGTTTTAATGGCTTCCCCTGCAGATCCTCATTACTTTACAACTCGCTGAATCACCAATTCCTGAATTTGTGACACTATCATCCCACACCTACTCATTAGCTTATACTCGTGAGCTACCACATTACGTGAAACACCAACAGCCATAGCTAAAAAGACCTGCTTCAACCAAGAACGTGCCTGCATGGCATAGGAGTAATGTGCTTGACTCGTTATCTGTTTCATGCCTGTTTAGTACGGATGAATTACTCGAGCAGTTTCTAAATGGGCATAACAGGTTCAACTAGTCTAGACTACACAGGTGTGGGCCTGCTGTATTGCAGCTAGAGAAGAGATGCCATGTAACATCAGTTGTCTGCTCTGTGTGAGGAGGGAGACAATGGCTGCCAACCACTCCACTCGGCGCACGGCACTCGGTTGGGGCTCCCAGCTGGCTGCTACGATCGATGAGGATACGATGCATCGGTGTTGTAGCTTGCGTTATCAATGGAAGATTCTTGTTACAGTATAGAAGGCTTCCGGTGTGTCCGATTCTCATTTCCCCCTCCATCTCAAAGAAGCTGCTTGAGTCAGGAGTTCCAAGTCGGCCATGTCTTGTGGCTTCGTGGCGACAGACAACCTGCTGACCAGTCAGTGCACGGCTTCTCACCTGCCAACTGCTACCTGCCAGAGGCATGCCCATGATTTTTCGCTCACATCAATATTGCTGCTGTTGCTGGATTTTCTGGAAAACGAAGTCTTTAAGCTATCATATCAAAACAATGCCGCAGAAGCTAAATGCTACTTGGGCTCGAGGCAAGGCTGGCATTATGCAAAAAGGAACAGGGGCCGAATACATTGTAGGCTGAAGACCTCAGGAGCGAAGGACGAGACAGCTGATAAGGATCTAGACTAGAACAGACCAGCCAACTGTGGTTTCAAGTGCCACTGCCAGCCGGCGTCCTTTTTCATTTTTCCAGCGGCCATGCTTTGGCCGCAGTCTTTGCGCAGCCAGGGGAAGGCGCTACACCATGAAACTGTTTGATTTGGAACTGGCTCGCTTTGCCACAATGTCATTTTGACATTGGCATAGGTGAGCAAACATTTTGGTAGGACAAAAAGGCAACAGCAGCCAATCGGCCATCGAGCGAGCTTTATTCTGCACTCACGAGAAGGTACCACTCAACTGAATTCGCGTGGGAAGCCTGTAAAACTTTTAAAATTTAAAATTTAATTTTAAAAACAAAATTTTTGCAGTGTTTTGCAGAAAATTTGCTGTCAGCATTATGGAATGTGTCAGCATCATGAGTGAAAAATCACATGCCATTGCCAGAAAAAAATATGCATCTCAGTGCAATAGACACAGGAAGAAGAAAGGAGACAGACGCAGGGCAAATGCTTCAAAGGATGCAGGACGAAGCGTTCATCCTGCACCTGTCTCCTTCCTTCATCCTGTGTTTTTGTACCCGCAGTCATCATACTAATACCAACTAGCCCGTCTTTCCACTTTAACTTTGTCAGAAAGTAGTTGGCAGCTGTCATGGCCGGGCGCTTACTGGGTATCAGGTTGTCTTTATGGCAGAAGACTATACGGCATGGCCACTTTGGCAAGTGCTGCAAACTCAGACTTTGCCTTTGAGATAAGAGGGTGAGATCGGAATCCAGCCCTCCAAGACCCTTGGATCTTGAGTAGGACACACTGCTTCTGGGCCCAGGTAGGACAAAGGTCTCTCCCATATTTCTCGAATTAACCAGGTCCTGCACTAGTTGAATCCACTTGACCCCTGCAAATGTCTTAGCTTCATCAGTCCACTTAAGGGCAACACTTGGCATCCGTTGGAAAAAGAAATTGTTACCTTTGCAAGCGGAAAGGACTATTCCAGTTAATGCAAGAAGGAAATGACCCCGAACTAAACATTGTCTCCGTTATGTCAGGCCCGCTGTAATGTTAATACTGTGTGGAAGTGGTGCTGTTGAACACAAGTCTGATGTGAGTGGTGCCCTAGGAGACCTAGCATATCATTGAAAAATGGGGGTAAATGTGCGTCAGTGCTTGAGAAAGTAGGTTTTGACATGTGGCAAACGCAACGACAATCAGGAAAATTTGTGAAGCATTTAGCACAGCCCAGAAAGGCATTTTCATAGGTCCTTTATGACTATCATTCAGTAGGAAAGAATTCATGTTCATTGCGGGCACAGGCAAGCAAAAGAATGAAGCAGATGGACATGCTCAGAGGTATCGTCACACCCCTCACAAAGCTTCAAGAATTGCTTGATTAAGCTAGTACAGTCACAGTCTATAAAGTTGTCCTACCTGCTTGAAGCTGATAAACATGCTGAGCTGATGAGTGCTTCAATGGTAATATTCTAATGCAAGAAGTTCACGGAGGTGGTCTTTCTGAGCACTCAAGTCAAATTTCAAAGCTTTGCAGATAATGTTTAAAAAGTGCTCCAGGCAACTGCTCGCAATCAAATAAGGTGACGCCTCTCGTGCGCTCACTCTTCAATGATGTTATTGGGGTCTGCTGGGTGCACAAAATAACTGGACACTCCCAGGTGATGCAGGCAGGCAGGCGGGACAGGGCATGGTGGCATGCGCTGAGTTGATGGGGACAAGAGTAATTTTTTGCACCGATACGATCAGTGCTAATGCAGGTAGCTTGAAAATGTTTGCATTGCAGAGGTACTGATTGCTTGCACGCGTTTTCTTGTTTTAATAAATGGCTTTTCGTGGGCCCTTTCAGTAACAATTCTACAGCAATTATGTGCGAGACGAGACACTTATTTAACACAGTTCCACTGTAAAGATATGAATGTAGCCTATACCATGTTTTGTCATAACTCACTAGGCACGTCAAGGTGTTAAATCATTTGCATGAAATGTCAACCACGATATTGCACATGAAAGAACTGAACAATTGACTGCTACAAACTTGGCTTGACACTGCATTTAATCTTTGTTTCATCAAGATTTCTGATAACAGGAAACTTTTTATGAGGCAGTTTGAGTCTAGAATCAATGTGTACCTGTTAGCAAGGTATTACTAATTGTACTGGTGTTATAAAATGCTTTGGAAGCAATAACGGGCACACAATTTATGCTCATAACTTGGAGGTGAAAGAAGTTTGCTCGTGAGAACTTTATGCAAAACTGTGCAAAATATGAGCGCTCGTTACATTTGTGCAGTTGTGGAAGATCTTAATTATTTCTTCCTTGTCCCTACATTTCACGCAATTACCTTTGAATCAAGATTGCTGAATAATTGAGCTATAATTCAGTTTGCAGCATGAAGTTCATACTTACCTAGAGAGCATGTACTATGGTTGCATTATCTAGCTCTCTTATTTTGCGCATTTTGAAACGCAGCTTTTGAAAGTTTTCACAAAGCCATGGCAGCACTCGCGCATCGTCAGAGTATCACCAACGAAACAGCCGCAGGCATCTGAAAAAAGCTGCAGTACGCTAGTCGTTTTAGAACAGCAGGCCCCGTCTCAAATATTAGGTTGTTTACAGCCTTGCCAGAGACGTGTGCTTCGGAATAAGCCCTGAGCTGCGTTCTAGCTACAACACCCGTATGGAGTCCTAAACGAAGGGTCATCTTTTAGTTATCACTGCATGGAACACACCGCGCCTACGCTGCTCGTCGTCCTCGGGTCTCCGTCCGCTGGTCCGAACCATGATCCACTGCCGAAGTTTACAATGTTCCTGATGATGAAAGCTCTATGGCTCCACTTTGATGATGTCCGAATTCAAAACCACCGTGTACAAGTTTCTTCCCGTGCTGCGCATGGTGCTGCGCCACAATGCGCCATGCTGCTAATGTCGCTGTGGTTGCGTTGTGTTGCTACGCTGCTACCTATTGACTGCCTGACTACTGTTCACATACAATCATGTGCCTTTAGACACATTACAAATTATTTTGTTTACTCGTCATAACACAAAATACAATATAATTCACTCCTTTGCGTGCATGTTTTGGAACAGTTAAATGTGGCTATATTTGACAGATTTTGTTTTTTCTCTTAGTGTCATTGATGTTATTTTGCAAGATGGCTGCGCCCAGTATAGCGAGCTCGCTATCTCCTCAGAATATCTCAGAGGTTTGTTTTGCTCCTCCCGGTTTTCAAAGCATTTCTTTTGAAATTAACCTTAAACGAGTGTGGAAACAGTTGCGCTGCAAGTTCACATTTTTTCCCAGCAATAGTGCTGAAGCGATGTTGGTTTTCTGATGACCACTTCAGGCACCGTCTGCTTCCACGTTAAGCCGGATTTTAAACTATTGGCTTTCGTGAATTGTCTTGTGCTTACGGAAATGCACTAAAGATATTTATGTTCTGAATGTATGCGGTTTTCACGGACGCGGTCCGCTGTTACCATAGGGTGTCTACGGCTGTTGCCGCATGTGTTGCCCGCAAGTACTTGGCTCTGGCTAGTAGCATAATGTTGATCCGAGTTTTAAAGCATCTGCCTGTCTGGTTTGACTGCACTGGCGCTAGATCCATATAGTTCTTTGGTGGTGCCACGAAATGTGCGTCATTAATTGAAGTTTCTACTGTTATACTTGTACTACTGCTTCGAGATTTGAGCGCTCATGCTTCAAACTGTTCGATTGAGACTTGTGCTGTCGGGCAAGTTGGTTCGACTTCAAGGCCAAAACGGACAACACACACGACTCAATTTCGTCGTTGCCTTGGCGCTGGTTGCCTAAATGATTATTTTTTATCCTTTACTCTGTAAGCGGTCACACATCGATGATAAGTATTTTTGTGGGGGTTTGGTATGTCGTTGCTATATTTATTTGTAGCTGTGGGGCCGACCAGTTGTAACTTACTGCCTCCCCCATTAGATATCCACTGCAAGGCAGTACAAACTACAATCGAAACATGCAAATTCTAGCTTTGTAAAACATATGTACACTTGGTTAGCAAGCCTGGCTTTTTGCTTGATGGTAATAGAGTGTTTTTGTAAATAGATGAAGAGCCGCAAAGTGGTTCGCTCTCCCTAAGCCAGGGAAGCCACATTTTGGTCAGTGTTTTTTTTTTCTTTAGAAATATCAATACAGCATACCCTACATACATACACCAGAGCAGATGCATGCAACTTTTTTTTTTAACCAAATTATAACAGCTCGTGCGTGCTGTTCAGATGTCATTGCCGTGCAGTAAACAAATTGAAGGAAATTGCCTGTCTTTGTTGAAATTGTGTGTTCTTGTGTTTTTCACCGGTACATTAGAAAATCAATAGTGCTTCAATCAGTTTGACTTCTGCTGTGTAATTTAAGACGTCATAAAGTCCTTGTTAAATTTAATACTGGAGTGCTCTGCCAGTAGTCATCTTAAATATTGTGGTTATCCAATCCTTTCATGCCACAACAAAAAGGAAACATACTAAATGTATATGCAGCATGAATGAAGACGAGAGTTCGGTTGCTAAGAAAGGGGACAGCTGAACAACTGCCATAATGTGGGTACAGAACTCTTCAGACTTGAGTTGCAGGTAGGATATGGCCTACAAAGCATAGTTCAAGGAAGGATGCTGACAATTGTTTGTTGCTGCTAGGTTAAATGTACCTTTTTGGCCCAGAAACCATAGTCCCCAGAGTTCATAACATTTTCACAACCATTTCAAGCTTATTGGTTCCATCAAAACCTATGGTGCCTACCAGGCTGTTTGATAACACACATCCACAAGCTTTTGTCTGTAGAGGGTGCTAGGAAGCTGCTAACAGATATGGCCTACAAAGCACAGTTAAAGGAAGGATACTGACAAATGTTCATTGCTGCTAGGTTAAATGTACCTTTTTGGTCCAGAAACTGTAGTCACCCGAGTTCAAAGTGCATGAATGCATATTCATGTGACAGCCCCACGATGCCTTCCTTGTTCACTTCTGTAAGGGATGCCATAGAGAGTAGCGGCACAGTTGATTTCAGAACTCCTCGGGTGTGTCAATTAGTAATTTTATGAAGCTGGTATAATTTCATCTCAGTGTGATGTTTGTATCTTTTGATAACAGCTTTTACCGACAAAGACGAAGGATTTGCATGAGATCCTGCGTAGCCCCTGTGCTAACATTTTTTTAGCCTTTAATGACCGCACCCTAGAACTCAGTTTGACTGAGCAGGAAGTACTAAACGTTTTCAGGTATGTTGATGATTTTCTAATAGTTGTTAAAGAACAGAAAGATTTGGCCTACACAGATGCTGTAAGCCCAGTTTTAGCCAACTTTCAAGAAGAGGGGCAGGGATTGTGTTTTACCCGTGAACTCCCTTTGCGAGGATATTTTCAGTTTAAGTATAGATTTAAGTATTACCTTGGGCGAGCATCATGTGTGTTGGCAATACTCGCCTCGAGCACGGAAGGAGCTGCTGCCTTATTCCTCGGCTCATTCAAAGACTTTGAAACGCGCTATTGCTAACCTCTGCCTTGGGTCTGCTCTTGTGAAGTCGTGTGAACATACTATGCAGGCGAGCTTTGAAAAGCAAGTGGATTGATTTGCTATGGCGGGGTTCCCAAGCTCGGTAATCACTGGTGATGCTGAAGCCTTCCTAAGGAAAACCAAACGTGTAATGTTCAAAAAGTCGTGCGAGACAAGAAAGTCAAGCGTGAAACCAGAAGTGGTACCCTATGTTCACAGGGTTCTGCACATTGTGAAAAAGGTTCCACGAAAGCTTGCACAATTATGCGCGCGCATTGCGAGCAATAAAAAGCAGGGCGCTTGCAGCAAAAAACATGGCAAGCAGTACGTGAAGTGCTGCATAGGAGTAGTATATGAGATACCACTGGCCTGCGGAAAAGCCTATGTGGGCCAATCGAGGCGCCGTGTGAATGACCGTGCAGCTGAGCATGCACTATCACAAAAAGAACCAGGAGGTGCACATCTTTCACAGCATTGTGCAAATTGCTTCGTGTGCAACCGAGCGGCAAAACATGCACCGGGGGAAAAAATATGCGTGCACTGAAAGATATGTGAACCACAGCTTCATGAGATAAAGATTCTGGGCAGAAGTAGAGATTTGAAGGCACGCGAGGTCTTGGAGGCGTTTCACATAAGAAAGAGACGGAAAGCGTGTGAGTGGTACATCGGTTCACCTTTTCAAGACCGAGATGACATATCTTGAACGGTTTGTTTAATGTGTTGTGTTGTTGTTCATGCGCATGCCTTAAAATTTCTATATATTTGCTGCCTTGGCAGTGAATAAAGGCCAGATGAATTCTCATTCTCTCTTGTGTCACTTCTTAGCACTATTATTTTCAGTCTCGAACAGTATGCACTATTTAGCCCAAACTGACATTCTTCTAAACCATTTAATCATGTTGGCTATAGGGGCCATATGTGACAGAAAATATATTTAGAAAGCTGTGTATTCATAAGTCACTGAGAACAAAATATATCAAAAAGGCTGCGTTAATCATATCTGGTTCACTTTTCATACCCTTCTACTTTAAGATGACAGACATGGAGTACGACTGAAATCGACAATATGCAGGGATTGTCTGCCAACTTGAGCATCACAAGAATTTTGTACCTTTTTTCCAGCTTTACAGGACACAATAACAGATTTTTTTGCAGATAGTGACAGTGTAGGGCAGTATTGTTTATGCATCCAGAAATTACGACACCAGAGCTTAATGGCTTTTGCTTGGTGCATGTGAAGAAATGAAGCAGGAATAAGTTCTTAACAGAGGTCCATATTTTAAGGCAATGAAATTGCTCATGGATGTTTTTCTCAATGTGAAAAATACAAGTTTATGTTAATGAAGCAATGAAACTGAATTGAAAATGAAAAATAAGTTATGTATAAACAAAGACGGAGGGTAAAAAAAGTAGGAAAGGAGAAGCTCGGAAGCACTTCACATTTTCCACTGTGGCCATGGAAAAAGTCTGGCTCTTCTGGACGATGACACCGGCTAGGCAATTTCCATCAACCTTAGCCTCAGACCATTTGTGCCAAGTGAACACCTTACTGCAACATTTCTAACTAAATACCACTATTGATGATACGTCTATGGAAAAGTTTCGCTTCTCGTCTTGCAACTCATTACATGATGGAGCTGAAATATGTTCCGCTTATAATAAAGTTGGCTATGAGCTTCTCACACTTTTTGACAGTTTTCACTGGTGCAGTATGCTACTGTGAATGGTACAGGCGCCCAAATCTTTAACTGGCGTGTGCGAGCGGCGACTTTTTTGTGCGTCAGCGCCATATTACGGAGCGAAGTTGGAAACAGGATGAGGCTAAGCGCATGCTCACAAAGCACGCTCAGCTGGACGGAACAGTCTGGCAGACGACGCATCCAGCTGAGCGTGCTTTGTGAGCATGCGCTTAGCCTCATCCTGTTTCCAACTTCGCTCTGTCATAGGGCGCTGACGCACAGAAAAGTCGCCGCTCGCGCACGCCAGTTAAAGATTTGGGCGCCTGTACATCTGGGCACTCTATTGATGTGCACTCCACTGGTGTCTTATTCATCACATGCAGTGTTTATTCCCTTCAAATTTAATTTATCCTAAGAGTGGCACAAGGTTGCTGCTGCAAGGTGCATGATGCAAACCAGCAACTTTCACTTCTTGTACTAGTGGTGAAAGTGTGTTGCTATTGCTAGGGGGAAGGACTGTACAACCAAGGCACAGCAGAAGCCAAATATTATAGTGATTGTGGATAATCCTGCCAGAATTCTAGTTCATCGCGACAGTTTGTCCATATCGTAACAGTAGCAACTAGTGGCTGCATGGGCA
Organism: Amblyomma maculatum; assembly: GCF_055883805.1. NCBI lineage: Eukaryota > Metazoa > Arthropoda > Arachnida > Ixodida > Ixodidae > Amblyomma > Amblyomma maculatum. The sequence continues at coordinate 4,801,773 of NW_028146743.1, read as the reverse complement.
GCAAGAGCGCAGATATGCTGCAAAGGTTAAAACATGCCAATGATAGTACCTTTTTTGCTTCATGCACATTGGCTACAAATGAATTACTTCTTCTCTATTCCTCTATGTGAAAACAGTCACTGACTTTGTTTCATGCATTTTGTCTCGCTTAACTGATCAGTATAGACATATACCTTCACCGGACATGGCACTTTGGGCTGGTGGCAGAGAGAAATGGATTAATATATTGTAGCAACAAATTGTCATCACTTACTTTGCAAAAAAAAGAAACTTGCTTGTAGAAGTTGAACCCCTTATACCACACCAAAAGAGCAACAAAAAGCTGTTTAGTAGCCATGCAAATTAACGAAACAAAACTCGCGAGTGCAGTCAGAGGCAGCAGGTGGCGACGGGGCATAACGCAAACAAGATTGTTCTGAAATGTGCCACATGGCTGTCATTTATCGAAAAAGTAGCATACAAAAACAATGTTTCATACTGTAAAGGTCACTTCCTCTGATGATAATGCGGGCGATCTCCAAATTTGGAATTGGTTTCCAAGATCAAATAAAAAAGGGCGTGCATGTCATTCATGAAAGCGGACGAGTAACGAACTTTGTGCTTTACACATAACCAAACTTCAATCACAGCTGTTTCATTTAGAGCTTGCAGAAGCCGCACATTACTGTCAGTAGAACAAAACACGTCATCCCGAAAGCAGCCAAATGCTTTTGGTCTCCGCACTTTCATTTCATTGTCGCCTTGCGAAATGCACAAATCACTCTCACTGCATGCACGGCGGAACGTGTCTGCACGCAGTAGAGGCGGTCAGAAAGCACAGCTGCGGACGGTTTGCTTTTTTTTAAATGCAGGTCTTTTCTTCACCGGAGGGCGTAAGTAATACAGTCGTACCTTAGTGGGGATCTTGCCGAAATACAAGGCTTGGGTTACCTCATAAAATAGATCGCATTTCGGGGCCGATTTGCATGTAAGCGGTATGTAACAAACCTGCGTCTGAGCCACGAAGGGCTTCGTGGAGCGGCCTTGCGCCAGCGATTGAATCAATGCACAAATCGCATTTAGTTCATCCGGGGCAAGACAAGATGACTAGCCTCATGCGGTCTTTGGAGAAAACTCGCGGCACAAGTATAGCACAAGAGCGCGCACACACATCCACGCAACAACGCGCATCGCGCACTGCCACTGCTGCCACCACAACACGGGCGTCGAGAAGGTGTTGGCCGAGGCCCACGGGTCGCTAGCGTGGAATGGGGGTGTCGGCCGCAGCTCGTAACAGCCAGCCGACGGCCTCTTCTCCCTCTCCATTTTCGTTTTCCCCCTCGCGCCGCATCCATTTGTTGGGATCGGATATACGCGACAGGGTCAGGGTGCTTAGTGAATTTGGTATGGCAAGCACCGTGCAAAAAAGGAAGTGGTGGCAGTCCTAAAACTTTTACACTCTGCTAGATATAACTTTTTTTTTCAATATTTGGCAGTGTGTGGATCTTGCATGAAAATAGCAATTATCAGTCAATTTTGCAAATATATTCGGTGAAATCAGCTGTGCAATACAGTATGATGCTATATCTGGCTAGTTGCACATACATTTAGTTTTTTTTTTTATTCCGGAAGCTCGCCATAAGGCATATTATAAAAACCCATCTAAATTGTTTTCCATATGTAACCGAAGAAGGCTCTAGCTCTTATCGTTGTCGGTGAGCCATTTGGAGAAGTCCTCTTTCCTTGTTGCAGTTAGTCCTACTTCCTGCAGAATCTGACCTTGATGGTCCCTGCACAAGGGCACAGCAGGTGGCGAACATCCACTTCTGCAGCTGGTGTGGAACACTTCGGGCGTGTGGCGGGTCCGATGTCTTCTTGAGATTCCCATCGGCATGTTACCGATGGGGTAAGGGCTGCCCCAGCTCTTATTCTTGTTTCTTGCTATTGTTGTCTGCAGTACTAAAACCTGGCTCATCTCCCTGGTATATGAAGTAATCAATTACAGGCTCTTGCATCCCAAATACCCATATATTTGAACCTTTGAACAACAACAGCATCTGGGGACATCACATGCAAAGATTTGAAAATACGCAAACAGACAGGCTAAAGTGACACTCCAAGCTAACCTCATGGTGTCATTACGTGGTTGACTGCTGCCATGCGCAAAGTACAGATATGTCTGAATTGTTCTTTATATGCCACAGAGCTAGACGTTGATAATGATGGCAACAGGTAGGGCCAGTACCTCGGGGTGTATGTGGTGTCACTGTATTAAGCAGATTCCATTTCCTTCCAGATAATAGGTTCCAAATTTACAAGAAGTGGCTCATATATAAATGTAGCCCTTAGTCGAGTGTAAAAGGCACTCTATATTTCCTTGGTATGTATGATCAGGTCGTTTAGGCTTTTTGAGAAAATGTATTGCATAAAAGGGCTGCCTTTTCTCAGTATTTACACTCGGCAAAGTGCTAGACTGCATTATGCAAAGATAGTCTGCAGTCTACCTCTCCCTTCTTGCCACCCTGCTGAAAGATATCTGTTGTCTGCCTGTAGCAATGCATCCGTCTGTTATTTCAGGCTACTAGGGAAAGTGACACTATGCACAGGCAACCGTAATAAGCATACTTATTGCGACCCCACTAGCAACGTAAAGCAATTTGCCTTTACAGTGGTCTTGTTTATGCTCTTTCAGCTAATTGCTTGTCTTTTCATGATGCTATTTCCTTACACCTCCAGTTAAGATCACTGCAAAATTGCCATATATGTGCTCTGGGGGTGAAACCGCAGCCATCTGCTGGGAAATAAATCACATGACTGCATTAATTTTGTAAGAACTGAATCTGCAGTTTTTACCACACATTAACAGTGCATTAGAAAGACACCAGTATCAGTTCTGAATGAAAAATGTAACCCTTACTAAATTTTATGGACATACGCAAGTGGAAAAGCGCTGGCCTTTACACATTCCTTAAACTGACCACTGAAAGTCAGCAACAGAGCTATCTATAGATACATACACCTTCACATTGTCTTTGTTTACTGTTAAATATGAATAAAGTCAGATATTCAAGCATTCAGGTGCCTGACGCAGTCATTGGTTGTGGGTGTGCCGCTTTAGGAATGCAATAATAAAGCAGTTGAGGTGTTCACGGCAGCTGGTGGTAAGGTGGGTCGGCGTTTTTGTCATCAACCCTCAACAGTTAAAGGCTAACCAAGCACATGTGCATGCAGAACATCAATTGTACGCATAGTTTTTGTTTAAAGCATTCTAGCTGCACATCGAGCTTTAAATAAACTGATACCCAGTCGCCGTTGCTCTACTTTTGAAGCAACCTTTCTGCACAAGTAGATCTGCACATACCAACAAGCCTGGTAGGAAGTGGCTCTTTAGCATAACACCATCGGCTGCTGTCTAGTTTCAATTGATGAGTGTGCACTGCTCTACCTACAAAGGAGAGGTGCCGATTATTTGGTCTGTGTGCTATCTGCACACTCCAGTAATGGAGAAGGTGCAGATCCAGTTGGGCAGGTGACACATTGTCATGTGACCAGTTCGGCTAACAAAGCATACTCCGTGGCTCGTATTCAAACTTCTCAAAGCCCTGTTAGTGGTTGATCACTGCCAGTGTAGAATAGCATGAGTGAAGCTGCTGCTACCCTGATTCTGCTCACACTTCAGAAGTTTTGCCTAGCCGGCACACTAACGGACCGACTGATTGACCTTGTAGCCTGTAAGCATGTGCTCGGGCAGTGGTTAACTTTACTAGTGCTTCTGATTTATAGTTTCTTGCACTGTTTTTTGCATGCTCGACACTTTCTTTGAGGATGATAATGAGAGTTAGGATGTACTCTGATCTTCATGCATGTTTTGACAGTAGGGTGACTTTATGGTGCATTGTTGTTCATTGTAACAAAGCAGGGTAACCTCAGTAGTTTTTTTTGTCTCAAACTCAAGGCTATAAACACATATTTTGACAGTAGCTCCACCCTCGTTCACAATAAGCATTTGTTATAGCTGAGGCCAATATAGGCGGGCTCTACTTCAGAGCTACAAAAAAGTAGTGAAACCAGTACCAACAAGTTCCATAGGTACTCACTGGTACCAAGCTGCCGAGGATTTTCTCTTTAGTCTGACATATCGAATACACACACATGTGGCAGCTGTTAAATTAGGTTTAAAAAAATAAAAACAACAGTAGGCGATAATGCATAAACAAATTCATCTTCTTGATTGCTGTAGGTAATGCATCTGGGGTGGAATGAAAAAACTCAGTAAGAACAGAGAGCTTGGGAAAAAAATAAACTGCACTCCTAAGACATCGACAAAGAAAGAGATGACAACACAGCGCTTTGTCCTTGTCTCAAGAGTGTGGTTTTTTTTTCCCCCCTAGATGAACTACCAGCTAGCTCACTTTTCCACCCTTGCAGGAACAGAGACCACCTTAAATCGACGTGGTGCTACAAATGGAAACCAAGTCCGGAAGGAAAGCAGGTGTTAAGAAATCTCAGAAAAATAAATTAAACCTAATTTTAAAACCTGCAGGGATACCTAAAGTCTGCCTTTAAGGGTATGCTGCTAGTTGCTTCATCACTGATCCATTTATTTCAAACATTTATTAGCATACAGTGATAAGCTACCACATTATCTGAAAGACAACCTGACATAGATATATATACTTGCTTTAACAACATTGTACAAAAGTGCGACTCGGAGGGGCTTGATTGCCATCTCACCCTTCAATCGTAAGGAGCTCCTAGCAATTCGGCATCTCATGCGGCCTCATGATGCCACACAACTAACACCAAAAATCAATGCCTGACCCACAAAAATGTCACCTGCTTATTACCAAATGCTAGAACCCTGCTTATGACTATTTGCTCACGACATTGTCAATAATAATGCAAGATTTTGGGGAGAATGGGGCCTTCAATACTGTCACATTAAAAATAAATGACCAGAAGCACATCAAGAACGGATAAAGTAATAAATATAAATTACGTTTAAGAGACATTTGTCACACTTACTCTTCTTTTTTATTGTTAGTTTCCGCATACGTGCTGCCTTTTCACTGCACTTAAGTTATCTCATTAGCCTAAGGGGCGCCCGAGCGTGAAGCCAGCTCTTGCATTTTTCTGTGTGTAGGGGGGGGGGGGGCTACTTTTGGTTGCTCCAGAATGAGTTCATTTTTTCTCGACGATATGCTGCTGGATGCCAGACTCTCACAAGGACGATTTAGTGCGGGCTGCGCTTGGGTAGCTAGCAGACGACAGAGGTGATATGGAAGTGGTGAGCATGTGCGGTACTTCATTGAACACGACATATCGTACAATCTCAAGGATAGTGCTTATTTCTGCCACTCGTGGTGGACATCATGTGTGTCTTTCCATTGCCATTGTTTACTTATTTTGTGTATGTGGGGCAACATATCTCTTCTCACCATTTAAAAGTGCATATGTTTGCGTCATACTATGCGCATTAAGCCGATTGATTTGTAAAATGTGTTTCATCTCTCAAGTCCATACTCGGTTTATTTTACATAGCTTGCTATTTTAGGGCTTTCTCGAGCTTTAGCGCAGATTGCAGCTCCCCGTGCTTAGTCAGGAGGCATATTAATTCGTACATGCACATCAGTATCATGAGTGCACTCATTTTTCACATCTTCACTTCATTTTTCTGCAAAGTGGAAAAAGGACGTGTTTTGGAAAACACTCAAATATTTGAGAAATGACCAATGCATGCACTATCTATCACTTTTCTCGTTCCCAGTCTTCCCCATGTGAGCCATCATGCATGGACACCAACATGCAAGGACTGTCACGTTGGTCATGCTAGCGGTTTCTCCACAGTGACGGCACAGCACACACCATTGGCTGCTTTTGTACCAGCCCCAATTGCATAAAGAATTCAAACCTGCGGTGTGCAGCTTAACTTTTATTTATGGTAGAGGTGCTTGCATATTAAAAACATTGTTATCGACGTTATGCATGGATGACTGCATGCAACAGACACACTTTCGTGTCAGCTCTACCACATAGTGTCCTCTTCCCCAGATTGATTCCTAAGACTGCACTGCATTCCCATCCAGCAATGGAGCCAAAGTTCGAGCTTCACCGATGCTGGCATCGACAAATCCCATTGATGCTCTCTCTCTCATGCTCCCTGTTTCCGCACTCCTTTTATGTTGAGCTTTGAGAAACTAAAATCAGCTTTAAACCTGTGCCCTTTTAGCCATTTAAAGCTGTGTCTAGCTGGGTCAAAGCTATTGCATGACCTTTCAATTTTTTTTTAACATAGGTTTTGTGGACTCCTAAAATCGTGACTCCCATATGAGAAGCATTGCTTTCTGATGACTGAAGTGAAACATGATAGTGCATGCATGTGGTACATCTCAAATATATCTGAGCTATTACCAGAGCATGCCCTCATTTCCACTGCATCGAAAAATAAAATACCATACACTCAGATTGTGCTTTACACATTGACGATATGCTTGCATGAATGTGCATGCCTGAACATGTACTGAGGCCTATGATCTGCTGTCACACTCGAGAAGGTCATTAAATGGTACCATAAAATAAGCCGAGGCTATGCACTTGACAGATGAAAGATATATAGGGAATCAGAGTTCAGCGAGTTCATTATGAAATAGAAATCTGCAATTGTCAGTTGCCTGGTGGGAAAGAGTGCCACATGCATATTATACGTATATAAGCAGCGACAGCTGAAAAAGATACCATAGGTGGGCACCATGGATCAGCTAAGAGCACCTATGATGCCCTCGGATAAAAGAAATGTCGCATGATACTCCCCTGTCCTTCTAGTCAGTTTAAAAATAGTGCATAAATTTTTCACTTCCATATCACCTCTCCATTGTCTGCTAGTTGGAGGGCTGCAGCCAGCATAAAATAATCCTGGCATGTCTGGCTGCCAGTAGGTACAAACAAGACAAATATGAATAAAAATTTGAAGCGTTGCTTTATGCTTTCGCTGGCTGCTGGCTTCCCTTATGTAATTTGTCATTTGATAGATTTCATTACTACAAAAGCAGCGTCACTTCAAAATTTACGTTGTCATGGTCTTGCTTGAGTGGCAGTATTAACTTAAAATTGCATAGACACCATAATAATGCCACAGCATTCATGGCTTTATTCTGAATATAGTCTGATATAGGCATTTTGAGCAAAAATCATGGGCATATCTCTAGCAGGTGGTGGTTGGCTGGTGACATGGCTGGACACTGCTCAGTGGTTGTGCACGTCACGAGTCTACATGACACGGCTAAGTTGGCAGATAGGAATTCTGGCTTTAATCAAGCCATTAAATGTGCCCGAGTGACCTAGGGGTGGCATGTCTTTGTCTGGATCCAAGGCTCTTTGGATCCAGTCAACCAGGCATCCCCAGGTGACTCAGGCAGGTTCAGATGGCTTGGTTAAAGCAGGTCTCTATATCTTTATGTGGTCTAACATAATGTGATGGCTTACAACTGTGTTAATGAGTATGCACAACATAATAGAATAAATTGTGGAGTTACCCATTTAGCCTGTAGTGAAGTGTCTGCACATGAATGAGAATCCACACGGAAGCCCCAATGTGCTCCATCATACACTTAAGGTAGAGTTTAAAGTGCCCCCGATTTTTTTGTGTGTTGTCTTTGTAACAGTGGGCATGACTATACATGGATTACCACATAGTATTTGTTTATGGCTGCTAAATAATACAATCTCTCCCATCATCTGTTTCAATTTCAACGCCATAGCAATGGCTGTGTCAGAAATCAGTATAGGTCATGGAAGGCATGAAAAACAAGAAACTGCAATATCTGCTTCATGATTTTATTCACTATATCGCTGAAGCTTGCCTGGTTCAGGAACAGTCATCACACCGAACGTGCCTTTATGACCTTCCTGATATTTGACACAAAAGCCTTCTTCACCTGGATTCTGAATATAACTAAACTCAAGGATTCATTCAAGTTATTAACACGAAAGCGTCACTTCGCTATGTTCACAGATTTCTGTTCGTAGACCGCACCCGCAAAATCGTGTCCGCAGCAGTTGCGAGTAATTAAGAAACTTGAGAGGTTAATGAGTGGTGTCAATCGATAGAGGCTGACATAATGTTGCTGCCGAAAAATAGGCCAATAAGCTAGTTAGGTAATTAATTACAGGCAAAAAATGTAAAAGTTCTCTGTAGCAGTTGTGAGTAATTGAGAGATGGTAGAGGTTAATGAGTAGTCCAACTGATAGAGGGTGACGTAGTGTTGTGTTGAAATAATAATTAGGCCAATAAGGTAATTAGGTAATTATTAGAGGCAAAACATGCAAAATCATGTCCATAGCAGTTGTGAGTGATTGAGAAATCATAGAGGTTAATGAGTGGTGTTAATCGATAGAGGGTGATGTAATGTGTGCAAAAAAATTATTAGGCCATTAAGGTAATTAGGTAATTAATTAGAGGCAAAAAATGAAACAGTAAAGGCAAAAATGGTCTCATTAGCTAATGGCTTGGCGCCACATTTGAATGTATCAAATACTAAAATAATTAAACCAGTGAACTAAGGTGACTTCAAGGATGTGACATCACACAACCTGAAGTCAAGCTAAAAAAGGGCATATGAAGGGATTAGCATGCAATTTCATGCAATTTCAAAGTACCAAGGACTAAAGTAGTTAAGGCAGTCAATTAGAGTGGCGTCAAAGGTGTGACGTCACGCAACTGGAAATAGAGTTGAAAAAGGACATAGGAAGGGATTGTGCAATTTGAAAGTACCAAAGACTAAAATGAATAAACAAGAAGTGGATAATGTGAGCTAGAGGCTGTGACGTCACGCAACCAACCGGAAGTCTAGCTGAAGAAGGGCATAGGAAGGGATTGGTGCACAATTTGAAAGTACCAAATAAAATGGGTAAACAATAAGCGAATTAAGCAACCAACAGCAGATTCTGTGCTTTTGCATTACTCCAATTGAGATTCTGCAGCGCTCTTTTTAGTTGTAGATGGATGCCACTCTGCAGAAGCGGCCTCAGTAAACTCCAGAGGGAGTGGAGGTTCACCAGTACAGCTGCACGTGTTCTACATTCAAAGCCAATGCTCAAGCAACAAATAGTCCAGTGCAGGCCAGGCTTGTGTTTAGCCTCTGAGGGACTAGCATAGTGGTATTCCCAATTGAGGTATAGCAAATTGGCAGTCAGAATAAACGAGGTATGTGGATTTCTAGATCACTAGCTTTGTTTAATGATTTGGAATGAAAAGTCTACACTTGGTCATGATGTGCCACTGCTAGGGCATACCTAGGTGGCGACCCCAGGCCTTCACACCAAGTTTTGTTTTGTTGCATTAGCTGTAGGTTAAAATGAAAACTTGAGATTAGGAGTATGTTTAGTTGCTTATAATAGTTTGCTTTAACCTTCCTTGCATTGTTTTTATTCTATATGCAGGCACCTGGAAAATGCAAGGATATCTTGAGCGGCTTCACTCGGCTCGGCAAGCTGCGATGTGGTCGAGCGGCAGGATCACTTGATTAAAACTTTGCTCACAGGATCACTTGGCTTGTAACAGTGTTCTGGGCATCTAATGCCAAGTAGACTGTGGTGTCGAAAACACTGATGGGCCTAGACCTCACAGAGCACATCCCAAATGTATTGCTGGCATGCACAGCAATTGAGAAAATAAAAGCTGTCATCAGCATGCTTTTGCGTCCCTATTTATTGAAGCACCGATTTCACATCACAGACTGTTGTGTGTATGGTGCAAGAAATGTGGAAAAAATTTGGTCACAAATATTGAAGTTTGTACAGTGAAGCAAAATTTGTTCATTCACCATTGAACAGTGTGTAGTGGAAATACTGTGCACCATTTTGCAGAGGAAGGTATGGCCAAAGTGAGTCCTACAAAACATATAGCTGGAACTGGTTTAAAAAATGGTAGGATATATAAAACAGGCCATGAAATTTCATCAGAAGGAGTAAAATAAAACTCCTTCAAGGAGTACAGGCACTCCTATCAGGAGTCCTTGAACTCTTCCTGGAAGAGTTGTAGAACGCTACTACAGTGTGTAGTATTACTCCTTTCGGAGGAGTGCCTTTACTCTATTCACAGGAGTAGCGCAGTACTCCATCAGTGGAGTCCGATTACTCTATGGCTAGAGAGAGTTCTTTTACTCAGGAAAAAGGAGTCGTATATGGGACAAGCGAAAACTCCTCCAAATGGAGTTCTAGTACTCCTGTTCTTAGAGTGTGCCCATGCCACAAAAGTGTAATGCGATGATCAATGACAGTACTGGTACCGACAGCTGATCAGTTATCAAAGCTTATGCTACGCCGCACGTTCAGACGACAAGGATGGTCGACTCTGGCAAAAACAAAACCCAGATCTGCCACTCCAAGCAGCCTGGAGTAGAAGTTGCAGTGAAGGCATGCTCGTGAATATGGCAGTTAGTCTTACCGCCATATTCATGACTGCGCCTTCACTCAAACTTCTACTCCAAGTGGCCCCGAGGCCCCCCCCCCCCATTTTTCGTTTCAGAAAACAACCTCCACTCGAATAACTCACACAGTGGCAGAGAGAAGTCGAGTTTTCTCAAGAATCTCTAGTCCGCAACGACGCTGCCTTGGCTGCTCCTCGACCACTCCACTTGTAAACACTGAGGACATCACATCGTTTGCTCGCTGTGTGGACTTTGTTCTACTGGTATACCGAACGTTTCACGAAAGTGGATACGAGGTTGCACCAAACCTTTCTCTAAAGCATTGGCTGAAAGTGACAGTGACCCGGGACATCTGGCACGCTTTTGTTTTACAGGTGTGGCTGTGGCCTCCTGCTGCTCGTGCCGCTCACGTGCCGAGCTTTTATAACTGTGATGAGCCACCGGTACCAGTACTGTAATTGATTATCGCATTACGCTTCTGTGGTGCAGGTACATTTCAAGTTGTTGCCGATGAAGTGAACAACTTTTCAAAGCCTACTGAGTGCAGAGTGTAGGCGCGCATTTCATGGTTAATGGTGAGCTCGCTTGCAGGCGGACTCGAGCGGTGGTGGAGGCGCACTCCTTCCATAGCTCGCCCTTTCTGATGAACGGCAGTGAACTTGTCGTGGGGGAACAACATGTCGCATGCAGTAAGCTGGGGGGCACCGAAGACACGGTGGGGCTGTGCGGACATTAGTGCTGCACCCCACGCATCAATGGCTTGCCTGTCACCTGAGGGTACGTAGTGCGACTTCGGATGCGTGGCACTGTCAAGGGAGCGCATTGGTGTGCTTGTCCTATGGAAGGATTTTCGCTACCAGTGACGACATGCTCTTCAAGCACTTTTTGAAATAGGGCTCTGAATTCAGTGTGCATGCACTGAAACTCACCGTGAAGCAGCATGCAGGTTTTCACCATTTGCCCCCGAGCCCTCTGAAGGCCAGTAATGTTCGTAGAAGGTGGCGGCTTTTACTTTTTTTTCCAATGTATTTTGAAGTCTGTCAAAGCATGATAATAAAAAAAAGGCATAGCGGCAAAGGGCGAGAACATCTTACACCAAACAAATAAACCGAAGTATTCACACCATTTCTCAAAGTCTATGTCATGTTCTGCATAAACTCTATGTCACCAGTAGCGACTGTTGCCAGGCGCAAAAGCATTTTTGGCCATTTTTCACAGCCACCCTTTTCATCCAGCCCGCAAAACAAGTTGCACTATGCTGTTACCATCGAACTTGCTTGCGAAGGTTGTTTAGAAGACTCAACATGAAAAACTAAGTGTGCTACTTTAGCACACAGTTCTCGGGCCAAAAGTACACCTCAATCTCATCCCCATATGCCATTTGCACTGCTTCGAGTGGAGAGAGAACTTGTCGGAGGAAATGCCGAGTTGGATTCATAAATCCAAATTGGTCCTGCAGTGGAGGAGTGGCTGTGTTCTCCACTCCACGCGCTGGTGGTGGAGCGTCGAGTTGAGGCACATGTGAATATGGGCATTAGTAGGCATTCATGTGAGAAAACCGTTGAGAACTTACAGTACAAGAATCAAACTGAACTTGCTGAACTATATTGCTGAGACTTTCAGTTTGCACATCCTATTCCTATTATACCTGCAAGTGCAGTTGCAGGCTTTCATGGCACCATTAAAATGTTCACAGCGCCACCTGGTTCGCATTCAGTGGGAGCACCCATTTCATGGCAGTTGTATCAACACACGAAGCTCATGATAATTTTTGATGGCAATGTTTGTACCTCCAGCCATCAGTCAGGATTTTAATTGAGATGTCCCCAGTTTTGTGAAAAGGTTTTTTGTGGGTAAAGTTATTGTTGAGCACCTGTTGGGAGCAGCTCGGCTCCACAGAAAATTTCAACTGTACTGATATTTTGAAGTATGCAATTGTATGTTACCAAAGCTTAACTTGTTTCGTTTCCTGTTTCTTCCAAATTCGTTTGTAATATTGTCACAAATGCATGCATTCAAAATTAGGCAGAAAGGGAAGGATTAAAAAATTTGGGTTTTGTAATTTCTACACCACTAAAAGACAAACTGTTCATGCAGTGAAGTTCATAATATAACAGTGTTTTTTATATAAATACTGCTGTGTAAAAATAAAATTGGGTTGTAAATTAGGATGGATCAGGGCGGACGTCAGGAAGCGGCAGATCTGTTTAGTTTTTTTCTTGATTTTTTGCCAGAGTCGACCATCCTTGTCGTCTGAACGGGCGGAGTAGCATAAGCTATGGTAGATGCGAATGTTAAGAAGCGGCATATTTATCTTTTTTTTTTGCGAGAGTTGTCCATTCTTGCATTTATGAATCAACGAAAGCATGCGGTCAGCTGTGATCATGACACCGGTTTTTAGCATTGTTCGCCTCAAATGGCATTTGCAGCTATAACGCTTTCCAATGATTCCGTGGCAGTGGACTATGCCTGCCCCAAGTGCGGCATGATAAATCAAACCAGGCTTGAGCAATCAAACCATCAAGGCCACTCTGCCAAGTTCACTCCCCACCACCGCAGGAGCTATCGAAAGTATAGTCGGAAGGTAAACCTGCAGGGACGTTATTGCTGTGCAGCATCTTGGCACGCTACCGATGAATGAGCTACAGATGCGATGGCCGAAATGGAGAGACACTCCACCAGCACGTTTTTTTTTTCTTTATTAATTATCAGGGGTAAAAGTGGAGGGTGGGTTTATTATGAAAGTGAGTTGATTACGCGACAAATATGGTATCATTTTCCATGATCGCAAGCGGCGTCTCAAGCAGATTTCTGTATATCGAATTATCGATTTATCGAATTGTTTCATGATCCCCTTTGAGTTCGATATATCCGGATTCGACTAAGCATATTCTCTCTATGATATAGGGGCACTCCTTAAAATAGTACTCCGCATATTGACTGAGGACTATGTTTAGCACACGCGAGATAGAAGCACTTGATGCAGTTACGTGTGTCACAAATTGAAAAGCATAGCTGATCTCTTGCCCCCACCTATTCCAAATTGAGTGAGTATTTCATTCTTATGCAGTTATGTAATCATATGCAGGGTGTGTTAAGTATGTATTCAAACCCACTTATAATGGCCACAATTATAATGAATGCTCGCTATTATAAAGTGTGGGTGGAGCTATCATCAAAATATGTATTCGGCCTATGGCATTCCAGCTCAAATATAATGAACTATGACTGCAGTACTCTAGACACTGTGAACTTGTCGCCATAGTCAAAAAAGGCATGCTTTACATTCCAGCACGAAAATAGAATATTTAGCTCTCATGACCTCTCAAAGAAAACAACTCACTCGCCCCTCCAAAAAGAGAGAAGGAATTGAAATATATTTATTGGAACTGCATTTGACTGGCTTTAAGACCAATTGCCATGTGCTTATGTGCCAGCTTGGTAAGGCACCCAGAGTGGAACAAGTGTGTTAAGCACAAGCCACGGTAGCGTTGACACAAACTGTGGTGTGCTACGGTGATCAGTCTCAAAGAGACGTGCGAGGCTTTCAGTACCACACAAGAGATACACCTTGGTGGTCAACGTGATGATGTTGATTACATCAAATGCCCTATCAGATCACAACAGTCTCCGTTATTCTAGTGTAGAATGGCCCAGATGTGCACACCAATCAATGAAGAATGTAGTCAGATAGTATAGAGGATGGTTTTCATTCGGAGTGCTAATTCCCACCTGATTTCTAGGTTTAAGTGACTGTACTTAAGGGGAAAGGTTGATCAGTAACCCAGTAGCTGCGGCAAGGTGTCACTTTATTTGGAGCCTAATGCATGCACTTTTCACAAAGCTGATGCATACTGGATGTTCTGCATAGAGGGTAATGTGGTAGGGCAGCTTTGTCACTGCATCCTTGCAATTTTGTGAAGGATTGGAGGCAGGGTTGCATATTTACAACTGGTTCTTGCAAACACCTCAATCACTTGTCATGCCAGAGGAGCTTGTCCTCTGAAAGGGCCTGGACCAGGCCCTAACAGCTCAGAACTTAGAAAAAGACTTGATAGTCAGCTTTGAAGAAACTTTGCGTGCACACAGTGTTTAAAGGGGAAATATCCTTTTTGGTCCAAAATGTTTTTGTGGCGTAGTAAGAGAAGTCCATTTACTATGAACTTCTCATGTGACAAAAGGAATTCATTTGACATTCTTCATAATAAGTTTGCTTGACTATGCTATGTTCAGTCATACAGCACAATGTAAGGGCGGTACTGTTATATCTAACCTGGCCAGATTCAGACTGCATTTGAGAATTTTATTCACTTGTTTTTCGTTAATAGGGGCTGCCATATTTGTTACAGCTTACAGTATTTATTATTTTGTTACAGTATTTGATTGTTTTAAATGTTAAAAAGCCCTCTTTATTTTGTGTCTTGTTTCCTTCCCCTTCAGTTCATACGATGTCCAAATTTCTCCACCTACCTTACTCTATGGTCCAGAGTTTTTTGCATCACAAATGCAACAATGTGGCAAGTGCATTGAAAAAAGCAAGTAAAGATTCATAAACAGGAAGGGTCAGGGTTCAGGCTAGTGGGTAATCTGCATGAGGTTCCATAGCGCACATTAAAGAAGGGACAAAACACGAGCGCTCGTGTTCTGTCCCTTCTTTGATGCGTGCTATGGAACCTCATGCATAAACAGGAAGTTTGGTTTGGTTTGTGGGGTTTAACGTCCCAAAGCAACTCCGGCTATGAGAGACACCGTAGTGGAGGACTGGAAATTTCGACAACCTGGGGTTGTGTAACGTGCACTGACATCGCACAGCACACGGGCACCTTGCTTTTCGCCTCGATCAAAAAGCGGCCGCCGAGGCCGGGATTCGATTCCGCATCCATGGGAACAGTAGTCAAGCACCGTAACCACTGTGCCACCCCGGCAGGGCCATAAACATAAAGAGGAAGTATGTTTCACTTCTCATTATCAGATAAAAAAAAATTGTGCTTTCAAGATTCTAGCCCGTACTCCTTTATTCTGAAAAATGGAACTATTATATTCATGTCAGGATCAGATAAAAAAACAAAATGCCCCATTGTGGTTTCTATTACAGGTTGGTGGCTTTGCCATAGCCTACATTTTAAATACGGCGTTTCAGACATTGCGGTTTCCAACTCCAGCTCAGCTGTTTTTACTTTTGTTTTGTCGTCATTCATAACCATGCTAGGAAGAAACGAACCATCTGGTTTCTAAAGCTAGTTCTTGTAGCAGTATATGATTGTAATTTGAATGTTCAAAAGCCTTCTTTAATTTGTGTCTTGTTTTCTTCCTTTTCAGTCCACGTTGCGTCCAAAGTTTGAAACCTATCCAGATCTGCGGTCCGGACTTTCTACTTGCTTTCGTTTAGCACAAGATCAGTGTTCCGTTGCTCTATATGTTGGTGTATTATAGCACTGTTTCTTGAAAATTAAACTCTGTAAATAGATATTGAGTGGCATAGGCGTATTTCCTTTTCATGGACTGTATTGTGATTTAAAGATGTGCGATATGGTATGCCAGAAATTTTTCATAGTACTCACAGCACTCGCAGCAGACTCCATAGTGGAGGGCTTTGGAAATTTCAACCACCTGGGGTTCTTTAATGTGCACTGACATTGCACAGCACACGGGCGCCTTGCTTTCCACCTCCATCGAAAAGTTGCCGCTGCGGCCTGGATTCGATCTCACATCCTCGAGCACAGAAGTCTTGCACCCTAACCACTACACCATCACGGCGGCACATTGCACTCAAATGCTTCAAATAAAGATGTAAAGGAAGTTGTGTCACATATATTCAGACTGGGTGGCTAAAATACAGGGACGGAAATAAAGATAAGTCAGCTCAAGTAACATTGACTTTTGATAACTGCCAACCAAGGAGCATGAAAAAGGGTCATAACAATGGACACAAATGTCGCATTGAGGTGTTTGTTGGTATAGCCCTTCATTTATGTTTCTCAGTAGCCAGTTTTCAAAATGTCGGACGTATTTTCAGCATTTGGCAGCTATATTTTTGGTGCATTTTTGTAAAATTATTGTAATGCATCAAAAATATAAGCACATCGCATTTTTCATGTATTTGTGGTGCATTCCGAGAATGGTATAAGTTTATACTTTTAGTATATTATTAGTATATTTTTCTTGGTTTGGAAAATATGACGGCAACATATTTGTAATGCTCCAAAAAATATGAGAGCATCTTATTTTTCATGTATTTTTAATGTATTCCAAGGGTACTTTCTGCCAGCATGAAAAATAGGTGAAGTATATTACTAATGCTTTGAAAGTACATTGTCAATCTATTGGTGGAAGATTTTTGAACCCTGCCAAGCTGAAGAAAGTACATTTTAAGCATGTTAGAAATATACTCAACAGGCAAAAAGCATATTTTTAACATATTTATATAAAGATATGCAGTGTTGTACTCCTAGTGTATTTATAACGTATTTGTATTACATGGGGACAAAAAAATGCAAAATTAATATGAAATAAATACAATGCATTAGATGTACATTTTTAGTATGGCTGTTTTTCACTAAGGGATATATACTGCCCCACTGATTTTCAATTATCACTGTTTTGCTCTACCTGCAGCCATCTACCCTGCTTCGAGCATACTAACCATATCTCCCTACCAAATTCTTTTCTATTCACAGCTTATAATTTCCTCCTCTCTGAAACTGCTCCACTACTCAAACTAACCATAAGTTTCTCTTATACCCTTGTTACTCGGCTGGCTTAACCACTGTTACCAAACTTAACCATGGTTAACCACTAATCGCAGTTCGCTGCTGTTACACAGCTTACCGCCATTCTCGGTTACGGCAGCTATAGGCGGAATGAAGCTGTATTTACAAATATTCAATTTATAAATGGTTCCCAGAGTGTCGTCGAACGAGGCATCAACAGCGTCGTCAAGCACCACACGATGGCAGCACCTCCTCGACCACCGTAAACATCACCATGGTGACCCTCCTCCCGCAAACCGTACGCAAACAAAACGGTGTATCGCTAGTGCCAATGTCAGAAATAAAGCGAGCGAAATTTGTTGGTGTCTCAAATACTGAGTAGATTACAAAAATGAGTCCTCTTGAGAATCACTGACCAGTGGCAAATTGCTGGTAAGAGTGATAACCGCGACAAGCAAGTTTCTGCTCAAGCTAAGCCAGCTGCCGCATGTGCAAATTGGGCTCAACCGCCCTGCTTATACTAGCTCTGCGATTATTGCTTCGTCAAAGTTAACCATATCATTCTTTTACTATGACAGATTAGTATTCACAAAGGTAGTTTCATGAGTAGACCAATTAAGAAAGCATCGCTCAGTTCAAAAGCACCAACTACCACTTTGCTTAGAAATGATTTGGTTTATGCCTGGACAGTAGTTCAGCACTTCTGGAGCCGATTACTGCTGGAATTACCCGGCAAAGAGCTGCATTGGCATTCTTTTCCATGGCTTCAACAGTGCGTGGCTACGGTACATGTTCAGCTGTAGTAACAGATTAAGTAAAAGGAATACGAAAACGCTCAATGTATAAGAAAAAGGTCAACACTATTAAACTCCTGGGTCTATTGCTAGTGCATGAAAGGAGGACAACGATATGAATGACTGGAAGTGTGTTTTTCATATGACAACTCTTTTTGATGGACTTTCCGCTGCTCCAAGCACCAATTCACTCTAAAGAACAACTATTGCCGGCAACTATAGGGAACTAGAAATCATACTTCTAGCACAATGTACCTGAAACTTAAGAGACAGAATTTCATCGTATAGTTCTTTGTAACATTCGCTTATAGTGCGCTGCCAAACTTTCATCCTGGTTGATAAAAAAAGTTTCGTGCCTGTTGCTTCATATAGATGCATCAATGTCATTCACAGGTTATTATACACTTGAAGGCTTTTAGGAGTGCTCTTATTTTGTTCTCTTCACTTTATAGGAGAGGTGCATGAGCACAACTGCAACGTTCTCCATGAGCGCTTGCAGAGAAATTTGAGCAATTTGCTCTTTTTTATTATACTCGGAACATTTTTATTCAAATGCACGTCATCTTATACTACTTATTTTGCACCCCTCATAGCCGAATTCACATTGGGGCATTAAACTCCATATACCATATGTAACATGCTTAAATATACTGCTTGATCAAGCTAGCTTTCACGTGAATATTTAATTTGTTCTGCAGGTTCCTGATGACCTTCAAAAGAAATATTATTGATCTGAGAAATAACACTGCGTAACTTTGCCGGGATACTAACAATGTTCACTGCTTCCTAGGACTGGTTATGAAGTCACTCATTCAAACTCGTGAAAGTGAAAACAGAAAAAAGCTACTTCAAAAAGCTACTTCAGAAGACCGGGCCTGTTTCAGTAATATCGGGCTGGAGTGACCGCTCAAGATAACTGCAGTTACCTTCACAGCAGCTTTTGTGTCCTGTTCTGTACGAACACATGGGCACTGCAGGTGAATGGGTTGTCACAAGCAGTTTTGCTGTCTTCGATTAAGATTAAACTTCTTATGACTCGACAGTATATAAAACAAAACGTCCACAAGATGCAGGTGTTTCCTATTGCGCTCTTCGTTGTGCGGCCAAAAAGCAGGTGCGGCAATTAAGAGTTGTGAACTACAGTTGAACCCCTCTATAACGTAAGCCCTCAAGAACGAAATTCTCGCGGCAACGAAAAATTTTGGCACCCCCGGCGAACTCCTATAGGGTTCAATGCATTTGTCCCCTCTCAACAGCGAAGGGTTTTTAAAAAGCAGTCCCGCATTAGCGAACGTTTGAGGTAGTGATTTGCAACATTTTTTCGGCCCATCAGCCAGTCGGGAACATAGAATGGGCAAAACTGCAGCAGCACACTCATCCGACAAGTCAGGCCCGTTCATTTCACCTGCCAACAAGCACCGGCGCAGCCATTTTTGTTTGCTTTCAGTTGGTTCGGCAATGATGATAGCAAAGCATTTTTTTTTTGCCTGCTGAAAGCGGCTTTTTGCTAGCCCGTTTGTTGGCAACTACGCACGCAGGTGACGTTTCACATGACGACACCGTCGGCCAACCGGGGAAGAGCAAGGAACCCTTTTTTTTTTTCTTTTCGCTAGTGCGCCGACCACGCTATCTCGCCTTGTGCAAGCCGAATTTGCCTGCTACTTGCTTGTGTACAGTGTTTTTTGTTGTTTTTTTGACTGTCAGAAACATGCCACCTCCTGTAAAGAAGTGCAAGTTTTTGACGCTGCAGGCAAAGGCTCAATCATTGCCGAAGCTGAAAAGGCAGAAAGAAGACGAACATTGCGGAGGAGTTCAGTATCCCGTGCAGCTCACTTTCTACGATTCTGAAATCAAAAAATGGCATCATGGCAGCACTCCAGAATGGCGCGCGCGCTCAGAACAAGACAAGGCAGCGCCGGTCTATGAAGGCGTGGACAAAGCCGTATTTCAGTGGTTCCTGAACAAGAGAGCGAACAAGGTGCCTTTGTCTGGAAGCCTTCTGTAGCAAAAAGGCGATTGACTACGTGTGCATTTTGGGGCACGACAACTTTAAGGCGAGTGCCGGATGGCTAAGTCGATTTAAAGCGCAGCACTGCATCGTCGCCAAAGTGTTGTCGGGGTAGTGTACGAGCGTCGATGCTGAAGCAGCATCGTCCTGGATGCAGGAAAGTTACGAAGGCATAATGGACAAGTACGAGCCCTCCAAAATTTATAATGCGGACGAAACTGGCTTCTTCTATGAAATGTTGCCTTCAAAAACGCTAGACCTGAAAGGAAAAAAATGCCATGGTGGCAAGCTGAGCAAAAAGCGGGTCACCAATCTTTTATGCTCAAACATGGATGGATCTGAAAAGCATCCCCTCCTCGTGATCGGCCAGAGCAAGATGCCACGGTGTTTTAAAGGTAACCAAAAGCTTCGTTTTGTTTTTTTTTAGGACTGCTGCAGCTGAGGCTCTAAGGGAGCACTTCAGGTGAGGGTCAAAGGAAGTACCTTTGCAAGACAAACAGAACCACCTTTGCAGGCTGCGAGGTTCGAAACTGGGTTTGGGCCCACTGCGGAGGAGGGGCGCGCAGCGGGGTTTACGGAGCTTCTCCCAAACGCACACCCCTGTACATTAAACTGAACATTAAAAAGACGAAGATCATGGCGTCTTGCCCTATCAAGTCCTGGAGCATCAATGGACAAGAAGTGGAAGCTGTGACAGATTTTCTGTTCTTGGGAGCCAAGATTACCTCGGAAGGAGACTGCAGCCATGAAATTAGGAGACGCCTGCTTCTGGGAAAAAGAGCAATGGTTAGCCTTGACCGCCTAGTAAAGAGCAGAGACATTAGTCTGCCAACCAAGATCCGTATAACCCGTGCTATGGTCTTTCCAGTTGTGATGTATGGATGCGAGAGTTGGACTGTGAAAAAGGCTGACCGCCGAAGAATTGACGCGTTTGAATTGTGGTGCTGGCGAAGACTCTTAAGAGTTCCTTGGACTGCCAGAAGATCAAATCAGTCGATATTGTCGACCATAAACCCTGACTGCTCATTGGAGGGTCAAATTCTAAAGTTAAAGCTCAGCTACTTTGGTCATCTGATGAGAAGAGAGGAGTCGCTGGAGAAAGATTTGATGTTGGGAAAGGTTGAGGGTCGCCGGAGAAGGGGTAGGCAGCGAACGCGATGGTTAGATGGCATTCTCGAGGCATTGCAGATGAAGCTATGTGATGTTAAGAAGATAGTGAGAGACCGGAAAGCGTGGCGTGACATGGTCCATAGGGTCACGAAGAGTCGGACACGACTGAACGCCTGAACTGAACTGAACTGAAAAGCTTCTGGTCCAGTACACTGCAAACCAAAAAGTGTGGATGACACGCGCAATATTCTCAAGCTGGCTGGAAGCCTTTGATACGGACATGCGAAAGTAGGGCAGATCCGTCTGCCTTTTTTTGGACAACTGCAGTGCGTACCACATTGAAGACGTTGCCCTGACGAGCATCCGCTTGATTTTTTTCCCTGCGAACTGCACATATGTTATCCAACCTCTTGATCAGGGGGTTATTAAAAGTGTGAAGTCTGCGTACCAAAGAAGGCTCATCCAGCAGATGTTGCTAAACATCGAAATGAAGCGACCGATGGAAATTGACCTCTTCATGGCGCTGGAGATACTTGCCGGCGCGTGGATTGCTACTTCGGCCACGCTTGTCCAGAACTGCTTCAGGCACGCCGGTTTCGCAGCTGTTCAGCACGCCTTGGCAGAACTGGAAGCAGCAAGCGGTGACGATCTGCAGCCACTAACCAAAGCATGGAACGCACTTCGCAGTGTAGATGCAATGGTGCCAGAGGCTGTTGAACTGGAGGACTTGCTCTGATTGGTTGTTGGGTTGTGTGAGGCAACATGACACGGCTGAATTGTCAGGTGCTGCCAACTCTCGCTTTTGCAGGTCGGAGGAACTAGTTTTCCAAGTTTCTTTGATCCCAAGTTAGGCACGCACCCCCTTAGACCACACTGGCATGCTCGTATGGCTTATTTAAAATGGGGGCTTATGTCTACTTCGGGTGGTCTGTCAAAGGATGGCATACCTTCCAACCCTTCCGGTTTGCGCAGAAGACTTTTCATGACACGATCACTGCTTTAAATCTTCCGACAAGTGGTTTCTGCCTGCTTAAGCAGGCTGTGTTGGTTTGGACTCGTGGCGAAGTCCTTGTAGACAGCAATTTCGGCGAAGCTAAAAGGCGTCCTCTCAGCACACTTGGCGGGGAAGGGTTATTTCTGCATCTTTGCCCAAACATGAGGTCATCTGATCCTCCTATATTGCCCTCGGCCGCGTGTCTCATATTACTGAGCTGCGCTATGCCCGTCGATGGCATGGTAGCTCTTCTTTCAGAACCATCACGACCAACAACAGTCGCGGCAGAATTGCGTATGAAGGGACTAATAATGGTTTCACATTAAACTAAAACGGTGCGCCGATGATACGGAGAGAAAACGGCAATGGCGCCTCGCCGATCAGTTTGCGTCAACCAGCTGCGGAGGTGTAGCGAGATCACTCGGTGGCGGCGTGCAGAGGTCTCTAGGACTCACCTTTCATGCATGCTGTAGCTGCTTGTGTTTTGATTATCACTCATTGGACACTGCGTCCTGAAGGTGCCGTCCCCCATCCCATCTTAGTGCAAATAAAAAATCTGATTTTTGGTCTCTCCAAGTTGGCATATACGTGATGGGATATTTAGCGACTCTGTGCCAATGTGTTTGCATGGGATAATAGGTGCACAAATAAGACTACTGATTAGGCAAGTAGCAGAGTGAATGGACGCAAACGAATAAGAGGAGCTGGCAAATGGGAGCCATTATATCATTAGTGCTGTCGCATCATACCTCCAAAGGCTGAGATGGAGGCCCCCCCCTTTTTTTTAGATTTGAGTTGAGATTTGGGGTCACATGAGGCATACAAAAGGAGTGACGTAATAGCTGCGTGTTCATTTGAATGATAGCCACCGATCGACTGCTGAAACTGATGGCTTGATAGTAGAAATTGAATTATGTGTTATTTGGCAGAAATTTCTCAATTCTATGCTTATTTTGTAGGGTCCTGAATCATTGAAACAAGAAAGAATGATAGCTCAAAATTTGGTGTCAACACTTGCTTAAATTAAAATTACTAACATGAACGCCTATGCAATGAAACAACCTGTATAGTCAAGGCTTTCTAATGTCCCCGCTGAACCTCTTTCATATCTATGGCACTGCAAATGAATGAATGTCGGCATCTGTTACTGCTTTACAATGAACTCACATAATGGGACTGTGACTGCTGCCCACTGAGCGTTGCTGCATATAGGGACTTGGTTTTGAAATTCAATTTTAGTTTTGAGGTAAAGGTCAATGGCTCCAACAAAGTTCTTTGTTCATTGGTTGGAGTTATTCACCTTTAGATTAAAACTAAAATCTTGACGAATGACACTAGCACTACCCGCCACCAGAAAAAGTAAAACTAGGCTAAGCAATCTTCATGCTCCCACTTGCTGGGCACTGGAAAACTGTGAACAGCAAGTGCAAACTTGCCAATGGAGCCGGTGGATGTAGCCGGCCGTTTTGCATCGATCGAGTCCGAAGGTGACAAAACGGCACTTTAATGAGCACTTGCTGGCATTTCCCTTCTCCCTGCTTTTTTTTGCTGTACTTTTGTGTTACTCTTGGATTTCATCATGAAGCATGCCATGAACCTGGATATGATAAGGACCAGCTACAGATGCACACTGTTAGAAGAAATGCCCAGCTAGAAGAAAATTAACAAATTGTTTCATAAAATAGTTCTTCAGTTGACAGTAAATAAAGGTTTTATTTTGTAAGACATGCTTACCATGCTCTATTTCATGTGATACAGTGCTCTGTGCATGACTTTTACAATGAAGTGACCTGTATTATGAATGATTTTCGAGGTCGAAACCACTTCATTACAAAGGTACTTCATTGCACTAGCATTGCATTTACCCGAATGCATGACTGCAGACATTTTCAATTCTGGCTGCTTTTAGTAGCATCACATATAAATAAGTTTATCTCTGCACTTTTATACAGTTTTCAGCAAGATTTCAATAAAGAGATGTCCTGGCGCAGTTGCTCCGTGGTTAAAACACTTGACTGCTGAACCAGAGGACCCAGACTCGAATCCTGGCCGCTGCAGCTGCTTTTCGGTGGTGGCAGTAAGCAAGGCACCCTTGTTCTGTGCGATTTCAGTGTACGGAAAAAAACCCTAGGTGGCTGAAATTTCCAGAGCCCTCCACTGTGGCGTCTCTCACAGCCAGAGTCGACATTAAACCCCATAAGTGAGACTAACCAATAAAGTGATACTCATCCTGCTTGTGAATCTTACTATGAATGCTATGCATCTTTAAGAACGGTGGAACCATTCAGTCCAGACTTGAGCAGCCACTTGCAGTGTTTGTCGATCTAAAACTGCTCCTTCAATCTGCGTAGCTGGGACATGATATTTGAAAGGGTGATTGTAGTGAGCCTTCACTTGGCACTCTCTCATGCCTGTATACTTTGTAACTGCGTATGCAGATTAGAGCGTGCCATAGTAGGATGCAACTTAAGAAAACAGCATTGCTAACTATGCTGTGACTGCTAGCGCATGTGTGAGCCATGATGATGGTGTTTTGTACAGTAGCGTACATCATACAACACATGGCACACAAGTTTGTTTCTTTTCAGAAAATTTTGGTGCCGGCTTGGCCCAAATTGCTCAAATTTCATAATGTGGCAGCATGGGGCAAGGTAAGCTTTGTGACTCAGTTTAGCATAGCACTCGCACCACTGCAGTCAACTTTCTAACATTTTGTGCAGAGCATTCATGATTCTTAGAAAAAGTGGCTTCAGTCCAGCTGGCATCTCCATTTATCAGAGCCTGTATCGAATCTGCACCTTTCTACCATTTGTTGAGCATTCAGATTTAAGCATTAGTATGGTCTTGGTACATCCGCCTAAAAAAATATCTCATGTTCACTAATTTCAAATGGCTTGGAACAATATGAATTGTATTAATTTTTTTACTGTAGTGCAGACCCCTTTTTGTCATGTTGTGCACTTGATGCATATCATTCCTTACTTGGGCCATTTCCTTGAATTCAGTTCAGTCGTTCAGTCGTGTCCGACTCTTCGTGACCCTATGGACCATGTCACACCACGCTTTCCGGTCTCTCACTATCTTCCTAACATCACATAACTTCATCTGCAGTGCCTCAAGGATGCCATCTAACCATCTTGTTCGCTGCCTACCCCTTCTCCGGCGACCCTCAACCTTTCCCAACATCAAATCTTTCTCCAGCAACTCCTCTTTTCTCATCAGATGACCAAAGTAGCTGAGCTTTAACTTTAGCATTTGACCCTCCAATGAGCAGTCAGGGTTTATAATCTACTAGCTTCTACCCAGCTTCATTTGGCTCACCAAGACTGAACTTGCCTGTAATTCCGGATATTTCTTCACTCCTGACCTTAGCATTCCAGTCTCCTATGAGAAAAATGACGTCTGATGATGGGATGCGGTCTAAAAGGCATTGTAGGTCCGCATAAAATCTCTCGACGTCAGCTTCTTCAGCAGTAGTGGTCGGTGCATAGACTTGGATAACTGTTATGCTGAAAGGGTGACCTTGGATCTGAAGTGAAATCATTCGGTCGTTTATGGGGTTGTACCCTAGCACTGCTTTGCCCATTCTTCTGTTTATATGAGAGCGACCCCATTCCTTCTCTTGGATTGGTACCCACAATAAAAGACATAATGGTCGCCGGAGTTAAATTTTCCCATTCCGGTCCACTTGAGCTCGCTGATACCCAAGATATCAATGTTCAATCTGTCCATTTCTCGCTTGACGACATCCAGTTTGCCTTGTGTCATAGATCTGGGGGGCTCATCTTCCGGCGCCATATCATTAATGGTATTGTGACCGGCCATAGGGTTTTCTTGGCAGGAAATACTGGAGTGGGGTGCCATTACCTTCTTCAGTGAATCACAGTTTGTCAGAACTCTCTGCCGTGACCTATCTATCTTGGGTGGCCCTACCCAGCAGAGCTCACGACTTCATCCAGTTTCGCAAGCCCCTCCGCCACGACAAGGCAGTGATCCATGAAGGGGTTCCTTGAATAGATTCATGTTAATCCGTGCATTTGGAATTTTTGGTACGTACGATACTTGTGCACAGCCGGTCTCGAGCGAGAGCAGACGCTCTTTCCTGTGGTCTTCTCAATCGCCTAAAAAGCAATTGGAGCGGTTCTCTTTTAATTACTCTCCGCCGCTGTAAGTTGTCCCACCAACTCACCATTTCCTTTGCACCTGCTGCAGTAGCAGCGGGTGGTTTTCCCTGATTTGGCACTGTCATCCACTGGTTTCGTAGAATGCACAATACCGAAATAAAAGAAAGCATAGCGTAGTTGCTTTAGCTGCACGTTTCCAGTATATTCCACATGTAAATGAAGTCCTCATAACAAAATCTGCCAGTTAGAATTATCAAAAAGACGAATCATTCTTCAAAAATATGACATGCATAGTAAACCCTCGTTAACAGGAAGTTGTAAAATCCGGGAAAAATTTCGATATAAGCGGAGTTTTGAGTTAAAATTCCGAACATATCTGGCTACAGTCACTGGCGATCAGTCACGCGATGCTACCGCCAATGCCTGTCGTTCTTCGCTCAAACCAGACTAGAAAAACAAACTTCGGTCGCAAAAAAAAAAGAACAACAGAAATTGAGTAGGTAGCTATTTTCTAAAAACCCAGAACCATGCCCAGAACCTGAGCGCGACAGCGACGAGCGGAAATTCTTTGGTGGCCCTCGGCCCGTCACGCCCGTCGACACTCCACTGCACAAAGGGAGCTTTTATATAACAAGCGCAGAATTCTCAAGAAAAAACTGAACTTTATTATTTTTGCAGGAAAAACTGGGTAATGCTTGTCTGCTTCGCGTTGGCATTCCGCCCGACAAAAGCGTCTTCGAGCTGATAAACGCATAGCATTAGCCGTTGGTCACCGCCGCCGCATTCAACTTTGTTGCAGAGCAAGAGTAGGAGGTTCCTTGTTTCTGCAGTCGTGGGCAGTTCTCTAGGCTCTTCATCAACCTGATCACTACCTTCATTGCCTGTCATTGCAACAATATCTGCATGAGACAGCATTCCGGTAACAGGCACGTCCGCTTAATATAGCACATATTCTTCAAAAGTTATGACTTCGGTATCGCCGGCGCAACCAGTACACTTCGCGAACTTCGTCACAAAGTTTATCACAATCACTGAACTCGTCATTGTCTGGTTCGAGCATGGAGGGTTCGAGCGATCTCGAGCATGGAGGGTTCGAGCGAAAAGCCTGCGTGCGCGAAGCAATTCGCAATCAGCAGTGGCCGGACTTGTCGCCAGGCTTCAGCGATCAGGTGGACTGCACCCAGTAAATCTATTTCGTACTTCTTACCGCTGTCGTAAGAACACAAAATTCGGTGCAGGAGTTTATTTTGAAATTATCTGTATTTATAGGCTCATGAAAGCCCCTGAACTCCTGGTGCTTGCAGTGAAAGGGGGGAGGGGGGACAACTAACACGTGCAGACATGGTAGTTGTCCCTGTCTTTTTTGTGCTATGTCTTCAAGAAGCTGAGCTATAGCGTGCAAAAAAATTTAAAAAAAAAACACCGCTGGGCTGTGGCGGCCACTTTTCAGGAGATCTGAGGTCGCATCTGTACAATCGGGAGATGTAATCAAAATTCGGGAGACTCCCGGACAATTCGGGAGAGTTGGCAGGTATGCTATTGATTAGTTAATCGGCAGAAGATCCCCTAAGAAAAAAACTTGTGTTGTCAGCGTACTGAATACAACTTGTATGATAAGCTATGCTCGGAAGGTCTTTAGCATATACATTAAAGAGGAACGGTCCAAGAAGGCTACCTTGCGGGACACCACATTCAATGAGAAGGGAGCTAGACTTATGATTATCGACCGAAACGACCTGCTGACGCATGTTTAAATAAGAACGAAAGAGTTGGAGGGAAAGACCATGGACACCATAGCTTTCAAGTTTACAGAGTAGTATTTCATGATTAAGAAGGTCGAAAGCTTTGGTAAAGTCGATGAATATACCAAGGGTCAAACTTTTAGCTTCGACATTATTTAAAATAATTTCCTTTTGCAAGAGTAAAGCAGATTCCGTGGACTTGCCCTTTCGAAATCCAAACTGACTGGCATTTATTAAGGCATGTTTAGAAAAGAACCCATCGATCCTCTCGAGCATTACTTTTTCAAGAGCCTTTGAAAAAACAGGGAGAATAGAAATTGGCCTATAGTTTGTCATCTTGTTTCTATCGCCTCCTTTGAAAATAACAGTTACGTTTGCATATTTCATTCATGTAGGAAAAATTCCTGATGTGAGCGACAAGTTAAAGATGTAACTTAAGCAAGGTGCTAAGAAATCCGAAACAAATTTAACTGGTTTAATTTGGAAGCCATCAAAATCAGTGCAACTTGTAGCTTTTAGGTTCATTATAATGCTAAAAACTTCCTCGCTGGTCGTTAAATGAAAAGCAAAAGTGTCTAAACCTGTATTTTGGAGATACCGAAGTGCTTCGACCGCGGAACCACTCGGTCTAAAGCTTGTGAAGAAGTCATTGAATTTTTCTGCCAGCAAAGAGCGGGAATAGGGCAAGCCATCGATCACAAGCTGACCTAAGTGCGTATTTTTATTCTTGTTTAGAAACGATTCATTTAAAAGTTTTCAGAATGCTTTCGGACCTTCCCTGCTAGTGAGGATACGCGATTGATACACATATTTAGATCTTCGCAGTTCGTTGGTTACCTTCCTGCGGCGTATTTTGAAAGCTGTAAGGTGATCAGGGTTCCGAGTGGACATAAAGCTTTTGAAGAGCCTAGACTTATGATTCATCACTTTGACGTGTGCTGGAGTCACCCAAAGTTTACGGAGTTTCGTGTTTGATTTCTTTGTTTTCCAGGGAAAACACTTATTGTACATGTCTTTCAAAGTACTTAAAAAGAGCTCATAAGATTCATCGACGGAAGAACAGGCAAAAACACAGTTCCAATCTGCAACGCGTACAGATTCGCGAAATCGGGCAAGTGTCACATCAGTTATACATTGATAAGCAAAACTATTTGGTTGTGCGTAACTTGGTGAGCAGCCATGTGGCACGGATACGAAAATGGCACAGTGGTCACTAAGGTCACAAGCGGGAGGTCCCCCAGACAGTCTTACTTCGGGACCTCCTACTGTACAAACTTTTTTATGCACTTATAATTGACTTGTATTTCGTTTTAATAAACCTTCAAATCTTCAAACCTTCAAATAGTACCGGCAGAAATGACGGGGGAGACAATGTCTACTATAAAAAGGCCGATTTTACTGATTGACATCGTTATCCTTGTGGGTGTAGTGATAAGATTTGTAAAACCATTGGAAGCAATTGAGTGATTCAAATGGCGATATATACTAGAAGGTGCAAGTGTATTAATGTTGAGGTCACCTCCAATAATAGTAGAGTATTGGACTTCAGCGGCAAAATCAAGAAATTTGTCGAGATGTGTTAAGAACTTATCTGGGTCACCTGACGGCGGCCTGTAAACGACAGAAACCATTTTGTGCGCAGTCTTCAGCGCGAGCATTTCACAGTCAGGAGACACTATAGAGAACTCAGGTAATACTTCGCTATGAAGGCCACTGTTCTTTACGTAAACGGCAACACCCCCTCCATGAGAAGGGCGATTCAGGAAACAAGGATCATAGCCGGGGAGTTTCACCAGGTCAGCATCGCATACGGCCCACGTTTCAGTTAGCAGAATTGCATCAAAATTGTGCTGCAGACTGTCAACAAAATATGAGAAGTCATCAAGCTTGTTACGCAGAGACCGGACATTAATATGTAAGGCAGAGAAATTATTTAGGTCAAGGCAACCGTTTACTTTAGGGGAAGTAGTAATTCGTGATACTCTATATTTAGTTTTCAGTTTACGGTGAGTTATTGGGCTAGCAGAGCAAGGTCACTCTCTGACCGAATGGCAAAAGCGGAGTCCCCTTCCTTCCTTCTAAGCAATATTTTGCCATTGACATGCCAAGCAAATTTGAAGCCAAATCGTTTTGCCTGCTCTTTCACGATTCCAAGGAGGTCTCGCGAATGCTTGGTCATGTTCTCTTGGACAAAGACGGAGCTGTCTACATCACGGAAGGCGCTCCTTTTGGCAAACCATTTGTCCCTTAGCTCCTGACGAGAAAATCGGACAAGAATGATGGGAGTTCTGTCCGTTTTCGCGGGCAGTCTATGCATGGTCATGACATCCTGTTGCAGTAGTGGTTCAAGAGAAACCTCGGCCCCCACTTCATTAAATTTAGCCAGTAGGTCTTCCTGTTCGCTCTGAATAACACCATGAAATTCTAGGTTTAAACGCCAACTACGCCATTCCAGGTCATTGACACTAGACTTGATCTCGGTCAAGTCAGACCCAGCAGAGTTGCTTTCCAGCACTGTAACTCGAACTTTGAGCTCTTTTGTTTCCTTCTCTTGGGCATCGAGTCGTTCTTTGAACTTGTCGAACTCACCCGAAAGCAAGTCAATTGCCTTTTCGATTCCGTCCACTTTTTCACGGAGGCAAAGGAGAGAGCTAAGCTTTCTATTTACGTCTAACAGAATTGTAGGTATATTAACTTCTGCCTGGTCAGCTTTCCCTGTGATAGCGCCATTACTTGTATTCGGTCTGCAAGACCCACACTTCCATGTTTTTCTAAACGATTCCCGTTTCCCCTTGAGGGTTTCATCAGTCACACCCGAGCAAGCGCCCGAGTGGAAGGAAAAGTCGCACGCGCAGCATGTCAGTTGTGAGTGCTCTTCAGACAGCACTCCTCTACACGCGCAACAACGGGACATGTCAAAAACTAGACCTGTAAAAACAGAAATGCATCAACAAGAATTGTTTTTTTGGCAGCAGCGGCAGGTTTGGACTGAAGGTATAAGAAAAGTGACCAACCTGGGAAATCACAGAGGAGCGTTAGGCGAGGTGCGTCACACGAGCTGCCGCTGCTGCCAAATGCGAGCAAAAAACGCCCACAGTAGACGAAGCCGATAAGGCAAAGATGTGTCGCCGCTGTCGCCCAGGGATGCCACGAATGGTAAAGAAGCTTCTTGTTGCGTGAAGAAAGGTGCCAACTTCAAAACGGCAGTCCCGAAGTAGCAGCCTCCAGAACAGCGCACGTTCAAGGGGCACACAGATGCAGAGGCCAGGAAAGCGGCAGCAACACGAACTGGGAAATCAGAGATTTGCACTGCTTAGGGCGGGACATCGTCGGTTCCGGACACCACATACACAACAAAAATCAGTCACTCTTCGTGCACATCGCGCGAAGAAACCACACAATCACTAACCGGAATGCGAAGGACAGCTGACCCAACCACGCCGAACCGACTGCCTGATAAGACCCATCAGCCCCCGCGCGTAAGCGGTGCTCACGTGACTTCTCCCAAGGCGCCGCTGCGCCCGCGGGAATTTTGTACTCGCTCTTCGAACGTGACCGCGTTCGGCACTTAGTATAGGAACAAAGCGCTCGCTCGGAGCCCGTATCACATTTCGGTAATAACCTTTACCTTCGTTCCTTCCAGTAAAAATTTCGAGATATCCGCATTACGCCCGAAAAATGCTTCGAGATAAACGGGAGCTAATACATAGCACCTATGGGAGGTGAAGGCGCGGTGTGGAAAAATTTCGACTTGACCGATTTTTCGAGATATGCGAGTTCGTGTTAACGAGGGTTTACGTATGACGGATACTGCTCTCTTAAATGCAGAAGATGGTGTATTGATCCATTCTTTGCAAATATTCATACTGGGCAGACAAGTACTATAAGTAAGCTTGTTAATGCAAGGTTAGCTTGGTGGCATGTCTATGTGGTTTAACGCTGCAAAGAAACTCTGGCTATGAGAGGCGCCGCAGTGGAGGTCCTGGAATTTTCAATCACTTGGTGTTCTTTAATGTGCACTGTGTTGTGTAGAAGATGGATGCCTTGACGATATTGCTTCCATTGAGATGTGGCCGCCGCTGCTGGGATTGAACCCGAGAAATAAAAACCGAAGCTTTTCAAGCTTGCACTCTAGATATCGCCCTGTAAAAACATCTAGGACGACTACGGCAACGAAATTTCGGTTTTATTGACACAGTCGTAACTTTATATTCTCTAATATGCATGCTGGCAATTGCTGTCAAAATTGACCTAATTTTCGTGGACACCACATTTTTTGCGAGTTGCACATAGCTCATTCAAAAATAGCTCTTTCGAATAACCTGTAGAAATAGCAAATAATAATCTAGAAAATAAAGTGCCTCTGAGACTGCGTCTTCTGTTTAGAACTGGAAATGCGGTTTCTCCCATGGCGGGTGTGTTTATTTAGATGTTTTACGTTCAATAAATCCCTTATGCCCATATGAAGATGCTATTGGCGCATTGAAAGCTCTCCAGCGCGGTCAGGTGCTCGGTGCCGAGACTCGCCCCGCAGGCGAGCTGCTTTCAAAACACTGTGTAAATAATTATGATTGCAACAACGCTAGAAGAAATCCTTTCCCCAAAATGCACATACACGTGCACACATGCAATCCTGCCACAGATCATGCTATAAAGGAATGTTCAGTTTCTTGAAGGGGAATATAATTTTCTCCTTCCTCAAATTTTCTTAAATAATGGTCGGCTTTAAAGGAGAATGATCTTCTCTTCTCCGCCGCTCTCCTTACTTCGGCAGAACAAATATTCACGCCCGACGTCGTGATCAAAAGTTGTTGTGTCAGTCGCGAGACTACATACTCTTTCAGCAGATTGATATTGTTCTGAATGTAACGTATTCGGAACTTAGTGAAAAGTTCACTGCATTGCACAGCTGCACTTTCAACTCTGAACAAATTTTTGCTCTTTAACCTCAATCTGTGAAGCGCCAGGAATGATTGTTAATGCCGCTTCTTAGCTAGCTAAATAAAACGGCATTGGCTGAGATTCCAGGATATTATTTGAACTTCAGAAGCCAAGCAAACGCTTTGCGGATGTAATTCGACACACTGCATGATAAATTTTGTGTTTGCTCAAAATTTAGAGGCAGAAAGCTGTGATGAAAGTAGATCAGGAGGTTCATGCGACCATGCAGTCGCACTGAGAGGAGCGCCCGTGCACAGGATTTATCAGCATTTTATATCTCATAGATCACAAATCTCACAACACTGGCTGCGCAGTGTTTGTATTAACTATAAAGATTGAAATGCAAGGACTTGCAGGTTGCAAATGATGCGGGTGGGGCATGGAGTGGGTGTGCGTGCTTTCCTTGCTCGTCAACGGCACTAGCTGAAGCGGAGCGATGAGGTGGTGGCGACCCTACCGAGATGTGGAAACCGACCCCATTGGGGAGGCCGTAAGAAGCTCGCTTTCCCTTGAGACAGGCCATGACTTGTGTTGCTACGTGGGTAACTGGCTTGGTCTAAATAGAGAGGGCAGTGTATGCACATTTCTTATCTTGATGAAAGTTTGAATAAATTTTCATTTGAAAGTTAGCAATCATAGCAAAATTCTCCTACTTTGTCCTCTGTTTTTCACTGTGGTGTTTTCTTGAAGTGAAAGGGAGGGACAGCAGAATAGTGCCTCCACTGCCAGATCAGCTTTCAGATAATGTGTTGCTTTTGTTGCCTTACACAAAAAGATGCTGTATATAAAATTTCATAGGAGTGATTGTGGCTTTACAAAGTTCAGGTTTACGTGCCAGCCATATTGGTTTGTACACTATATATTACAGCCAATGGCAATGCTGCAGGTGAGTTGGCATAGCCCTACCACTGTTCTACTGCAAGAATGATTACATAGAATGGCATGCGATATTCTCGCCACGGCAGCTATGATGGATGTACTGAAAGTGTATCGTATGTGAATGAAGAATTACAAGACCCAAAAAAAAAAAAGATTTCACACGTCTTTTCTGTGCTGTGTATTCCTCCATTCACAATACACTAATTAGCATAGAACAACTAGCTTTAAGCAATATTCTAGGGATCCTACAGATGGCACCTAATCGTAATTGTGTCGCTAGGCTCACTGCTGGAGTCTAAACGGTAGGCCACTGGTTGCCGATGCAGAGACAGGCCAAAGATAAGAAAACTCATTTATTAATGCAATAGCTTACAGTCCATATGAACAGGAAAACGTGGTGTTGGCAGGAAATTTCTTGCTTGGTGGAGAGGTCAAGTCATGTATATGACCAAGCGCTGATTGGTTGGCGAGGTGTGTGATTTCACAAGACTATGTGTCTTGATCTCCCCAGATTGGGTGCAATCTGCATTAATTCACAAAAGTTCCATGCGGTTCTAAAAGTTATGTATTTGACTCTGCCCTTTTTTATGCGTTATGCAAAGTGGTGCAGGCAAACTGTCACCGAGTCAGTGGGTACTTCGAAGAGATAGCAGCAGAATCCAAGGCAGTTTGTGTGCATTAAGGCTGTTGCTGTTCCCATCCAAAATGTGTCACCAGTTGCCTGTCAATTAAAAAGAGTTAACTTTTAAACTCCACAACTTGGGCTTTCTGTTGGCAGGCAATGGTAGAAGAGTGATTGTCGGACATTTACTGGCAGGCATGGGCAGACTAACGGGCGAAGGTATAGGCTGACTAACATTCTTAAAACCAATCGCTACTCTAAGTGGAGGTATCACTAATGCTGATGCGGAGGACACCTTATCAAAAAAGAAATGGGTCTCCGCATGTTGTATCATAAAAAAAATAATAATAGCCCCTCCCGTCTGCTACACATTCACACTGACTGGCTACATGTGACCACCATAGTCATCTAGCACATGGAAAGTGTGGCAGGAAACACTTTAAACACTTTTACTGAAAAAAGCCTGACTACAGAGTAGTCTGCAATGGAACAAGTCAAGCAGATATTTACACGAGAAGGAGACTTGCGGGGAGGCTGGTGCAGATGAATTTGTGTAGCATGGCGTCAAATCGGAAGTGCAGATGGGTCAAAACCGCACTGACAAATTGTACTTGAGAATGCTCTCAACTGGTGTAGAAAGCGCAACCTAATGGAGCCCTCTGGCCAAATTTACAGGTGTGCTGGTCGAGTCGTATGGCCAAGAACAGTGGCTGGCTCATAGAATCACCTTCAATGCTGTCCATGTCTACTGTAGCAGAAAAACAATTCAAAGTACCTGTCTAGAGCCTACTATAAGTGGTAAAAATTTTTGAAAGTAAAGCAATGAGCATGTCAAGCTGAAATGACAAACCTACAGCAAGCGATGTTGCTCCAATGCTGTCGCATTCTATTCTTAAGGTGACTTTAGAATCTCTATAATTTTTTATCATTTCAAAAAATGAAGAACAGCTTTTTTGTAAGACAGAGCACATGCTTTGTATGCTGTGTATTGACTAAAGAAGTCCTCCATTTCTTGTGGAAAACATTTCAAGATTTCAGATCAGTTGCTCCTGGTAACTGGCGTCACACATTCCTTGGCTTCATTCTTGTCCAGCTGGTGACAGGTGAAGGCCTCAGGCTTACAGCAGTAGCTCTCCTTTGCTCAGAAGTCCAAATTTGTGGAACTGGCTCTAGGACTTTTTCGAGAAGTTCTAGCAGTTGACCTATGCCAATTTTTGGTGTGGCAGTTTGCTAGCTTGCAGATGGGAATATGAAAAATGCAGACGTTCAACAGGCTACCTTCATATAGTGAAAGTGATGCAGCAGATGCTAACATTTACCATTTGATGCGATAGATTTAAAGGCCTCGTTACCAAGAAAATCCTGTGACGGTATTGTGAACAAAAGTTACGGTCATGGTGCTAGCAGGTTGTACTAGCTGGCAGCAGACATGGCCGAGCACCGATACTTCTATGGTTAGTGCAACTTAACAAGATCACTTATCAGAAAGATGGGAGGCGCTGCCAACTCTGGTTGCTCATTTGGGGTGGGAAGGTGGAATAAGAATCAACTTTCCACTGTTC
This sequence comes from Amblyomma maculatum, assembly GCF_055883805.1. Taxonomy (NCBI): domain Eukaryota; kingdom Metazoa; phylum Arthropoda; class Arachnida; order Ixodida; family Ixodidae; genus Amblyomma; species Amblyomma maculatum. Next base: position 4,765,881 of record NW_028146743.1, on the reverse strand, counting down.
TTGGATGCCAAGTCAGGCGCGCTCATACGGCTTGGTTAACCGGGGGTTTACATGTTGTATGGTCGCCTACATCCCGTAAATGGATGAGGTGATAGTTTAGTCCTGTATGCTAATAAGAATGTGCGGTATATTAGACGTACAGACCAAGAGACTGGTAAATAAGCGAGGACTACATGTATGCAAATGAACTGTAAGGGGAGCTGCAGACGCTATATAGTCATATGCTTAAAAGAAGAGCTTGAGTGTCCCCAGAATTTGCCATTTACACAGTGTCAGAGATAAATTTGTTCTAGAAAAATGCGCCAAGAGACAATTCCATCCAAATTTTGCTTTTAGTTGGAAATGAATTTGTGGCTCTTTCTGGCTATGAAGTTTCGCCAGCATCAGAAAGGAGAAAACAAAAAAAATTACAAGGGTTTAATGCTGCTGAATCAAATATTGAGTGAAAGCATTAGCTGCGGGTGACCGAGCGTTCTCTTTTTCTTCTTCCTCAGCCCACATATAAAGCCCCGCTAAGCCGTATGAACATGCCTTAGTGGCCTATAGGGATAACGTGAATGCCAGGGTCCTAGCAGGCTGATTCTGACATAACCGTCCCATGTGAAACGAGACCCAGTTGGCAGCTCCTGCCGACCGCTTGAGTTGGTAGCCCAGCTCTCACCCTAGTGTCACGTGGGTAAGACGTGGCTACCGGCCGCGCTACGTTGAAGGCTCGAAACCTAGAGTAGTATTGCTTTCACAATAAAACTCATAAATTGGATTTGAAAATTTCCTTGACACTCAATTCAAGATTATGCCACCAAACGGATGACTCCACAATCACCATATGAAAGTGAAAAGTCACGTAGCCTAGCCTCAAAGGTGTGTGAATAACTTTGTCTTCTTGTGGCCCACCTAGGCCACTGCTTTGCTAATAAAGGGCTGCAAATGGGCTTTATAGCATGATACAGATTTAAATTTGAAAGTGGGAGAGTATGAGGTCCCTTCCACAGTCATATCACCCCCCCCCCCCTTCCTCCCAAAAGAAAGAGAAAAGTTGTCCACTATCGTGAGGAACTCTGCACGTGAGGCAGATGCTTGAGCCACTAGGTCATCACTATGCACCTCAGTTTGCTTTTACAGGAATGGCCAGTAATGGTGACAACTGTATATCATTTGTAGACATTTTTATCGCTTATAAAACCCTTGTCCAAGAGAATATGCATCCATCGATGTGGGGCTCTGGAACAAAGAACTGCTTATCTATGCTGTTGATTAAACTACTAGACAGTGCTGAGGAGCAGAATTCTGAATGGTCCATAAAAAGATCATTGTGTTGTATAGTCCAGAACAAACTGCCAGAGTCAAAAAGACAAAAATGCAGACTGCTGCTAGGTGTGCAGCATCCCATGAAATATACCAAGTTTCTTAAAGTACCCTATTTCACCTAGCTGGGTATGTGGGTTGGGCAACTACAGCTAATCCATTTTTAGTAGGCAACGTTAAGAATGGATACAGGTTGGTTGGTTCATAGGAAGGGAAAGGCGCAGTATCTGTCACATTTGCTCTGTGGACACCTGAACCGCGCCGTAAGGGAAGTGATGAAGGTGGGAGTGAAGGTGGATAGAGAGAAAGGGGGGCCGTAGTGAAGGGCTACGGAGTAATTTCGACCACCTGGGGATCTTTAACGTGCGCTGACATCGCACAGCACACGGACGCCACTTCGTTTCGCCTCCATCGAAACGCAGCCGCCGAGGCCGGGATTCGATCCCGGGAACTCCGGCACAGTGGTCGGGCGTCTTACCACTGCACCACCCCGGCGGGGCAAGAATGGATACAGTGAGTTTAAATATAATGACAAGCCACGGCCAATACCTACCATGTTAGTGACTTGTGTTTGAAAACTTGTGCTTATATATTAAATACGTGGCAGCCATTTACTACGCTACATACCAGGCTTTGCCCGCTGTATCAAGCATACTGAACCTGTGCTTTTCAATCCTGTAAGTACAGTTTTAGAGCGCAGCTCTTTGGCGTCCGTTCCTGGGTCTCGCGTCGGTGTCGTCGTCGGCCTCGTAACCAGCTCCGCCCCCTTTCATCCCCCCAGCGCTAGCAGCGACCGACTGATACCGCTGGATGCCGCTGACGCCGCTAGAGAGTCAAGATAACGTGACTGCATAGAACACCGTCGCCGCCATGCAGAAAGAGGAGGGGAGGGTCCCCCCCTCCCCCCTGTTCCTGTGTGGCGGATAGGGTGCTCTTCAGTTGCCGACGCGCCGGTTATTTCACGTAGGCCCCGGCACGTCGACGAATACGTGACCACCTTCCCACGGCTGGACCTGGTTCTTGGCGCTGCGGAAGCGAGGGTATCATATTGTTTGCGTCGGCATCGGCGGCGTTGTCCCTGAAACCAACTCCGCAGCTGGGGTTGACTCACTATCGGCGTCAGCAGCATCAGTCAGGCGCTGCTATCTCTTCCCTCCTCCCTTTATCGCGTTGTCCGCTTGCTGCGCGCGCTTCTGCCCCATCGTTTGCCGCTGGGTGTACACGCCGCCCCCCTCCCCCCTCTTCCTGCGAGTCTCCGGTTGTCAAAGCGCCGGCTCGAACTTAATTCCTTTCTTCGCTCCTCCTCCAATGCAACCCCTGTGCGGTGGCAATCAGAGAGCCAGATCGGTGGCGGCGGATCTGTATATGTGCACCGCCCGAGCCGAAATTGCCGCTGCCGTTTGCCACTGCGAAATTATCTGCCAGTTCTTTCTGAGCCATGAGCGAGACGAAAAAATTCTGTGATAGCGCACACATGTGTTGCTCGATTTCTTTGCCTCAATCTATCGAAAAGGTGAAACAGCTTATTTGCTGCGCTCAAATTTCGCATTGGAAGTAACGTAATCGTCGGTAATTTTTTATATGGGCAGAACCAATGCAACCATAATAGAGTTGAACGTTGAGCTAGTTGGTCACACATCTCTTGGAAGAAGGCAGCAGAGCAGGTTACAACATAAAATATAAGAAGCACACACAAACACGAGGACAATGTTGCACTGACAACTACATTGACCAGAACCTGCATATCTTCTCCGTTCACTTCAACGGCACCAAACAGAGCTAAAGGGACGTGTGTGCGGGTTAACGACCAGGACTTCAACTCTGGATGCAAAACTTCACACCGGACTAGGTACTCCAAGTGTATTTAGGGGACTGTTTATCAGATTTCCTTGCAATATTGAAAGAAATATATTGGACAGACAGGAAGCTGTATCAATGACAGGATTAGAGAACACGCTATGGCAGTATCGGACAAGTCTGGCACTAATCTCACAGTGCACTACAAAAACTGCGTTGTTTGTAGAGACCAAAAATGTCCAGCTGACCTTCACAATGTTAAGGTTATGAAAAGGATGAAGGATAAGTTAGCAAGAAAAATTTATAAAGCATATGCAATCAGTGACTCGGGAGACCAATGTGTCAGTATGCCTTCAGTGATACTGCTGAAGAAGGAATTAGAATTTCTGTGCAAACCGGCAGGACATTAAAAACAAGGAAGAAGATGGCTGCAGACGTGAAGTGAAGGGAGAAGATGTGCCAGTTCTGGTCAATATAGTTGTCAGTGCAGCGTTGTCCTTGTGTTTGTGTGTGCTTCTTATGTTTTGTGTTGTGCTGCCTTCTTCCAAGAGCAATGCAACCAGTATAATTTCAGTTGCCAAACTTCAGGGTTTCTCTGGCTCAGTAGAGGCTGCAAAGTGGCAGCCTCTAGATTTGATCTGTGAAGCTTACTTTATTACAAGGGCACTTCAAAACATACCTCCTACAGTTGAAATCGTCAATACTTCAGCACGGAAACCTAGCCCTACTTTGGCATTGTGAAGTGGCATCCATGTGGGAAAGAGTGATCTTTAAAAATAGGCTGTGTGACATATTGCAATAGAAACAGTATGAAGGGAATGACTGCCACCTTAAATTTTTACCCCATTGGGGTGGTGAAGTGGTTAGGGTACTTGACTACTGTGCCCAGGGATGCGGGATCACATCCCGGCCTAGGCGGCCGCTTTTCGATCGAGGCGAAAAGCTAGGCGCCCGAGTGCTGTGCGATGTCAGTGAATGAAGAAGAACCCCACACGGTCACAATTTGCGGAGTCCTCCACTACAGCGTCTCTCATAGCCTGAGCTTCTTTGGAACGTTACACCCCACAAACCTAACCAAACCAAACATTAGATTTTCAACAAGGATTGTGGACCATCTGCAAATTGTTTTAGAAGTCAAAATAAGACAAAATCTTGCACAACTTGCACAGTAGTGAAACAAGGAAGATACCAGTGTCAATGAAACATTTGGACATGACATCACAGAAACTTATAATGCGAAGTTTCCAATATGCAAGGATTAGGGCACAGAAAGAACCCCAGGTGGTCGAAGTTTCCGGAGTCCTCCACTATGGCGTCTCTCATAGCCTGAGTCGCTTTAGGACGTTAAACCCCAAAACCAAACCAAACCAAAAAAATCCTCATGCCAAACATCTCTAGTGAGATTCCTTGTATCTAGTTTATTGTGATAACTACTACTTTGCAGTACAACATGGAGTGAAACTGAGCACGAGTGGTGATGTCATTCATTGTGTACTACATTTTCCTGAGTACATTTCACAACTGTGTTGCTTCCAAATGTTGGAAGTCTGAGTATTTATGTTTGCATTATGGTGGTACCTAGGAGCGCTTTTGAGTAATGCGCAAGTCAGTGCGGCACCCTGCAGGTGTGCTTCTGCTGTGAACTGAGCAGCCTTTCTAATTTATCCAATGACCCATACACCTACATCAGTATGATTGACCAGCAGAGCTGCACTCTGGTGGTATCTGCAGAGTGGCACTGCAGGCTATATACCAGCACAAAGTTATTTTCGTGTATTCCACAGATTCGATGAAGTGCAAGGCTGTTCATGCTTATATGAATGCTCAAGATGATAAGCTTCAGATAGCACTGCACTATCAGACACATGCGGCACCCTTTATTTCCTACAATTCGCTCCACACCCCCATGGTGCAATCAAATGCAATGGAATGAATGGTTAAGTACTGCCACCAAAGTGCCCTCCGTCTCCTGCAATGATGTAGCATGTGTCATTCATGGTGGTTTCATAGCATGAACAGCAGCAAACCACATCACACACTATACCATGGCATGCAATAATTAATGACTACAGAAAGTGCGTGCATTGAGAACCGCGGTCTGCTTATTATTACTATCTGTAGCAAAACATTTGCAGCATTGCAGGAGAAAGCAACTAACGTTTAAGACTGACAACGTTCACATGCGTGTTAGAAAAACCGGCAATCGATACAAGTGCCGCGACCTCGAACTCTATCTACCCGTCCTTAGCTGTGACCATATACAAAGCGACCGAATGAGAGTCGACACTGACCACTGTTTCTGCAGCACCGAAGCTGTTCATTAATATGCCTTGATGCCCCAACCAGCACAAGCAGAATTGTTGCGATGCCCCTGGCCAGCAGCTATTGATAATACATAAAATACGAAGGTAAAGCAATGCTGAACTATTGCAGCAGTATACTGCGTGGCACACATACCACTGTGCTCATTTTAGTGCCTTTCTCGATATTGTATGCATGTCCTCGGCAACGCCCAGTATATCCTCTGAAGCATGGCTAGGACATCAGGAAATTTCTTACGATGCCACACAAAGCAGTTTAATTAAATATGCACAATTCCGACTAACTCATGGGAGTCTGCCCTCTCGATGGCGGCATAAGGGAAGCAAACTGTTTCTTATGATGCTCTTAATTAAAATCGAAGTACGTAGCGGAATAACGAGCTGTAGGCGCATCGAAAGCAATGTTTATTGCAGAAATTATCGGAAGCTTCTGACGTACACTATAGTGGTCATTCCCGCACAAAATTTATGTTGTCGAAGTAGAAACTCGCATTTCTCAAATCTCTAGCAACAGTTTTGTGACTGCTTCTCACCAATTACGAGGCTCCCTGAGGGTTGCTAGCATGCTGTTTCTGATGCGCGCATCGTTGCTGGCATGCCGACGCCAAATGAGCCCCATCCTCCAGCCGAGGCAACTGACTCACGACCGGGAACAATGCCGTGAGCGCGACGGCAGAACACTGTAGCTATGGTGGCTGGACTAGCGACCAACGTAGCGACGGCGAACATGCGTGACGCCATATGCGTTTGGAGCGTAGCTGTTGCCACGGCAACCAGCGGCAACCGAGGACGAAAGAACTGACGTAATGTGTAGGGGTGTGCGAATAGTACTTTTTCCAAACCAAATCGAATACGAATAGTGCACTCTTGCTATCGAATCGAATACGAATAATGTACCTAAAAAGCGAATCGAATACGAATCGAATAGTGAAAGCAGCGAATTGAATACGAATCGAATAGTGAAAGCAGCAAATCGAATACGAATACTCTGGAAGTTATGTTCATATCATTTGTACGTTGATTACAAAACATTAAAAAGTGTCTGAAATTCAATTTTATTCAAAATACTGTTTGATATATAGTACACAACAATGTACAGCTGCGTCAACCTTGACTACAGGCGAGATAAAGTCTAAATATTTAACAGCAAAAAGATTGCACAGAGCCATAAGCAAAAGAAAATAGCACTCAGTAAAGTCAAGTGGAGTTGGCAGGAGTTAATAAAATTACTAGATGCAACTTGGCTAGAAGTACAGCCTGGCACTACTAGAATGCACAACTAGAAATTGAGTACTGTCAACATGGCATCAGTCAAACAACATCACATCAACTAAGATAAGACTTTCTCAGACTAGTCATCAAAAATTTTAAACATGCTTGACTAGATTAAGGCCCTAACACTGCGGGGAAATCACACAGAAAATGCAGATACATGTCTAGATTAATCTGCAGTTTTTATTTGAGCCTTTAATGACTAGGACTGAAACTTGTTGCAACAGTTATGAGAAACGACCATTCACAAAGATAAAATTTGATATCCCAAAAGCTGGAACATTAGAAGTAGTGGAGATGCAGTGAAACAAAGCGCATTTCACAAAGATGTAAATGAGTATATGGAACACTGGGCATGTTGCAATGGCAGCACTATACGTAAAAAAAGTGTTTTAACTATGGGAACAAAATAAAGGCAGTCTTGTGCATCATAATATAACTAGGGATATTCACCAACAAATGGTTCTGGACTGTAAAATTGCACAACAGGTCTGTTGGGAAATGTTATGGAAGCTTCGACCGCACTGAGTTGCCGTGCAAGAAAACAAGGTGCTCCACACTGTCCGATGAAAGTGATTCCCGCCGACAAGTTACTGTGTTGGAGCAAGTTGAGAAGAGTCTCTCGCTTGCCACCTGATAGCCGGAATGGCAAGGTACTTTCTGGCAATGGTTGCAAGAGCTCCATACTTGATTTTTCCTTCTGTTTGCCACCACTGAAATGGACTGCTATCACGAGGCAACACAGGGGCCTGAAGATAGTTGGACATTTCTTGCATCAAAGAGCAAGGTTTTTCATTGTGTTTTGATGATACCAAAGTATTAAACACTCCCCAAACGGATGACTGCTCTCCTCTCCAATCCATCTGCTCCTGTGCAGAAGTTTCTTGCGAGCCCAACTGTGACAGCCTTGACTCTTCCTGTTCCTGAAGTACTGAATACAAGAGGGACCGCATGTGCCCCTTTTCTTGCTGGTCGCTGCAGACATCCTTGAAATGAGGGTCAAGCAGAGTGGCAACAGCATGAGGCATCTGTGTGCTTATACCTTGAAATCTTGCTTTCACAGACCTCAGGAGGTTCTTTGAAAACTCTAGCTCCTCAGCTCCACTTGCCTCTTTAGAAAGCAGCACCTGAATGCAGTGAACAAGGGGAATAACAAGAGACAATGTTGGGGGGAACAAGCAGAGGTAGTGGCTTCTTCAATCGGTTGCAGCACTGACACGAACGCTGCTACTTGACGCCATTCAAGAGAGGTCAGGTTGTGAACAGAATCTATATTTCTGCCAAGTCTACTGTCACAGCTGACTTCAGCTTATGCAAGCGCGCTAGCATGGCGTATTCACTATTCCATCTTGTAGGAACATCTTGTATCACCTCCAGTGGCTCCTCTATGCCCATTCTCCTTTGTATTTCTTGCAGCCTTGTTCTCGCGCTGCTGCTTCGTTTGTACAGCCCAACGATAGCCCGTGCTTTTCCACACACGCTTGCGAATCCGTTGCTTTCTTTCTTCGCGTCCTGAACACAAAGTTGCACAGTGTGCGCGAAACAAGCAACGTGCACCCAGGGAGTTGGCCCAATCGCGGACACAAAGTTCCGAGCATTGTCAGTCACTACATAGCAAGGAAGGTCCTCAGGTACGTCCCACTATTTCAAAACGTCCATGAGTAAAGAACGCAGGTTCTCTGCAGTATGGTTTGCACACAGATGACGGCACGCAAGAACAAAACTGTGCGGCACGAAGTCGTCACTCAACACGTGGCACGTCACAGACACGTAACTGTATCCAGCTCGCGACGTCCAGCCGTCAGTTGTGATGGCGACAGAGCCTACATCCGTGCTGATGACGCTGTGCAGCTTCTCATGGACGGAGCGTTTGACAGCGTTGTACATTTCAGGCACGACGGTCCTCGAGAATGTCGTGCGACAGGGGACCTTGTATTCGGGGACCGTGTACCGCATCAGGTCTTGAAACCCTGGCTCTTCGACAATAGAGTAGCTATGCAGGCCACTTACAATGAAAGAAGCAATTTTCACCGTAAGTGCCTTGGCGCGGGGGCCCTGAGGGTTCAGCAGTGGCTTGAAAAACGAACTAGCACTTGCCTGTCTTGTCTTTGATGTAGAACGCTGCTGAGCAGCAGATGCTCCGCTCTCATACTCTTTGCGGGCTCCCGGATGCCGTCTGAGGTGGTTGATCAAAGGCGTCGTTGTGTTAGCTGGCGTTTTGAGAACCGCTCCGCACAAGACGCACTTGGACGAGCCTGCCTCTACACGTTCGTAAAAAGCCCAAACACCACTGCGTTTCTTTCGGCATGCCGAAGTCGCTGTTTCACCTTCATTCATGACGAGGCAGCAAGAGGCGTCGGAGCAGCGGCGTCAATCGGCGCGCAGAAAGCAGCAGGCAGAAACAGACCAGCAGTATAGTTCCGTTTTACTTGTGGCGTGCGCGCAGGAGCAGCGGAGCGGTAGTGGTGGTAGCGGCGGCGCTGCGGTAGAGCGCTATAACTCGTGGAGTAATAGATCTGACGGGAAAACGCTGATCTCCTCTAGGGGGCGCAACTATTAATCTCTACGCACATTGTCAGTTGCTGGTTGTTTTTATCTGCAACAATTACGTTTCAACGAGTTTATTTAGTGAACTAGATTGCATGATACAATATATCAGAGATTACGAATGGCTGAGCGACGCTTTCGTCCGACTTGCGTCCGCGTAACCCGCCATACCGAGGCCATAGAGTTGCGCTTCCCCTGCTGTTGGCTCTTCAAACTAGTTATCGCCGAGCACGCGATCTCCTCATCGTCCTCTTCTTTTCAGTGACTTTCGTTGCTTTCGTTCTTTCTCAATTAGCTCGCGTGCTCCCCTCTAGCTGGCGCTAGGCGATTACAACTGGCGCTAGGCGACCTGAGATATATAGTGGAGAGATGTATGAGCATGAGCTGACAACATTCATGCAACTCTCATGTCATGCGCCACTCGCATAATAAACTTAACCTCAACTATTGATGATGAAAGTGAATTAAATTTTCAGGGAATAAACATGTAGCGTTACTTCTCGGCAGATTAGAGACGTGTGAACTATGACACGACTACGAGAAGTTGCCTCCGCGATTTGTGATATGTCCAATCTTTAAGAATGTTTCCATGCGAATGGACCGTCTCGCGGCCACGCTGAAGCATGTATAGGCTCCCTAAAACGGTGATCTCTGCTTCTCGCGTAGGTTTATTGCGGCAGCAAGCTGTGCCTGCGCGAAGCTGACGCTGCCTTCGCGAGAATGGTCGGAGGTAACCGAGACGTTAATTTATGCCAGTTATTCGAAAAGTATTCGAAAATTATTCGAAAATTTGCGAAGATATTCGATCAGTTTCGAATAATTTTCAATTTCCACTATTTGATTCGTTTAACGAATCGAATATTATGATATTTGATTCGATATTCGAAAATTTCGAATATTCGCACACCCCTAGTTTTGTGACGTCTTGGCGATGGCGACGATGATGATAGTGTCTGCTCTCATCTGGGCTGGGAACGGAATGTCGCGATACGGCTGCGTATAAGCGCTTAAGGGAGGTAGGCAGAGCCGCCACGACCCGTACGCATCGCATTTGTGAATTTGGGGCCTTATGAAAAGCAGATCTACATTATTTTGTGAATGCAAACGATAGCACAACATAACCCAGCACTTTGTTTGTAGCGTTTTGGTCTCAAGAGAATTTTGTCGACATCATAGCAACCACCTTCACGGATGCATTATTGCCGTTTTGTCCGTTTTAGGTAGAACAGAGCAGCTGTATGCTCTTTTATCCAGGGTTCCTACGTATGATTTACGGATTTTTTTACAGTGCACCTGGTGTGCGACCGCTTGCACTGGCGCTTCAAGTATTGCATCAAAGCTGTCACTTGAAACGAAAAGTAGGAAAGGCAGAGCAACTGTGGGTTCAGGGTGTGTGTATAGCTAGAGTTGTTCAGCTTCTTGAGGCCAAGCTGGAAGTAAATGGAAGAAATTAAAGTGAGGCGTCTTTACAAGTGACCATGTCACATCTCTCTTTTCACGGGCTCGCTGTTCCCCATTCTTTAAGGTACGCAGTTTACAAGACAACAGTGTAATTGCGCTGATTATTATTATGTGCGCGAAATAATGCTGTGTTTTTAGCGGTAATTTATACTGCTGGGCGACTAAGAAAGCACGGCGCTTCGCCGCGCAGAGAATTATTTTTAATAACGCCAATTATTTACTGCCTGAGGACATAATGGAATATGCTCTAGGACTTATCTAGAGAAATTCTGTAGGCCTTCTCTCGAAATAAAGCTTTCTTTGTTTTTTTCGGTGCCTCCTCATCACTGCATGTCATGTGAAACCTTGCAAGGGGCAGATACAGCATGCGAATCCTAAAGGCCCCAATATAGTCCGGCGTTTTCGACGCGACTGGCAGAGCCGGCGACGTCGGCTACGGTACGTCGGCTACGACGGGCGCGTCAAAAAACAGCCGCTTCTACAGTCCGGCGCGGCTGGCGTGGGGCGCCACGGCGCGCATGTCTCGAGGTCTGGTACGTCTTCGGTGTGCATTTTCGAGCAGACGACAGGGCACCTGCAGGGAGGAACTGGCTGCCTATCAAGACACTAATTACTGTTGTGATCAAGGCAATGATGCGATGTGTTTACTGCGAATGTTCAAATGGCACAAAGCATGTACAGCCAGCCGTGGATACGTCCAGCCCAGCAACGGTCTGAGCCCGCGTCGACGACGGCTACAGACGGAACGATGATTGTGTACCTGCGTGTTTTACTGAAAACTAATCATAATTTAAGTATCTGTACGATTACAGAAGAGTTATAGATTACACAGTAATGAGGATCACTTTCTCGGCCAGCCGCAGTTCCTGAAGAATTCCATAAATTTCGCGAATTCCCTGGTTGTTGAGCCGCTGACGTTCCGTGTGGCCAAATCGAGTACGGCCTTCGATTACGGCGTGTACAGGTCACAACTCTATACGAAGCCGCTTCCGCAGATTTTGGTATTCTTCAACTGAATGTACTGCAGATAAGTGAAACAACACCATCGTTACACCTCCTAGAGCAATGCATTAAAACGTGTATGGCACACGCACCGCAGCGAAGAACTCACAGCTGTGCACGGCCGCACTACTGACAGTTTGCATCCCAGGCATTTTTCTTTCCTTTGAACGTGTCTGTAGTCAATCCGCTTGGTATCATAGACGCAGGGCTGCCCTCGAATGCCTTCTAGCAGCTTTTCCGCAACAGTGTCTGAAATGCGCGAGTGGACGCTGTCTACATGCAAGCCGCCATCTTCACTGCGCGTGAGGAATGCTGGGATGCGCGGCCGACGCGGCTGACGCGGTCGGCGAGAAATAGGCGAGATTCCATTTGCGCGTCGGCGACGTTGGGCCGCGTCGGCTCGCTCTCGCTACGTCTATCATGCCGTGACGTTGGACTATAGACCTCGGGTTTTCGCCGACGTAACGTCGCGGAGGCCGACGTGCGCGCGCGCGTGCGTTACGTCGGACTATATTGGGGCCTTAATACGTGTTTACCGCGGCATCTTGCATCTCTCCGGCTCAACCGCTGAGTCGTTTTGTGGTGAAACTGCACACGGAGCTTTGATAATGCGGTAACGTTTATTTGCTCGCAGTAAGTTAGGTAAGGGTGCTTTTAATTCGTTGCTACTGCATACAATGCAAACCCGCAATCTGCGCCAGTATCAGGGGCCGAAAGCTGCCAACGCCGGCATATGATACCACGGGTTCGCACATCGCGCACTACCGAGCCAGGTATAGTACAGTTGTCTTAGCTAATTTACTATAAGACAAAAGTTCACACGCTAGAAACGTACTACGTGACAAAACGAGTTTGATGCAATCAAGTCAACAGTTCAGACGGCAGGATTTTAAGAGCCGCCATAGTATTGATACATCACAACAGTGACTAACTCATTGCTCCTGTGAAACCGTCGTTAACTTCACCATAGTTACTGACCACCATTTGCTATGCTGGCTCATCGGACTTCGCGATCCATTTCGTCACCTGGCGCGCTGGGCATTACGCCTACAAGAATACAACTTTGGTGTCGCATACAACAGCGGACGACATCACAGTGATGCCGACTGCTTGTCAAGGCACCCATTGCCGACTTCCGTTAATGATGAAGGCGGCTTCGACGGGTGTTTAGCCTCAATCGCGTCGACGTTTCCTAGTATGGAGACCTTTATGTGAGAACAACGCAACGACCGGTCATTACAGTGTCTTATACAAGAGGCAGTAGGAAGAGCGGAGTCAACGCAGTTTACTATCGAAGATGGTGTTTTATTAAAGTACTACTCAATTGACGGTGCTGCCCTCCTTTAGGTCATCCCAAAAAGTCTCCGTGCACAAGTTTTGCATGCCATGCACGATGATATTACCTGGACATCTAGGCTTCTGTCGCACCCTGCACCGAATTCGCCAGCGTTTTTATTGGCCACAAATTTATAAGAGCACCAAGCAATATGTTGCGACATGTGAAAAATGCCAAGGACTTAAGGCACGCATCACCACGCTGGCCGGACCTTTACAACCCGTCAAGCCACCTACCTCACCTTTTGAAAAGATTGGAATTGACTTGCTCGGTCCTTTTCCAAAGACTGTGGAGGGCTGCAGCTGGGTTATCGTCTACGTTGACTAATTACCAGATACACGGAGACCACTGCTCTCGCTACCGCAAAAGCTGCTGATGTTTCGTCGTTTCTTTTGCATTCCGTTATTCTTCTCAACGGCGCACCCCGTGTTATTATAAGTGATCGTGGTCGGCAATTCACTGCTGATGTCGTGGAAGAAATGCTCCGACTTTGTGGTTCACACTACCGACACTCGACACCGTATCATCCGCAGACCAACGGTCTCACCGAGCGCACCTACCACACCTTGACAACCATGCTGTTCATGTACGTCTCGTCTTACCATCGCAACTGGGATTCAGTGCTATACCGTATGTGACATACTCTTATAACACTGGAAATCATGAAGTTACCGGCTATTCTCCTTTCTATTTACTCTATGCAAGAACTCCTCACGTTTTCTTAGACACCATCTTCCCATTTTTCCCCAACGACGATGCGTCTGTTTCCCAGATACTATGCCGTGCCGAAGAAGCCCGTCGTATAGCCCGCTTACACACACTGGCTTCTCAAAGCCGCTCGAAAGAACACTACGATCTGCATCATCGTGCAGTTGCTTACTACCCTGGAGACTACGCCTGGCTTTGGACGCCTATTCGCAAGCGAAGATTATATTAGAAGTTTATCTGCAAGTACGATGGCCCCTTCGTTGTGTTGGACCAACTGAATGACGTAAATTACGTTATCGCCAAAGTCACGACGGATAACCGCCGATCCCGCAAGACATATGTTGTTCACGTGGCTCGCATGAAGAAGCGCTGCCATCTTCGATCTACCTAATTTTCTCGAGGACGAGAATCGTTTGCCCGGGGGGAATTGTTACGCCGCGTAGCGGCGCACTTAGAAGCAGCAGAAGAAGTAGCGGGGAAAGCGAGGCGCGCGCAGACTGTTCATATGAAGTTCACCTGTATTAAAGCCATTTCATCCGTTACGATATCATTGCTGTGCTTCATTAGTCTTTTGTTGATAGATATGGCAAAGAGAAACACACTCACACTATATAATACAAGAACCCCGTCATAACATGTACAGAAATCGTCATATACTACATTCCACTATCTTCTGGCAAGGTATACATTGGCGAAACTGGCAGATATATCTATAAAAGACTGATTTATAGAGTGCAGCCCTGATAATAAAGTTTCATCATTGTTTAAAGTTTCACAAATTGGCAGCAATGAAAAATGTTGCCCAGTGTTTGAACAAACACCATTCTTAACAAATGCTATAATAAGCTGACACGCAAAATTGTGGAAGCAGATATGATCGTGAAGCTCAAAAATGAATGGGCCAGCACAGCCTGTTTTCCTCGCAAGCACAGATTGCATTCACCTGTGATTTATCCGATTCTATCCTTAATTTCATCAACGCCCTTTACATGAACTCATTTTATATACCTTTTTTATGTCTGATTCAGTGCTTTTTGTCCTGTGTTTTTCTCCCTGTTCTGCCCTCGTCCTGTTATGTGCTGCTTAAACTGGTGGAAAACTAACTAGCCCGACAGCTTGTCCTATGTGTATTGCGCACCAACGAGCCATACAATCTGTTATTCATCAATGAACCTTTCATACCGAGTAATTCTGACAAAGGCCACGTTTTACGGCATAATAAAATTTGCTCGTATGCTGCATGTGTGTGTTACATAAGTTGATTTCTCTGACTTTATTCCTTTAGCATGTGCTGTGGAGGTGACTGACCTGTACCAGCAAGCAGCAGAGTGTAGTTCAGTTTGAATTGTAATAAAGGCTCCCTTCCCTCATAGTACTTTGTTTTACTTTCTACAGTATACAGTCAGGGGAATGTCCAACTTAGGGCAGTGTACTCGTACCTACTGCCGAGGCACTGAGTCACAGATAACTTGCAACTTTGTGGAAAGAAATGAACTTAATCTGTCAGTTTTTATTAGGCTCTATGAGTGCTCATATCATAGCGTCTACTTTGTATAATGCGAAGACATTTTACGGTAAGGTACGTGCAGTGTGTTTGGAAAACAAATATATTGTATTTCAGTCTTGCCCCAGGGGTGCCGTGATTAGGGCGCTTGACTGCCATACCTAAGTATGTGAGATCAAATTTCGACTATGGTGTTTGCTTTTCTATGAAGATAAAAAGGAAGGTGCCTGTGTGTTGCGCGATGTCGGTGCATGTTAAAGAACCCCAGGAGGCTGAAATTTTCGGAGACTTCCGCTATGGTATCTCTCATAGCCCGAGTTGCCTTGTGATGTTAAATCCCATAAACCAAAGCTATATTGCACTTCAAGAAATAATCTTCTGTTCCTCATGGGTTATAAATTGCGAAAAATATATACGCTTACTCTTCCAGCTACATATGCTAAACTTTATGAGGTTGTGGGTTCGGATCTTATTAACAATTGGCTGTATCTTTTTTTTGCTTTCTCATCAATCAAGTTTCAGTCATAAAATAATTAATATTCTTTTCCCATTAATCAACACTGCAAATCGGAAAGTAGGAATATCTTATTCTTTCCTTCGTTTTAGTGATGATTGGCTTTTTCCCTGTCTATAACTTTGTACTAATCTTTCTGTCAGCCATTTATGAAATGTGTGATCCATGGGATGTTGCAGTCCTTGCACACCTGCCTGTCACATCTGGATACATGAACAGTTTGCGATGTGAAATATTCCTTTATGTTCCACTAATTCCTATACTCTTTCTCGAAGACGTTTGCAGCATAACCAAGAGCAGGGCAATCAGGCCCAATCCTGGCACCTCTGATCTCTGTGCACTATAACAGTTATGTGTGCTCCTACTGTTGACCCAACCAACTGGGGGTGTGGCGACGCATGTAGGAGCGCAATGTTCTATCATAGTGCATACGATTAATGGCTCAGGTAACCCTTGCATTTCATAAGGCTGCAGACATCCCCTGAAAGGAAGCATCAGTTTATGAATGCAACATTTTGCTTGATACCTGCTACATAGTAAAACTGCCATTGTGAAAGCATTCAGCCTTACTACCCCTGACTGCAAATCATATGCTAGTTGTTTTTTTTTTTGTAACTTTAGAAGAGTTTTCTTTATTTCTTACTGTCTGGCAGGCACGGCCTTATAAGAGAGAGGAGGTGCACACAGGAGAATCTACGCTCTCGCCTCTTAAGCCCTGTGATGACAGGCTATAATTTAAGGCAAGCCCAAAATTGTAGTCTGCTTGTTTTTAAGTTTCAGCTTTTCAGAATCAGAGTCAGAATTTTATTTCAGCATCGCATACACAATGCTGCGGTTGCAGGTAAAAAGCCTTCTGGAAGCTTGACAAGGCTTTCACATTCATTGCCTTTAAGCATGTATGCTTAAAGGCAGTGCACGCCTATTATTTACATTGTAATAGCAAGTTGTTAAACAGGAGTGAGCTGTTATATTTCTCCACAATCAATTACAAGAAATTGCTTCTCAATATTTCTTTTCCTTTTTTCAAACTTCTGCAAGCAGTAGTTGGCACTGCACCATACTAGTTTTACTACTTGCTTGATTTTATTTTGTGTACTATGTGCATTGTAAATGCTTATGTAATGCCACGAGGTTTCATTGCTATGTGGCATGAAAGCTACAGAAATAGGGGGTTCCATCTTTCAATATTATTTTCATCACTGTGTTAAAAACATCTGACCCTTTCATGATGTTTTTTTTTTCAGAGAAACATCCCATCTCGGACTAAAAGTTCAAGTGAGAATATCGCATTAAACACAGTAACCATCACACTGCATGGAGCTTGTACTATCTTTAAGACTGAGAGGAAGCCTTATTATGCCATGAATAAAATTTTTTGAATCGGCTTTGCAGTCACTGGTTTCATCGTGGTGTGCATCTAAACATGGTTGGGTGTGACCAAATTTGAGCACCCAATGGGCTATTATACAAACCTATGACCCCAGCCGTTTATTAGTAGGCTACAGTCATTACGCCCCGATTCTTTTGCATATGCATAGTCACATGTATGCTAAATCATTGCAATTTGTGAGCTTATAGTGAGCTCAAAGTATATTACTGGATATTATTGGCTATGATCATTGCGGCCTGCTTTATAAATGGACAGAAACCTTCATATGCATATATCCTTAGCAGGTCCTCTGGGGATATTCGACATGGATCTCCATGGGAGATCTAAACAATTTCATTTCGAGATCAGTCGGACGTTCGTAGGAGATCCATCGCTGGTCGGCGGATCTCCCACGGACATCCGTATATCCGAGAACAGACGTACGTCGAATGTTCACTGGATGTACAGTGGTCTACTGGGAGACTTTATTGGGCTGACTTGCACCCTCAAAAGAACTAAGCAACTTGGCGGCGGCAGTAGCAACAAACTTGCTCCTCGATCGTCGAACTAAGAATGCCCGTCGCACTTGTCAACTCTCAATTTAAAGGCTGCTCAGAACAATCAAGATAACGTCGCAAACTGCTACTAGCAAAACCTGGAACATTGTAGCAACATACGCGGCTGATCGGAATCTTCGAGACAGATTTCGGCGCATCTTGCACGACAAAGAAACTGATAAAGGTGCGTCTCGCGACATCGACCATCAACAAACAAAGAATACAGAACTGATACACGATTCAGAATCAGAGGGATAAGGCCGCATGCCGGCGGCTGCCAAAAACAGCAAATACAGTTTTGTAGGTTTCGCGGCAATATCTCGCACCAGAGAGCCATGGACGACCTGTCGGCACTGAATGTAGGGGCGAAAACCTAAAACTATGTCACAAAATTTTTAATGGATGTAGTGCCCGCTTTAGAGGAGTATAGACACCAATCTTAGAAGCGTCAGACGGAATACGGTTGTTTCTTGGTTATACAGAGATGTTCCCCAAGTAATCCCAACCTCTCATTTTGCCGCAAATATATTTTAATTTGATTTATATACTACCAAGACAAAGACTTCGTTTTTCAAAACCCATCGACAGTGGCATCACTGTGAAGAAAACGTGTACATAGGTAAAAACATGACGTCATCAAACAACTGTGACAAGGAGTCAGCAGAGCAAAGACCAGTGATGGCACAGGATACATCATCATGTCTGCCCTGTCTGTATCGACTGGGTTGCCCAGGGAAAGCTCTGCGCTTCTGCTCGCTTGACTCGATGGCTTTTCACACTGTCTTCGTTGCAACATGTTACAATTACTTCACTTGGCGCCAATTTCGCGGTCGGCGTGTTTTTCAAGAGCATTGCTCGGGTATACTTTGCGCACGCGGTCCACAGATCGGACTCCGAAAAGGGGAAGCACAATTTATTTACTCGTTTGATTGACGCCGCACTCGGGCAACTTGAACCTGGTGTACATTAGGGCTGCCGACTGTACTCGGGTTCCAAGAGTATTCCTGCACAAGCGCACAGCTTTCGGTAATGGCGCCACCCGCTGGCGCTCCAGGAGAAGTGAACTGTGCTGCCGCTTCCTGCCTACCCTAGACGTCCCTTGGCCTAGCTTGTTTCACAACGAAGAGGCAGTGGAGGACGCTTCGGAATGGATTAACACTGTAATAAATGTAGGACTTTCAGGCCGCTTTACTGGGAAGCCTATCATATAAGATATACATCCTTTATTCCAAAGATGCCTTCGGCAGAGGAGCTAGCAGACGCCAGGTGGGTCGCCCAGGATAGCAGCAGCAAAGTGGATGTAGAAAAAAAGCTCAATGTATCGCAGCAATCACTCTACCAGCACCTCAATATTGGTCAAACAATACTCCCAATTTATTCGTTATTCATGGTCTTTTGTACGGAGTTGTTATGCATGCGAATACAGTCACAAGCAAGAGATTACCGATAGCAGAGGCTATCGAAGCCGATCGCGGAGGCCACAGCTTTGCATGCCCAGGTCGCCTTGAGCTCCAGATGGCGCCACATGCTTGGCCGGCGCCACTCAGTGCTGCGTCGGTACTAATCAGCGCCTGAGCAGACATGAGCATGGGCAGGATGGGAGTCACGCTAGTCATGGTGGCTGACGTTTGGAATCGGGCCATGCTTTTTTTACTGCTAGAACTACTTTTTTTCGGATGCAACTTAGGAGTTCACAGCGCCGAAAACCGGGCTGATAGAGCAGCATCTTCATAGTAATCAGTATATTTGTTCAACATTCTAACCAGCGAATATTTCCTGCACGCAAACCACCAAGCACTCATGGCTGCTTTAGTTTCCAGGTTTCTTCCTTGAAACGCTGGCAAGCGGATCGAAATCAATGTGCTCGGCAGTGTCAATAACATCCGCGCCTTCGGGCAAACAACTTTGGAGAACTTATTATGCTATGCTTAAACACTGCTCGTCAATGACCTTTTCTTGGTCGCGCGATCGCAAACAGACGAAAAACGCTACCCGCATGCGTCATTCATTCATTCATTCATTCATTCATTCATTCATTCATTCATTCATTCATTCATTCATTCATTCAAAAACCTTTATTCATGAGGATGGCCGGAGGCCTAGAGGGGAATGGGGTGGGTTAGGTGAGGTTGAGAGTGCCAGACTCCGACATGAAGTCTAGCAGGGCACTAAGCTTGCGCTTGGCGTTGGTATTCGGGGCTGTCCAGTCTTCGTAACTCTGAATGTGGTGAGCAGATATGTAGCGTGCGCGGAAGCCAGCCGTGCCAGGACAGGTCCTGAACAAGTGCTGCAGGTCAACGGAGTCAACAGGACAGTTGGAGTAGCTGATCTTGGTTTGGCGCCATTGACTCAGGATGTCCGGTGTGTACGCTGCACTGGCTCGCGCCTTGTGAGTTAGAACTTGGGCAGGACGAGAGAGGCCGGAAGGGATCGGAGGGGTAATATCGGGCACAAGGTCCCGCAGCAAACCCCTCCGCTCACATTTAAGCCGCGTGATGACAGAGTCCGGTATGATGGAGACAGGAGAACAGTAAGGGTGGTCCGAGTTGGTCGGGCCCACATCAAGGCTTTGCCGGCGCTCTTCCTCTAGCTGCGCTCCAGGGGCCTCGTGGGCCATTCTGTTCCCAGTTTCTTGTGCGTGATGTCCAGGTGTCCAACAAATTCGTACCGAGACTTGTGGGGTCTCTCGCAGGTTGCGGCAGCGCTGTTTGGTGCGGTGTTGTACTGAGGCCTTGTAAGAACGGGCTTGCAGGGGTTTTATAGCCTCTTGACTGTCGGTGTAGATGTGGATGAAATGATCTGTTGCTTTGGTGCAGTGTTGAAGGGCCTCGTCGATGGCCGTCATTGACTGTGTGTGTATGAGTTGCTAGTTTTGCCAGCCGGAGGCGCTCTAGTGGCGCGCGTTTGCATATTTGGGGTCATCGCGCGCTCGTGTTTTGGAGAGCTCGAAACCGAAACTGGTCGTGATAACGCCCTGCTAATTAATTAATTGAGACGCGTTGGGGCTTTTTGGGTCGCAGCCCCTGGTTTGGACCATGGTGGATCGTTTAGAACAAAAATTTTTGCAACAGAAAATCAACATGTCTATTTTCTTGAAATTCAGCAATAGCACAACATCACTCTTCCCTGCGGGCAGGAGGGGAGAAGCGTTTCGGGGTAGCTCCGCGCTCGGTTGAAACGCTGATTGGTGGACACGCCGCGGCCTGGCATGAAGTTTTTCGCGTCGCGCTCAATGCTTAACCGGACGTGATGTAGCGAAAAAGTAGGTTTGCTTGTTTTTCTTTCGTCCCTAGACGCTCTAGGGAATCGCTAGGTGCCCGCCCGCTCTGGCAGCGCGCGCGATTCCGGTATTCAATTCGTGGATCTGGCAGGTCGCTGCTGCATGGCTGCGGCGCGTTACGTCACCGAGGTGCTCGACAGTGGCGGGCCTGCGCGTTTACGTGAACGCGCTTTCGGCACGCCGATCTGTGCTGTACGTTGGGCGGAATGACGTAGATAATGGCGACGACCTGCGGGAAATCGCAAGCACCGTCAAGTTAAGTATACATTGCGCAAAATTGTCTCGCATTTTGCTTATTTATAAGTGCTGTGTCGCATGTCTTTCCCCACGTGCTTCCAGGACCTCGTGCAGCAGCAGCTAGTGGCATGGACGCTCCTCGTGTTAAAAAAAATACGGCCACGGCTATGAAAGGCCTCCACGAAAACATCCGCCGTCGGCAAACATCCGCCGTCGACTGCTATGCTGAGGCACATGTCTGCCGTGCGCATTGTCAACTCTGATTGAGGTACAAGAACGCAGATTTCTTTGTCGAAAGTTTTGTCATATGTTGCGCATTCATCAAGTCGCTATGTTCATAATTCAACTTTTTTCTACTCTTTTACAGCTCCGTTTCCTGTATGCTGCGAAGAGGCTGAGGATTTTCTTTGTACGCAGCAGCCTATGGTGAGGGATCGCGGCATCGATCAGCCCTCCAAGATCATCGCCGCAACCCTCGTAAATGTCTACAGTGGAAGCATCGCTACAGCATCCAGGGCAGCAGAACCAGGCGCTGTGCACGACATAGTGCACGACTGTTGACGGTGCACGGCAAAGGGCCACGGACGAGTGCAGGGCGTTTTGTTCGCCACGCCGTCACGTCGCTGCGGATCCAAACGGTCCTTTTCAGGGTCGCCCCAATGTTTCCTGGCAGACCGCAGGCCTGCACCCCCCCCCCCCCCCCATCCCGTACTCCTCTTTCCTCTCTATTTATGTTGCACATGGCTTCGTATCAAACGCCGTGGCCACCAAAATACCTTGCGCGCTAGGCCTTTTTACCAGGTTATACATAAATACACGCATGTATAATCGTGTCAAATTTCATTAAAGAAGTGTTACAGTGCTTATTACCTGCCTCCCTCACGCATTCTTACCAGACTTCGTGCAGCAGCTGCAGAACATGTGGCAAGCGTCACTCTGCTGCCGCGATGAACGCCAACTAAACCTATACAACAGGGTTAAAGCTAGATTTTTCTCAGTGCGGTGCAGCTTTGCTCAGTGATGTTAATAGATGCATCGACATCTTATATAACAATTGCATAATCGTCTTGAATATTACTTCTTAAAGTACTGTACTGCATGCTTAATTCCCACTTATCTCGTGCATTCCACAGCTGCGGCAGCTAACACGTGGCCAGCGTCGTTCTCTCCAGTGCTACAGTGACGCAAAACTATAGGCCTCGCGATAGGCTACAACAGACAGCGCGGCTTTGTTCCGCTGTGTATTTTTTTAATAAATGCATCACATTTCGAAGGTTATAGTCGCCATCCAAGGATCACTTAACTCGAGAGCATGGGAAAAGGCAGACGTGTACGCACCAGGATTCGATACCATGCACAACGCCATTTTTTTTAATAAAACATCCGACGCGCTAGGCGTCCTAGACAAGGTTCCAGTGCAGTGTGCCTTTGTATAGTAACCATTCATGGGGGGAGCGGTTGTCATGTTTTCAGTTCACTTTTGTTGGCTGTTTCTTAATTAAAAATTGTCATTGGTCTCTGTGTCTGTCATTGTTTCTAAAGCGCTGCTCTACCCGAACCACGTACGTAGCGACGGCATGCACCGCGGCAGCATGGCTTTGTTCCAAGTTTAACAAAACAGTTTAGGCCAAATCAAAATCAGAAATACCATTTTCAACTTGGATATTGGCCCCCAGTCAACAATTTGGAGTCCAATTCAATGACAACAGTTTGAGTTCTGTTCAGCACTTTGCCAACATTTCGTAGAATTAAGGGAGACGGAATTATGAGAATAGCATGCATTTGTGAAAATCGAACAAACATGCTTCACATCTAACGAACATGTCATGCAATGCTAATAATATAAAAGCTCAATATTCTATCAGGGAACACTATGGAATCTCCTGGTAGAGTATGGAGCACACGTTCGTAGAGTTATTTTCTTGAATTAAGCGCACTCACAAAGGCATGATTGAAACAACTGAGCAGATGCCGATATCTTCAGAAAAATCTAAAGTTCACTGTTTTGTGTTTGATGAGACATATTCAAGTCCCATTCAAGGAATCAGGTTAACAGTAACAGAAACAAATCTTCCTTTATATATTTTGTTTAGTACCTCAAGGAAGATTATTAGGCACACTTTTGCTGAATTTGTACATAAATGACATAATTCATATTGGCAACAGTGTTCAGCTCATCACGTATGCTGATAATAGTGTGTTTATTACTGGCTTTTATCTCAATGAGGCTGTTTTACATTGAAATTATTTACTTGAAAAATCATTTGTCTGGTCCAATTGCATGGAGATATAAGCACAGAAAGACTTGTTTTGAGCCTAAAATAAGAAAATTATGTAAGAGATGGCTACCGATTTATAATAAAAATATTGACCTTGTAGAAACTCGCATAAGTTTTAGTGTGAATTTTTTCATTTGAGATAGGAAATTTATGTAAACAACACTCCAAAAAAAAGATTTCTTCAATGAGTGAGCTTTATCTTGATGTGGTACTTAATTTGCCTTTAATTACAGAAGTATCCACACATAAGGTATTGCAGTTTTGTGTGGGCAAGCACCACAAGAGCAAATATCAATAAAAAGATAATCCGCAGTAAATGTGTGTTTCTTACATAACTGATATTGACCGCCAGTTGAAAACATTACAACTCCTTGCCAAATACAGTATAATCATTTTTAACTATGAGTGCCACTTGTTTAATGTTTACTATTTTTCTTAGCAGGACAGTCAAAGCTTTCTTTATTCGATGGCACTGCTGCCATTTAAAGCCACTCCGTTTTTACCTCAATTTTCCGACCTCTGGTTTCTCCTGCACTTTCACACTCGGTGCAACCTGCAATCAATAAAACACAATCTAATGGTCTCGCCAGTGGCGTAGCCAGAAATTTTGTTCGTGGGGGGGGGGGGGTCTCACGTTGCAGCGCGTCCTCCTCCATATAGAATTTGTCGATGGATCAAATATGATTACTTCCAGCCAATAGCCAATAGCCATTGTGTATTAGGTGCTGCAAACGAATTCTTGAATGCCACGCAGTACGCACTGCCAAGACAAATGTAAAATATTAACTTAATTATAAAAGAACATATATGTATATGACAAACATTGTGGCAGAAATAACTGACATCAGTGCTTCCCTGATTCTGTCTGTTGAATAAGTACGGAAAATATTAAACGAAATCTAGAACTATATCAGTTCGAAACCAGCAAAGCAGTGCATACCGCTGATAGGAAAACGTAACGGCCAAGAAATGAACACTTTGACGGGAAATGCTTTATTGAATCTGTCATCCAAGACGCTTGTTTACATTTTTGTACACGTCCAACGGCCAATGACGCTGTCCTTTTTTCTATTTATTGCACAGGAACACCTGTCACCGGTCGTATACTGTGGGTAATTTAAGTGAAATTATAGTCGCAACAGAGAGCGCACAGAAAAAGCAGGAGAGTTCCGAAACATATGTACATACAAATGCGAAGATATAATGGAATATTATAAATGAGATGATACAACTTGATAAGGGCAAAAAATTATCACTGGAAACAAACTTCACTATATGTATGCACAGAACCTCGCAACGTGACATTTAAATATACGTACAAGTCTCCAATATATCTATGCAACTAAGCAAAGTCACTGCATATGATGCGTCAAACAAGGCACATAAACATGTTGCGCAATCACAGATAGTAAAGTTTAAGCACAGAAAGACAGACGATCTAGGCAAGAACAAAGCTATGATCGCCACGCTTCGGTCGCGACAGCACCATATGGGTAGAATAATAGAGGAAGAATGGAAAAATCAATACATTAAATGTAGATTTTAACTGCCTGCACAGCGACAACAGTTATTCTGTACCCAAAATTAAAGAAGGGTATTGCTTTGGTTAAAAAAAAGTTGCAAAAAGCAGGACAGATGTGTTTAGAAAAAGTTTTATTACACATTAGACATTCAGATTAGACAATCACATCATTGGAGACAATCAAACGTGATAGCAACACATTGGAAAGCTAACTCGAAGAAACATGGCTGAATGCGCGCACGAACATAAACATATCTCATCCCATGACAACGGAAACTCGCTGTGAAAATGCACGCGTGAGCAAGATTGGACGCAGCAGCAGCTGCCTTCGTGCTGCAACTCGAACGGCCATAGCCAGAAAGCATTCAAAGAGCTGCCAGGCAGAATTCACTCGGTCAGAGAAAACGAACGCGCACCGAAATGCGCCGCGTGATGGTGGGGGCAACACAAGAAAAACGCATGCGCTCTGGCTGACCTTGTCAGCCCCCGGGTAGCGAGAACAAGTCTCAATGTGTCGTCTTGCATAGAAGTCAAAGTATAAAAAATAACTAAGAACGTAGTTACCTTTAGTAGTGCCTTGACATGGACGCTTTGGCGCAGGTGAAAAAAACGTTGAAATTCTTTTCTGTGACATGGCGACAGTGACCACGGTGCTTCACCTCATTAGACCTCGCTGCGTGCTGGGAGCGCCCTTGGTTCGCCTGAGATGTCTCTCGCCGGGCCGATGTTCCCGGGTCCTGGCTCGGAAGCCGAGAAGAAGGAGAAGGAGCAGGAGCAGCCAGGGAGTAGAAGTGAAGAAGAAACGTTTTATACAACTTTTTAAATGATCTGACGAAAAAGGAGTTTCGGTGGAGACAATCTGCCGTTTAAATATGGTAGGTTATCCCCAATTCTCTAGCTGGGGAAACAAAGTTTAATCTGTACAGTCCAATCAGCGGGGCACAAGCATGGACTTGAGATGCCGCCCACTGCCGAGGGTGTGCTTGAGCCTCCTCTCACATCTTTCAGTGGCGAGGGCTAGCTTCTCCGATGTCGATGACAATTTTGTGCATGCTGGCGGTGGAAACCCTTCACTAAGGTAAAGTAGCCGGAGAAGTCGTCCGTTGGCTGAGGTCATTTCCTTGGCGTTACTTCTCAGAAGTTCACCCGCGTGCATCGAGAAGTCGGCGAGCAAGGTCAATGCTGATCGGCGACGCGCTTCCAAACCTTTAAACAAAAGAACAGGTTCCCGTGGTCGTCGCCGCGGGTGTCAATAGGATTAAGGTCTGAAAGAGCAGCTCCTCTCCGTCTCCATCGCGAAAGGAGAGGGGGGGGGGGCTTGGGCGCCGCAGTAGGAGACAAAGGATCACTCCGCCGCCGTCGGCGCCGCTTCGGTGCCTTTGGTCACGGTCGCTCACCGGCGCCCGCAAGGTCAGTTTCTGTTTTAAGGGGGATTAAGGTCTTAAAGGGCAGCTCGCCTCCGTCTCCATCCCGAAAAAGGGGATGGCGGGGAGGGGGCTTGGGCGCCTCATCAGGAGACAAACGGTCACTCCGCCGCCATCGGCGCCGCTTCGATGCCTTTTGGTCGCGGTCGCTCACCGGCGTCCGCAAGATGCGTAGGGCGGCGCAGAGCGGTGTAGGAAAAAAAAAACGAGGTGCAATAAAAAAACCAAAACGCTCCTGGGCCAATGTTCAGCTCCTTCTCTTCGGCGCGTAGAAAGAAGCGTGAAAACGAAAAAAAAAACAACCACAAACAAAAAGCGCAACCACGGAGAGAGCATAGTGTACGGGGAGAAGGGCGAGGGAGTACCACTAGGAGCTGCTACAGCACGGTGAGGATTCGCAGAAGGCACGAGAAAAAAGAAAGCCCCAAAAGAGAGACACAGGGATTTTGAGGAAGCGGGGAGTCGAAGGCGAGGGAAATACCGCCTTTGAAACACTGAGCGGGAATGGCAACCTGTCTTGTTTGGTCGTCCACCCCCACCTCCGCGGCCGGCGCGAGTTGACGCGACGAGCCCGCTCGCTATCTAAACGCCCTTGAAACTTAGTGCTCGGAAATGGTTCCTGGCTTTACGTGACTCCGTCTGCATGGGCGTTGCTACGAAATGTAGCCCCCAAGTTCGTAATGTTCGTGCCGAAATGCATTTTCGAACGAACCGGAAAAAGATATTGTAGACAAAACCCAGAATGCTTTCGAGCGCCGGTGGTTGTTTTGGTCGGCGGTGCATGACAGCTAGAAAACATTTCGGGGGGGGGGGGGTGAAGCCCCATAAGCCCCCCCCCCCTGGCTACGCGCCTGGGTCTCACTGATTGAACTTAAACAGGTATTCCTGAAATAGTAAAAGCAGCTATGAATACACTTTTTAGGGTTGTAAAATCAGAAATGTTGCAAAAGTTAAAGAGCACTGCAGAATCTGCATAGGAGCAATGCAAAAGAACGGGTGCTGCTGCAACATTACATCATCCTCCATCGATTGACACCACTCATTAACCTCTACCACTTCTCAATTACGACTGCTGTAGACATGATTTTGCAGACACATTCTGCTGACGCAGTCTGCAGACAGAAATATTTGAACATAGCGAAGTAATACTTTTGCATTAATAGATCTTCCAGCTGCAGGGTCTCTAATTCTTGAACTTTTTTTTTAAATAATGTGTAATTTCTTTGTCCTACTCTGCGGCTAACGTCTGCTGCTCCTTTGTAAATAGGTCCAGGACCTAAGTGCATGAGTTGTTCTATGAAACATTTAATTTAGCTCTTGAAACTAATATGCTCGAATTGAAATCAATGACTCTGGATTGGACTTTGAAATTAATTGCAAAATTTTTAACTGCAAAGACTATTGAAATCTAATATGTTTGTGTGTATTTTTACTAGGGAGCGAAATGCACCAACTTCCTTTAATATCTTAGCCAGCACACGCACAATGCATCATTGAAATGTAGTTTGAATTCCAGTTTTGCCATGCATAACAATTATCCATTCAGGTTGGATGTTCATTAGGAATAATAATGATAACTTGTAAGATGACCAGAACTTACCAGCCCATAATAAAATAAATTGCTTGTTTACAAAGAGTTAAAACTATGCAGTTGGGACTAAGTACTTATTCCAGCTGGGAGGTCATCTGGAAACTGGAAGACATTTGATTATGGAAATTCAATTAGGACTGAAAATTCTAATTGGAAAGAATGAAAAGATGCCTAAATGGAATGAGGGCTTCAGGATTAAAGGGTAAATTCTGGAAACGCGAATGGATATTGCAGGACTCTAACAGGATCTAGAACGCACCTTTTACAAATGAACACTTGAAACTTAAAAGAGTACTGGCTGATACTCACTGCCACAGCTCTCAGAACAACTGACAGCATGGGCAAAACTACAGTAGGTGTTAGTGTAGTATACACCAGTGTTGTCCCTGCGAAGTGAAGAGCCAAAAAGCAGAGGACTGCCATCCTTACTACTGCCAATATAAAAGTCCTTCAGAGTCACCCCATTGTTTCCTGGCAGATCATGGGCCTTCAGCTTCATCGTCATGTTTTCTAATGTTTAGTCTTTTGTAGGATGTATCAGTCCTTCAGTGGTCTTTCATGCAACTCTGCATGACTAATCCACCGATTGCAAAGCCGTTAACCAACAGAGATATCTTTCACTTCATGTGTGGCACAAAACCATCATGCATAAAAGAGGTCATGTGTCACTATTCCGTCTTTCTTTACACTTTCTTTAGCACACTCTAAAACCGTTCCTGCAAAAAAGCTATAACTTCTTTTACGCAAAGCGACATGACAATTATTGTAGCTTGAAACATTTTCAAAACGAAAAAATAAATGCATGAGGCGGCTCACAACCATTGTTTTTTGTAAAATTGTGTTGCTTCATAGGCAGTAACTTGAACAACACTGAAAACATTTCTACATTGCTTTGAAACAACCTAGGCGAAAATCCTAACTGTTGTAACCGGTTTAAGGAACAAAGTTGCAGTTCATACCAGTTGGATAACAATGGATCCCTAACTGGAATTCAACTGGGATCAATATTCATGCGTATAAGGTACCCGTTGCATGCGAGCCTCGCTACCTGTTGATTTCTTTGTTTACAACTCGGAAAGAACACAAAAACGAGGGCACAAGTGCAGATAAGGCGCATGTTTGCAGTCTCCATGACCGGTTGTATTTGTTCCTTTATCTCATGAAAGCACGCCATTTCTAAACCCCAATGGTGTAGGCCTGCGACATCTGGTGCAGTAACGTGGGGTACTCCCCCCCCCCCCTTCTCATACACATATCTGAGTGCAATACCATCACCTACTTTGTCCTCAAGGATTTCTTCGATGGGGGAAGTTCGTTTTTCGTATCGCACAACATGGTGCAAGGCAAGACATTTTTTTCCTTCATTTCTTTTTAAGACTAACATAACAAGCATACCCCACAACTGATAATAAGCTATATTACAAGGGGCATGTCATATTTTTTCTTTTCTTAAGAAAGGTGCATTTACGAAGAACTAAAAAGAGGTTTTTGACAGATGAATTTCCAGATTAGGACCACGCAAATAAAAGGGCATATAAAAACTATGAGAATTGCAACCTTTGAGCATGTAGAAATACTTGGTAACACGTACAGTAACTAAGAAGTGGCAAAGTGGCAGATGCGACGAGGATTATAACATGGTGCCATTGTGAACTATTCCGTTTACATCAAGCATAGCGTAGTGCCAGGGAAAACCTCGAGAACTGGCCAATGTGCTGTATTGCAGTTCATATTTTTTATGCTTCCACAAACTCTTCATAAGGACTGTTGAAAGCTTTGAACATGCACAAGATAACTGCACTTACATCGACCACAGTGACAAAGAATAAAGTAAATACAAACCAGCTAGAATGTTAGACTGAGCGTTCACATGCAAATATAGGCATAGAAATGCTATTTGAGAAATAAGCATGCTAATAGCAAAATGACAACTCAAACACACATAAAATAACTAAAGTTGCAAAAACAAACAAGCAGTCATAATTGAGGCCTTCAATGACTACGCTGTAAATGACAAAGTTTGTAGAGGGACAAGCGCATAATTAAGTCTGCTGCACAAACGAAATAAGCATACCCCTCGATCGATTCATTAAACAATAAAGAAATCACTTGTGTAAAAAAAAGTGGGAAACACTGAAGTCATCTTGCTTTGAGCAACTAATTTCAGATATCATAAACCTTGTTTTGAAAGCGGGCATTGATCTAAAGAGCATAAAGCAAAGAAAAAAAAGAAGCAGCCCAAAATGCTAAAATTTTCATTTTTCGGTCTTTAAGGCTTCAAAGCAGCTACTTGGTTTGTCAGAATCCACGTTTTTTGCCAGCTCACCTTTGAAAGATGATAATGCAGGATCTGAAAGCGTGCACTGACTCATCATAGGTTCTCCTCCTCACAGAATACAACCTCCTCCTCTCGCAGGATACAACAGACACTCATATATTAGGAAGAGCTGCAGGCTGGGGAGAGGCTCTAGAAAATTTCAATCTGGGGAACTCCAGTGCTGCCCAACTGTTGGCCTCTTTGAGTTCATTGCTAGCCACTTTAGTATGAGGTGTCTCAGCCAAGGAATTTCGATGAAATATGCTCTATCAGACTGCTTGTCATAGAAGGATGTAAGCTTCAGAATACATACTTTAGGGCTTGAGAAGTTCCTCAGTAGAATAAAGAAATCTCTTCACTTCAACAGGGCCAGATATGTTCTGCGGCTTCTAAAATCGCTTTTGATTTAATGCAGCAACGGCATAAAATCTATCAGTGCAGTCCAGCACTCCTTTATTTTCTTCTTGCAATGAAAACCCTGAACCTCATACATATTCCCCTACCATACTCGTTTTTAATTTTTGGGGCCTGTCTACTGATATTCTGAGCTCATTTGATTTTACGAGTTTATGCTCAATAGCATTACACACTGTGGCCACAATCATCTTTGAGAAAGAGCTTTAAATCCTTCAACTTTGCCCCCACTTTGTCAAGGTATAGGTGCTTTGTCTGCAAATAAAGTTGTACAGAGTTTACTATTTCAGGTACTGCATGCTATTGGTGCTAGCAACATAGAAAAGCAATGTCACAGACTACTGTAGCCTCCATGCAAATAAAATGTTACCAATGAGCAGTGATGCCTTGCTAACAGAATAAATTTGGTCTCAAAGTGGTCTCCAGCAGCGGAATGACAGTGGGGGTCGTCTGGTTTGATTTCATGATGGACTGACTTGTATCTCTCATTTTAACAATAACCTTCTCCTACAGCAACAAAAGAGAGAAAGAATTCTCTTGGAAAAATAACTTAAGGCCCACAGTATTACAGCACGTGAATTGTTTTCAATATATTTCTCTAACTGCGCTTCCTAAAAAAAGCATCCATGCCTACTCATTTCTCTTTGCATTCTTGCCCTCCCCCCCCATTCCCACCCACACTTCCCTGAGCACTGCACCCGGTGCAGTCCACACACCCCTATAAGGACTGCAAGATTTCTAACCTCTCCTTTATGCTAAGAAAATGCCTTTTTATATCCTGAAAAGCAATCCCACAACATCTGGACAGCCTGAAATTCAGCAAATACTCGTTTTATTCATCTCTACACCTTAGTAATGTATAAGTATTTTTATTTTGCTGTTGATATAGTCGCATAAAAGGTGGCATATGCCCAGAAAATTATGTTAAAAATTGGTTATAGTGCATGCTACCTTTCTCTTTCATAAGTCTTTTGCAAACTGAAGTGGTGGACCACATTAACTTATTCATTGCATTATGCCATCATTGTGCAATTAAAAAAGTGTCCACTTGGATATATTCACAAGTGCTATTTTATAAATAATTGTCTTTAAACTCTGAGGTTGTGTGAAAGAGATATCAAATGGAAGGTAAAATAGTGTAGCACATATATAACTTTATATGTGTTTGTAAGTGTAAGGTATAGCCAAATAATAATGTGAAGAATTTATGGACTGCCAGTAATCAATGTAATGAATGACAAACGTTTACTCAAGGCAATGAAGTTATTAAATCATTTCAGTGTTTTTTATGAAAAACAAATGTAGTGTTTGAATATATAATAAACAAAATTTGTGATGGCAGTCAGCAGTCTGTTTCAGGCTACAAGTCCAGTTAAAAATCACAATTGACACATGATGGATGCAAAACTTGTTGTCGTGAAAGAAATGCAGAAGATGTAAGGCGCTGTTTATTACATATTAGACATGTGAAGGTATGACAAGCTGAAATGGTCCATGCATTGCATTAGAACAAGAACTAAGTCATAAAGATGCATGCATCACATGAATCTCAATTTGGCAGCAAACATATGCTGACACTTACAAAACATACAATGCCATTACTCTTCATGTGATATACACTACAATGTTTTCATGTTTTCGAAAGGCTATGCACAGTTCTGTACTACTTAGAAAGTACATATCTTATAATGCCCCTAGTTACCCAAATATAACATGACTGCCTTAGTAACAATGTACATTTCTTCTTGTTAGCCTAAATCCTGAGGCTGAATGTCCTGAAATCTCGTTGTATTAATTACAAATTTATGATATGCTCCATCAACTTTATTTGAGGTATGAAGGCATTATGCTCTAAGGGCAAGATGGGGATTAGCTTTATTAAACTTAATCTAAAACAAGCCCTGATCAATGTGAAATGACTTACATTGTATTATAATAATTGTTGGAAAGGCACAGTCAATGGGAACGCCACTGTTGGAAAGGCGTAGTCAATGGGAACGCGTCAATCTTGAACACGTTACGATCCCGAGCCTCGCCGGTTATGCCTCGCGAATCTAGTTCGGCGCTTTCTGCAGCTAGTGCTAGAGCCTCTGCTTCCTTTAGCGACAGGTCTTTTATTGCCAGAAGCTGCTTTTGTAAACTCTTTGATCGGACGCCACACACGATGCGGTCTCTGATCATTCTGTCTAGCATAGACGAAAAATTACAGTTCTGTGCTATTTGTCGTATAGCGACAATAAATTCCTGCACGGATTCTTCTTCTTTCTGATAGCGGTTGAAGAACTTAAAACTTTCTGCTATTTCGTTTGGTGCAGGATCATAGTAGCTGTTCAAGGTCTCGACTACCTTGTCGTAGCTCAACGAACTTGTTTTTGCTGGCGCTACTTTACTGCATAAAACTTGAACGGTCTTTGTCCCAAGGGCGGCTACTAGTAAAGCCCTCTTCTTTGCATCAGCTGAGATTTCATTGGCCTCAAAGTACGCTTCTACTTTCACCAGGTAAGCTTGCCACTTATCTTTTTCCTCATCGAAGTCCGGTAGCTTGTGACCCATGTCTGGCGCTGTCCTGGGCCCGATATCCTTGCTTCAGCCTCGTCACCACTGTTGGAAAGGCGCAGTCAATGGGAACGCCACTGTTGGAAAGGCGTAGTCAATGGGAACGCCGCTCCCGAGTGATGAATCTGACAGCGTAGCCAGGCCAAAAGTATGCCGCTTTATTTCCAGATCAAGGGGTATTATATAGTCAGAGGGGTGAGGGAAAAGAAGGAAAGAAAGAATGAAAAGATTGGTGCCGTTGCCGGTTCATAGATGGCGATAGCAATAATCATAGCCCAAATGAGAATAGGATATCCATTAGGCACTTAATTGTTTTTGGCAACAGGGTAACCAAAAGTTGAGAGGTCATCCTTTATTACTACAGCTTATTTAGTTTTTTTTTCTCCTAATCAACATATCACTCCCAGCATCATAATTCTGACCTAAAACATTTGTAGAGTTGAATGATCTAGTATCGTATCTCCATTCCCTTTGTCGTCAAAACTTTTTTTTGCCTCCTACAGTCATCGACTAGCTAGCTATTGCAGTTAGGATGTGCTTATAATAGCGCCGGCGCCGCGGTGTTGCCGGCCGGCATCATATGCATTCGCCGGCGCGTTAGTTTGGAGTGAGGAAATTAGGCCCTTTTTAGCCAATAAGAGCGGTCACAGAGCGCATTTTTGATTAAAACAGTTCATAATGAACTATTTCACTTAGAAAAAGACCGAATTATATCGGGACGCGTGGCAACGAGACGGGCGATCGTTGCCGAGAGCCAGCGCGCCTGAAAGACGTCGCACCAAGAAAGCTATTTTGCAAGGAAACCTTTTGCAAATATGCTAAATGTGCAGAAGAGCGGAATCACCGCACACATGGTGTACATTTGTCACTAGAAAATTCGCCAGCCGGCCTACGAACAGGTCAAACCGCGTTGGCTAACCTCGATTGTTTTTGTCGCCGAAAGGTCTCACACAGATCTAGATAAAGGAACAGCAATTAAACTCTGATTTCCCCGGAAATTCGTGCGCTGGGACAAGCTGGTTCGGAAACTTCTTCGCGGCTCGAAGCGTACATATGTTAACGTCGCTACCGTTTCCGCGGTGTCCGCACCGCACGCAAGCTAGGCCTGGTGGCTCTCCGCCGCCGGCCATCAGCTGGGCAGCTGCCGTCTGCTTGCGGCGCGCCGACGACAACGCCGAGCATGAGGCCGGGTTGCGTCCGGGCGCTCTCAAAAGCATGGGGAATCCAGAGACAGTCTAGGCAAAAAATAGAGGAGGCTATGGTCTAGGGAAAACCAGTGCGGACGTCAAAAAATATCACATGACCCTTGACGTTGTTTGTGACGTCATATATGACGTCACAAATTTTAGGCCGATCAGCGTTTTCAGCCGAGCTACCCCGAAACGCTTGTTAGGGGTACCCTCAAGGCTCGGCACTCTCGCCTCTTCTTTTCAACGTACCAATGGTGAAATTACGTCACACCTGCGACTTTACCCTTACTGAAATTTTAGTATTTATGCTGATGACATTACACTAGGGATCAGCCGGAGCAGCGATGCCGAAATTGAACTCACGCTCCAAGAGGCTGTGGACACGGTCATGCGGTTTGTAGCAAAATGTCGGCTTGCATGCTAGCCGGAAAAATAACAACTGTCTATTTACAATCCACGGTACCTGCGGAACGAGCTTAAAGTGGTCATACAAATTTCGGTACAAGGACAAAATGTTCCCCTGGCATCGGAGGTCCAAAGACTAGGTTTCCTCTCAAAGATAATGGCTATAACGGAGAAACTATTAAGAGGATTGAGCGACATGTATCTCAAACAGTTATCCTGGACATAAGTAAAAAATCTGCGCATAAACAAAGTAATTTATCACTAGTCGAATCAGCTATATCACGCCATACTTACCGCTTAAGGCAGCAGGAGAGAAATTAGACAGCCTCTTTCGCACAAGTATTAGAAGAGCCCTTGGTATCCCGCACTGTACTTCCACCGCTAGCCTCCAACAACTAGGCATCCATAACACATCCCACAAGGCCAATAATGTCCGTCGGAAGTCCGGTTAAAGTCCGCACGTCCGGAGCCGGAGCGGGACGACCGCCGGAAGAACGCAACTCATCCGAAAAAGGATCATCCGAATTGGGACATAAACCGGTAGGAACGAAACACAGCCGAAAACGGACATCCGTATTGGGGTGTCCGTAGGATTTACGAGGGATCATTTTTCTCGGATCAACATTCAATTATTTCAGAAAAATAGTCTCTCGATACAGACCTCAACAGAACCCGTGCTCGTCAGTTCATGTGTGGACACTGGTGGGCACTCATTAGTGGAATGGGCTACCAAGGGAATTGCGACCTGAGCGCACTCATTATAACAGCAATGTACCAGTAAAAAAGCAATAATCCCTGCCAGTCATTGCAATTTATATCAAGTTATCAATAGTCGCGTTTTCTCGCGAAAAGCTGTTTATTTAAGAAGCTGTCAGGGCAGTTCTGAGTTGTTCAGCAGTGCACTGGCCTTTTCGCACCGCTCGATCCTTGGACGCGCTCACAGCGCTCTGATCCTAATTACTACATTCATGATGTCACTAACCACAAAGAAACCTCCTCAGTTTATAAACTTCAATCGCACATGCATTGAGCCAGCGCTTCGAACGCACTATAACTATGGTATATTGAATGTGTTATCGACGTTTTATCCGCCATGTTTGTTTACATATCATAGATGGCTTCGACTTGTCTTGACTCAAAGTGTACAAATAATATTAATAAACTGCTGTTAAAAATTGTTTTAATACAAAATACGGCATATTATTTATTGTAACACATTCAATTTTTAACTGGAAGTTTTATTTTGGCTTAATGGGGTAACATGCCATATATGCGTTACTGGCGGTTCAGCCAACGTCTCGGCTAAGCCAACCTAAGCCTACGTCAGCCATAGCCACTAGCCGCTCAGCACGAGTGGCCGTGCTCTCACCGTAGTTTTGCTCGTCGGTGTGCGATCCACAATTCGGTGCATCTAGCTGTGTCATGGTCAGTAAACATCTTTTAATGCACCCATCAGGGTTTTTTAAATGCTCTTCTATCTGTCTAGTAATTAACAGCGCAAATTTTGGTTTTGGGAGTGGTTCATTTGGTACGAGTGTTCCAACGGTCAACACGGACCGCAAAATGCTTCTGTCGGTTAAACCGCTCGCTTATTCATGCTGAAATTCGGCACACGTATAGCATATAACCGTCTGTCTTTTTTAATACCAGTTTAGATTATGTACTTGCCTGATTCGACCACAAATCATTCGAAATCCTTCTGCAGCATCGTTGCTGCGGCGACCCATAAGCAGCCAAGCCTCGTTATCTGGGTCGCCGACCGCCGATGCTGCAGGCACAGGTTTCAGCTTGGTTCTAATCGTATCAGGCAAGTAAATTGCCGAAACTGATATTAAAAACGATACAGTTATGTACTATCTGGCAAATAACAGCCTGAATAGGTGAACGGATTAACCGATAGAAAGATGTTCATATTCGCGTTTAGCGTTACAAGTTGCACAAGTTAGCACGCAGCTCTGGTTAAAATCGCATACGTTCCTACTGTTTGATCCCAGAGGCACTGCTTTTATCTTTTTAGATAGTAGTAGTAGTAATCTCATCCCATGATTGCCATTCGCTGTGCAAATGTTTTGCGCGACCAAACAATTTTGAGTTCTCATTGTGGTATTTTGAACTGCATTTTTTTCTAGCTGCAGTGAGGAGCCTACACTCGGACTCAAGGGGTACCTCTGAGGCGGTCGCGAAATCGTGGCCGAGGCATTCATCGGAACGGTCAGCTCAACCCGTAAGAGCACATCTGACTAAGCACGTTCTTCTTGATGTATGTACATATCGTGAAATAAAACTTTCATTTCACTTGCGACTGGTTCTTTTAATAAACAATGGCCTGCCACTGTTTTATAAACAAATGCATGTAGAAACCACGCGGATTTGCTAGGTATGCATGCTACTATGAAACGTCCGAGAATAGTCCGTATGTCCGCGCTCGGACGTCCGCTGGATTAACTGTATATGTTCTGCGGTCTTGCATCGGATGGTCCGTAGGACCTCCGAGAGGTGACTTCGGGACAAAAACCGGCTGACCGATGGAGGTCCGAACGTCCGAAGCGGGCGTACCGACGGTCGTCCGTCGGATGTCAAATGCCGTGTGGGATGGGATGAGATCGCGGAAGCGGTGCGTACCTCAAAAGTAAAGTAGAACAGCTCTGTCTAACCTTCATAGAGAGATCAATAAAGGAAGAACTAGGGATGGACACTTGCGGAAGCGCCCAGCCAAAATCTGAAATAGACATGGCTGTACGGGACAGGCTATGGATACCCCCACTCCCAAAAAACATGCATCCCGAAAGCCACGAGGAGCATGAGGAGAAGAGAACCACGGTCACCCTGAAACCTAGATCTCCGGAGACAGCTCACGAAGTGGCTACAGTTCTAGCCTGCGCACAGCGAAGGCGTGTTTTGTAGTCTGCGAAACACTGCCATGCGAAATTGCAGGCCTGGGTTTATAGGTCCCCAGGCGAATCGAATATTACACCATTATCCAATCTCGCGAACTGTACAGCTGATTTGGACTCCGGCGCACACTGGCGTTTTCGGCAACAAATCCGCCCATGCCATGGCTCGAGGGTCCTACAACCGAGCCGGCGGCAGAGAGGGGGGCTTGGAGCACGAAGCTTGGAGTGTGGCAAATCTTACACCGAAATTCTACAGACCTATCGACTGAGTGTGAAGGTGGCTTCAGACCGGGACATTCCCACTCCAGCTCCTGGTGAGTCATATGCTCCCAGGAGAAAGATCATAATATACCGATCCCTCAGACGCTGTTGTGGTACATGCCCGTAGACGTAGTGATCCGGCTGCTCCAGCCGCATGGAGTGCCTGCGCGCCGCCTTTCCGAGCGATTTTTAGTTCGTGTGTATGTGAAAATGCATTGAGAGAATTGGACATTTATGTTCCTGGATGCTATAAAAAGACCACACGGGCATTTCACTTTATGTATAAGCCATAGCTTATACAGCTCGTTTGATGAGAAAGCCCTCTGCTTTGCTGTAAAATTAGTAGTCGGCACCACATGTCCTTATAATTGTGGGCTGCATAAAAAATTGTATCATGATGATATGTGATTCTAGTGAGTGATGACTTATTAGTGCGTGATAGACAATGACAAGTGAAAAAATCAATGTAAGTAATTGATGAATTAATGAATTAACAAAATTGTATTGAAAAAATGGAAAAGGCGATTCGAATAGTGAAAACGACTAGAAAAAAACGGCAATAGTTGACGATGCTAATTACGAAAATTTAAAGTGTAATAATCAATAATTTTATTAAAACAATTGAAATTATGACGATTTGAAAATAGGGGACTTAAAGGTGCTAAAGGGGTGAGTGATACGCTTTATTTTTCTTAGTGTGCATCATCAAGCATTGGCTCTTCATGCTCAAAGTTTTGGCTCCTTTAATCTCCCCATTTCATTTTATTTTTATTATTTTAAAAATTTTGTATTTTTATAATTGATGCTGTATTTTTATTTCTTTAATTCATCAAATAATATATTTCCATGATCTGGTCTTAACATTTTGGTTTCTTTAAACTTCTTTTTATTTTTTATTTATTTATTCCCCAACTTTTATTTTTTTATAGAATTTATCAAATGATTATTTACTACACTATTTTACCTCATCATCGCCTATCACACTGCAATCAATCATTAGTCACTCGAAACACAATTTGCCATGATACAATTTTCTTAAGTAGGCCTCGAATACTTCAGTCAGGCAGGTACCTGCTCTGCCCACTCTGGCATTCTCTGACGAAGCCCAACCACGCTTGGCATTTTTAGGTTAGAATGAATTTATTTCACAATTGCACACATTACGTTACACGCAGAGTGTACCTCCTCAATATGACACTCTGTTCAGACTCTTCGTCTGCCACCCCTCTCCCCCTACACCGTGCCCCTCAGACCCCTCTCTCCCTTCGAATGTCCTCCTTACCGGGTACATGGCTGCTTTGCGTAGTTCCAAGCTTCCAACTCCTCGAAGGTTCAACAGTTCCTAGAAGCCGACAACCGTTCCAGGCAACCGCTCCCAGCCGCGGAAAGTGTCCAGGTCGAATACACGGGCAGCAATGCAACAGAAAATAAAATTCCATTAGCGTTTTTTAAACACATCTTTGCACACATGAAACGCCACCGTGTTTGCAGACATACTTCAAGCAGGCAGGTAGCAGACAACACACTTGAGCCGCGTCTGCAATATTTTTGCTTTAGACTCGTCAGCAGACGTGCTGGCTTTCATATGTGTACAAAAGTGCGTAAAAACACCAACGCAATTTCATTTTTTTGTTAAATTGCTGAAAGAAGAGGGTTAGTAGAATTTTTAAAATTTCCGCCTCTGTATTAGCTCCATAGCCTCACCCTTCTACCGCAGCGGGAGGGAGGGGCGCTACGGTCGCTTTGCGATGAACTCGCGCCAGAACGGCGGTTGTTGGGCCCACTTCGCAGCGTGGCGCTCCAGCAGTTTTCCAGCTGTCTATATCTAGTAACGGTGGCTACATTGCAGCAAGAATGTTAGGTTGCGATATTTCAACCATGAACCAGTGAGTGATCGCTTGCCGCCGTTTGGAAGATGCGCGAATCAGTGTGGTGAGTACACGGAAAGCGAGCAGCCGAAATCTGTAAGTGCGCAGGTGCTTCTATCTGGTGAAGTAACAGAACACTAGCCCAATCCATCCGCCTTTCCGAAGCACTGCGCTGTAGAGCCTGGCTTTTATTCCACCAATGATCAACAGCGGTTCACAGGTGCCTCCGCCTCTAAATGCCATACCATTTAATAAACGTTTCTCCCTGCGATGATTCAGGAGCTGAAATCGGATAACGCAATATTTCTAAACAGTTGCAGCACGCCACGCGTGTTCTGAACCACTGATATCGCAACTGACAAAGCTAACGAACTCCAAGCGTAGGCGGTGGTGGGCGATTGAATAAATGT
Organism: Amblyomma maculatum; assembly: GCF_055883805.1. Taxonomy (NCBI): domain Eukaryota; kingdom Metazoa; phylum Arthropoda; class Arachnida; order Ixodida; family Ixodidae; genus Amblyomma; species Amblyomma maculatum. The sequence goes on along the minus strand of NW_028146743.1, from coordinate 4,725,540 downwards.
GGTTTCATCTTTTTTGAGTACATGAAAGTAAATGGCACTTTGAGCGGTCACTGCACTCCCGTAATAATTAGAGTGAAGCTTAGTTGTGTTTAAATGACTATATAGCAGGACCTATCACAACCGCAGTCGTGGCCGAGTGGTTTGGGCGCCCGTCTCGGCTGCGGGAGGTGGTCAGTTCGAAACCCGCCGCCGGACACCCACCGGTAAAATTGGGTACAAGCGTCCCCCGGCCCGGCGCCCGGCTCCTTTAGGGGTGTGCGTTTGGAAGAGGCTCTGCTAACCCTGCTGTGCCCCTTCGGGGGCTTAGTTTCGAACAACCATGGCCTGCAAAGGCCGTGCCGAATACGAAAGACCCCGGGCTGCGTGTCAAAAAAAAAACCAGAAAATCCTCGCAGTCCAGAGCAGGTCGGCTCCGGCTGCAACAAAAAAAAAAATACTGGGTGTGGCCGTAGCAGTTGCAGGGGTTGCGGTCAATTCGCCCGCAGAGCTTCTTTTCTTTTCTTTTCTTGCCATAAAAAAATACCATTAAATTACCACTTTTGCTATCCATTGTGTGCAAGGGAAATAATGCGTTTTACTACAACCGATTGATGACACGAAGGCGCGTCATATGTCACTACATACAGAATTCTTTTCATTCATTCGCCTAATTGGTCATCAAGGAGATGTACCCTAGCAAGAATTTTCGCAGCAACTCGGTGAAACCCCCCCACAGCAAGCTACAGAAATAAAAGCCGTGCTAATGTTGCATTGCAATGATCTGACCGGAAAATTTTCTTTGACATTCCTGATTGGGCTCTAATATCAGTTGAGGTACCCTGTAATTCTGCCCAGCTAATACCAGAACAATGAAACCTGCAGGCTTAGAACATGCTGACTTTTAGACCATTTCTTTCTGCCATCCCTATCGAAAAATGCAGTGTCGCTGGGATACTGGACAGTGTTTTCCAGTGTAAAGCAGTATATTTTTTACACTGGCAATACTGCGCCACACTGGCGTCGCACTTGGATTCGCTGGGCCACACTTGGATGGTACTGACGCTCACAGTTTGGCACTGGCACCTACTGGACATTCACTGCAAGCTCACTGGTCCCAGCGTTTCACAGCGCCAAGCTACACCTTTCACGCTGGGTCGCAGTGTGTCATGCTGCGCCTGATGGACGTTCACTGCAAACTCACTGGTCCCAGCGCTGTGCAGCGCCAAGCTGTGCAGTGTCGCACTGCACACAGTTTGCACACTGGGACAGTGCCCGTCACATCCCCTGAGAAAATTGGGAGCGCTTACTAACGCCTAATTGCTGGAGAATTCATACCGTGCATGTTATTGTAAGTATAGCGGTTTTTAAAATGGGTCTAAATATGCGTCTGGCGCAAGTCCATGCAGCCAATGCCGGACGTCGACGTAGACATGTAGACCACGTCCTCCTCATGCATTGTGCTACGCGCTCTTCCGGAATGACACTAAATTCAGGACCTTCAAAGTAATGTTTAACCGTTTTTACGTCTCGCACTCACATATGATGCCGATCGCGGCGTTTTCATGCGCATTAGCGCGCAGCGATCAGCGCTGCCGCTCGCACCACATTGCATGCAAGCGTCGCGGCGGCAAAGCAATGCGGCGTACGCCGGCCAGTAGAGATACACGATATAGTTTGGCACATCTTTCGTGCTTAGTAAACGGTCTCGAACTCGGCCGTACCTCGATTTTCTCGTACGTTACAAGATGCCAGCATATATGAACCGCCGGCGCCTTCAGTGGTTTCTGAAGTACGTACTGCGCCCCGAATCTATCGAGTGCCGCAGACATTGAAAGCACGCATCTTAAAGCGCAGCTTTTCTTTTAAGTGCGAACAGTGCATAGAGGGTGTTCACTATTTTTATTTTTGCGTACATGGAGTTTAAACCCCTGCATGCTCGAGGTTACCGTAACTCGATTGAATGCCTCTGCTTTCACACGAGCGGAAGATATATGTACGCGCCGGACTTCGGTATGCGGTAGAAAATGTGCGCTGCACATTTAGTTGCAGAAGCTAACTCTTGGAATTTTGCAGAGGGTGCCACGCAAGCGATCGTTGCTACAACCACCCATATATATGTTCCCACGGCTGGCCTACTCTGTGGCGCATATGAATGTAGTCGAGTACGCGCCCCCAATGCGTTGACCGGCTGTGCGGAGCTCGCAATTCTGCCCTCGATCGCGTTCGGTTTATTGCTTATTGGGCGCTTACATATCAAGTTTGGATGTGTGCAAAATAAACGTTAATTGTAGCCAAGCACTTGTCCTGTGATTATCGTTCCTCAATTGCGTTTTTGATGCATATATATGCGTCGAATGTACTACACTCTAAAAAAAAAAGGTGTGATCTTAGTCTTTTTGGGGGGTAAACTGCTTGTCGCTGAGCTAACACCTTTTTGGGGTAAGGTTACGCTGTGTCTTGAAAGACTAAGTATTTATACCATTGCATGCAGTGTAACATTACGCTTCTGGTAGCATAAACTTGCACCTTCACAAGCAGTGTAACTGTATTCTACCTAGGCATAACGTTGCACCTTTCATAAAGGCCTATGTTTTAGTCTGTCGATGGCATAAGCATACCCTTGCATCAAAGGTGCAAGTTTGCACCTTGACAACGTAAACTTATCCTGTATGTACAGGTGCAAAGTTACCATTTTAGAGTATAAATTTATATTACGACAAAGAGCGCAAAGTTTTGCACCTTTATGGTGCAAGCTTATACCACCAGGAGAAGGATAACGTTGCCCTCCAAGCAGTTTAAAGTAATGCCATATTACATAGGGTATCTAAGTATCATCTTGTGGTATATATATGCTATCCACACAAGAGTACTATTACCAATCTGCATCGTAAACTTGGTCACTGGAAGCAGGAATAAAGCTAACCAATACATTTCAAGATTTTCTCGAAGGAAAGATTATGTTGAAACATTGCAATATCTTTGTGTCATCTGGAGTGTGACAGTGAGCAATGTTTCAGGTGAGGTAGGCTGTGTCATGTTGTGTTCAAGCCGTAAGTTATGTTGCAGAGTGAACAAAAAGAATTTACAGAACAATCGGTTAAGATAACATACCATGGTGTTTATTTCACCTCATTATACACCGAAGTTGCAGCAAGGGACTGGATAATCTTCTCCGCACAGTCAGGGCAGGGATGTACCACGTATTTGACCTGCATAGAAAAGAGAACTTGTAATCGGTTACTCACGAAGAAAGTCTCACAAAACATGCTTATGGAGTAATTAATTCACATATAAAAATAACACTGCACAAAGGGCAAGTAAAAAGGAAGACAGATGGAAATAGTGCACCAGTACAGGCTTCCAAGTGTTTATATAATGAGAATTGTGAACTCACACAATATATAGATCAATGAAAATTATCCAAATCTGAGCTTTACCTGTGCCACTAACACACACATAGACAACTAGCACATTGCAATCTCAGAAAAAATTGACAATATGCTCAATAAGACACAATATACAATGAGACATATTCTTGTTAGGAGCAGGGTCAAGCCATAGGCATCACTGATGTTGGACTACCCAGAGGGTCATTTAAAGAATTATGAATGAAAACATATTGATAAAATAGAGGCTAGCCTAATAAAGGCAAAAGATGTGATTTAAAAAACCCCTCCCTCTACTCGTTCATATGTGCAGTTCTCCTTTTTTTATCATTAGCTTTTTATGTTAAACTTTGTTTTATCACCTTCACTTTCACCTTTGTTGTTTGCTGGTTTCCACTCCAACACCCAAACATTATAGTTTGCTTTCACACCTGACCATACCAGTGGTCTTGTTTCTAGTCACTATGGCCTCACCCTCCTAGAAAACACTGTCTCTGGTCCTTCATGACATTATCTTATGTTGCGTATAGTGTTAATGTTTTCCTGAGACTACACTGTCTTTAGTCATCTGATCATCCATCACAAGTGACAACTGCAAATCTCTTCTTTTTTTTTTCTTGGGGGGGGTGACGGGAGGAGGTTCTTTTGTTCTTGCATTCGTTGTCATTTCTCATGAATATAACGAATGAAGCTTGTTCCTGCAGAGCTTGCTCCTGCAGGGGTATGTCTAAGGCCATTCTATTGTTTCTGCCTTGAGTGCAGTTTCAGTTCAGTTCAGGCGTTCAGTCGTGTCCGACTCTTCGTGACCCTATGGACCATGTCACGCCACGCTTTCCGGTCTCTCACTATCTTCTTAACATCACATAGCTTCATCTGCAATGCCTCGAGAATGCCATCTAACCATCGCGTTCGCTGCCTACCCCTTCTCCGGCGACCCTCAACCTTTCCCAACATCAAATCTTTCTCCAGCGACTCCTCTCTTCTCATCAGATGACCAAAGTAGCTGAGCTTTAACTTTAGAATTTGACCCTCCAATGAGCAGTCAGGGTTTATGGTCGACAATATCGACTGATTTGATCTTCTGGCAGTCCAAGGAACTCTTAAGAGTCTTCGCCAGCACCACAATTCAAACGCGTCAATTCTTCGGCGGTCAGCCTTTTTCACAGTCCAACTCTCGCATCCATACATCACAACTGGAAAGACCATAGCACGGGTTATACGGATCTTGGTTGACAGACTAATGTCTCTGCTCTTTACTAGGCGGTCAAGGCTAACCATTGCTCTCTTTCCCAGAAGCAGGCGTCTCCTAATTTCATGGCTGCAGTCTCCTTCCGAGGTAATCTTGGCGCCCAAGAACAGAAAATCTGTCACAGCTTCCACTTCTTGTCCATTGATGCTCCAGGACTTGATAGGGCAAGACGCCATGATCTTCGTCTTTTTAATGTTCAGTTTAAGCCCAAACTTCTCACTCTCTTCTTGTACGCGCATCAGAAGTCTCTTGAGTTCCACTTCACTTTCTGCCATTAAAGTGGTATCATCCGCATATCTAAGGTTGTTGATACGTTTTCCAGCAATCTTCACTCCAGCTGAAGACTCGTCCAGACCGGCCTTCCTCATGATGCACTCTGCATATAGGTTAAATAGGCAGGGCGACAGTATGAAGCCTTGCCTCACCCCTTTCTCAATCGGAAACCAATCAGTAAGACCATGCCCAGTTCTGACTGTGGCCTCTTGCCCTTCATAAAGGTTCCTGAGGAGACAGATGAGGTGAATTGGAACTCCCATCTCTTGGAGAGCTTGCCACAATCTGCTGTGATCTACGCAGTCAAACGCTTTCGCATAATCAATAAAGCAGAAGTAAATGGGTTTCTGGAACTCTGTTGCTTTTTCCATGATCCAGCGAAGGTTGGCAATTTGGTCTCTAGTTCCTCTGCCTTTGCGAAACCCAGCTTGCACGTCCGCAAGCTCCCGATCCATATACTGCTGCAGCCTACCTTGCAGGATTTTTAACATCACCTTGCTAGCATGCGAAATAAGCGCGATCGTGCGGTAGTTGGAACAATCTTTGGTACTGCCTTTCTTTGGAATGGGGATGTAAACTGACCTCCTCCAATCCTGTGGCCACTGCAGGGTTGTCCAAATCTTTTGACATAATGTATGCAGTGTGTTAACAGCGTCGTGGTTGAGGTTTTGAAGCAACTCAGCTGGAATACCATCAATTCCGCTAGCTTTGTTCTTAGCAAGGCTGGCTAAGGCCCATTCAACTTCACTCTTCAGGATGCCCGGCTCGAGATCAGTAATCACAACCGTCCTATGTTGGGTTTGCACATCCGGGTCCTTCTTGTACAGTTCTTCTGTGTATTCCTGCCACCTCTTCTTTATCTCTGAGGCTTCAGTGAGGTCCTTGCCTCGTTTGTCCTTTATCACGCCCAGCTTAGCACAGAAGCTTCCTTTGATATCTTTGATTGTCTTATACAGAGCTCTTGTGTTCCTTAATTGGCTGTTGTCCTCAACTGCTTGACACTGTATGTTCAGGAAGGCATTCTTATCTCTCCTTGCTATTTTCTGAAAATCCGCATTTACAGTGCAGTTTACATTCCTGGAAAAAGGCATGAATATACCACAGAGGCTATGCCTTATAAAATGCGGGATACCACTTCTGAAAGATGGAACATTTCATGCTAAAAGAGCAATGATAGCAAGGCACATCCAAAGCACCTTCTGCACATTGCATTACTGCAGTGATGTCACAGATGCAGAATTATGTAAAGCATGGCAATAAAATGCAACTTTTACATAAGTTCATTGCTAGTTTCACACCACACATCAGCTTATGCCGATGCCAAAAACTTCTCGAGATTGCCATTTCACTTCAAAACTACATTATCTTGCTCAGGAGGCAAAAAACAATACACTTCAATACCCCTATAATTCCTTGAACAAACCACAAAGCTTTGAGATTCTATGTATTGCTGCTTCATGTAATGCTTGCAGCACATGCAGCAGGAATAAAACTTCTCATAAACTGCAATTTGCCAGGACTGTCAACTGCTTATCTCTTTAGATGCCTAACTAATGAAATTGTAAATGCTGACCAATATTATACAAGAATGATTATTAAAAAGTGTTTACAACAAATTTCTCGAAGATTATGTTCTTTACCTTTACAGATTGCAAATCATAAACTATGAAGAGACACCCGTGCAGTCTCTGCCGGTGGGTTGTGCAGCAATTGCAAATCATAAACTATGAAGAGACACCCGTGCAGTCTCTGCCGGTGAGTTGTGCAGCAATGTGGACTTTGGGTACCTGGTACAGCTTCAGGATTAGACTTAATTATCTATTCTTTTTGTTTATAAGAGGCAATATGAAAACTGCAAAATTGAAGGCTATTAATGAGTGAGCCTAGGCCTAAAACCCTCCTAATCATCTATGTGGTCTAACATAATGAGCATCAAAAATATTCCTTTAAAAGCTTTGTAAGTTGGTTTTTCCACATTACATAACTAAAAAAGGGGTGTTGCTGACATTTCTTATTCAGATAATATAGACATATTTTGTGTTTTTGATGATGCAGAAGAAGCTAACATGATTCTGGCAACAATACCAAGTGCAGCAACATTTTTTACATGCAATGTGGGAAAGCAAGACAATAGTTTTCAAATATGCCTTTCCTTGTTCAATATTCTGAACTACATTGCTCTTTAAGAAAATTTAAGAACTGGGCTCACCTATAATATTGGGGACCCTCATTTCTGGTATATAATACTGTCCCCTAAAATTAAAATGCAAAAGTTAAGTCAATTTTTGGTTGATTAGCCATTCAACCATCATCCTCTACCACAGACATGTCCACTGTGCTGCACAATCCAGTTCTAATTGTACTGCAAATTTCATTTCATTCATTCTCCCTTTATAGGCCCATAGACATGACATAAGGGGTGGGGGCATATATATATATATATATATATATATATATATATATATATATATATATATATATATATTTGTTAAATGGTAGTGGTGGAACACAAGGAAAATACGCTGAGTACAAATGGCACAAAACAATATAAAGAACAGAAAAGAAACAATAAAGCTGAAAGTGCTAAAATACCGTCCATTACATATCACCTGCAGTACTTCATTTTTAGTTTCATTCTATTGTGGACATACCTAGCAACATAAGAGCATGTGAGTTGTTGAAAATTACACCCATCAGAGAACATAACCTTACTGCTGAGAACCAAGTGCAAACAATATAAATATTAGGTTTTGAAGAAAAAAGAAAAGAGGCATACATTAACAGCTCACTCAATAAAAAGAAGTCAACATGTTCAGATCGATTACATACTGAAAAAATTCCTCCCTTGCTAACTTGCTCAATAGCACTGAATGGTTCCAAAATCAATGTAATGCCAGGGCTATTGCTCCTCAGCATAGAAAAATATGCTCTTTGATAGACATAAAGCAACAATGAACAGACCACAATGCCACAGCTATGTCGAAAAATACATACCACACAAATCTTGCCGTAAGCAGTCGTCCAGCGCTGAAGAAAGCAGGTTGATCTTTAGAAGCAGGAGTAACAGCACTTCTACACCGTATTCCTCCTACTGGAAGGTACGCTGCAGCAAAGGTATCATTCATAACATTAGCATGATACTCGTAACTAGTACATACATAACTATAGTACAAAAAATAATGGCACCACACATGCTAAAACAATGACTCAAATATTTTGACAATGAGCTTAAAAGCTACAACTCCTGTTTCTAGATATATCTGTAACAATATCTGCCACCTCTTTACAGTCGAAATAACTGCTTAAATAAACTAGAATAGCAGATTTATGACAAACTGCTAGCACAATGACAATACACATTAACTTCAATGAGGGAATGTCTCAGTACCAGTGAATTGTAGTAATGAGTATAACACAATGTCTGACAACAGAAACTACAGAAGGAAAAGAATGTGTTGTTATTGGTCAGGCATAGCCTCCTTTCTATGGGTCAGGAGGCTGAAAAGTTCAGAATGGAAATAGCTGAGTAGAAACTATAGCAAATCCCCAAATGAAAAATATTAGTGATATAAAAATTTTCCTTAGCTCGCTAACGAAAATTAGCACATTTAATCAAAATAGCTGTTTGGGCCAGTTGGTTCATACTTACACCCTAAAAGACCAGCGAAAAAAAAGAAAAAAAAAAGAAAACAGGTACAAAGGAACACAAAACGTATTTCAGTGCCCGTCCTGTCATTTTTTGTTCCTTTGTCCCCGTAATTATTTTTTTTGCTCTGGTCTTTTTATGTACCGATTACAAAAAGAAAACCAGTCTTAAAGCAGAGAAGGGGTGACACATGGTTTGCTTCAATGCTGAAGACATCTGATCACCAGCTAACCCAGATTTTTCACTTGTTAAGTGATTTGATAGAGTCCAATATTTATTATCAGTTCTTAACATAAGTGATCAGCAAGTTAAATAACACTATTTACTCGCACACGCCCTCAAACACAATGAAACTCAATTGATAAGTCACTGTCTGGGCGTGCACCATATTACACGGCATGAGCGAAAATGGCAACACGCAAGGAGACACACACACGGCACGCGACATAAATATTCTCCGACGAGAATCCCAAGCAGTATACATTGAGGCAGATGTCAGTGATCAGCAATATGTGCCACAAAAGTGCGCGTGTCAATTTAAACGCCCCTTTCTGGACGGAAACAATGCTTTGGACTTACCAGCACGGATAGCAGAGACCAGTTTCAAATTCTTTGAAGAAACGACAGTCTACGTTCTTGCGCAGACGAGACGAAGGACTTGTGCCTGCAGCGAAAAAAAAAAAAAGCGTGAGAAATGTCTTTCCTGCACATTGCGTCACTGCGACAGTATACATGTACACGAATCGGCTCGGTCCCACCTCTGGTCTCGACGCCATCAGCTCAAAACTGCGGGGTTAAATCGGCGTTCTGAAAGCGTGACTTTAGGATATCAAGCGCGCTGCCTTCGAACGTACAGGTTGCTGGCAAAAGAACCGTAAACTTAACCCATCACCCTGCATGCTCTCCCGCATTTATGGCAACGTTCCCGTAAAGCAGCAACAACAGACGATCAAAATCGATTGTAGGCAGCGAGAAAAAATGATGCGGCATGCAAACACGTCAATGCGTATCACCGGGACTGCATTAGCGCTCGTCGACGCATACTTTCGACCGCGGGATATGCTTGTGAGCGTCGTAGACGACTAAAAATGCACCATTAACATCCCGCAAAAAGGTCGTGACGATCTGAAAATTTTGGGATGCGCCGCTCCTCCAGTCTGAACTGAGGGAGTGGTATGCTCAGGTTGGGATCCAAGACGTCGTGCTCAGAGGCCGTTTCACAGACAAACAAGCAGCGTCGCGGACGTAAGCAATAACAAAACATGTTCAGGCCAAGTTAAATAGCAGAGAAAAACACGTAAAACGAAATGTAAAACGTCACTTACATGCGCGGCTGAAATTTGGCGCCAAGAATCCGTTGGAACACCACCACCGCGACGACCAGCCATCCGCCGTTTCATTCCGAAGTTCACACTTTCACGAAGTCGTTTCATAGTGAGGCATCGATGAGCGCACTCGATGAAATAATCGCTGAGAGCAACCGAACTTTTCTAAAAACACAGATGAGTACCAACGACAAAGAGCACGAACGCTGACTCGTGCGGCAATCGCCGTCGTCGTCTTCTCGGACTCGCAGAGTCGCAGGGAACGCAGGCAGGCTCAAGCAAATACGAACACGTGACGCTGCGTTGAGAATAAAAGCAACAAAACTAAAAAGCAACTACTTCGCTTCTCGCCTCACCACCACTCCCCCCTCACCTCCCCTTTCTCCCTGTTTTGCAGCGTACACACTTGTCTGTCCGCCCTTGTTCTGAGTTCGGCCTTGCTCCCTCCACGGTCAAGCTCGCGTAGGAGTCAAAAGACGGGACGATCAAGGGGTGTCGGGGGGGGGGGGGGAGGTGAAAGGGGGAGGCACCGCTTTTTGTAAGAAGATAAGATGCTCCCAACTTTCGATGATTCCCCACCTCCTCCGGGGAAAAACGGGGGGTCCTTTTGTGGTAGCTCTTGAAAGGACATCGGACAGGAAGTAGAAACACAGCCGCACCCAGCTTGAAACCGGTTACCATCATAAAAAAAAAAAGAAGAAACAAGCGGCAAACTTTTTTTGCTTGAGCTGCAGGGTCGAAATGGTGTAAAGTCATGCGAGAGAGACTAACGTCTTCCGTGCGGGTGATTGCGCAGGGTATATTTAAGCCATGCGGTTTCAGATAGCATAAATCCCGAAGTTACCCTCCTTTTACACTCTTTTTTTTTTAGAGTGTACGTCCGCGCGCTCTCAAATGAAACATGCAGTTGCACAATTAATATTCTACTTTCGAGGGGCTGCAAACTGCTGTACAGCAGTATGCGAAGGAGAAGTTTCATCATTTTTGCCTTGACCATGCATAACTCAGTGTTTCAGGTGTGGTCAAGCTATAGTTCGAACAGCTCGCCATTAAAGAAGAATTAACGGCTGATTGGGCGAGTTGGTGAACCATGACGAACAGTAATATAAGAGCGCAACAGAAACCATTGTTGTCCTTTTCTCTTCGTCTCGTTTCTGTTACGCTCTTATATTACTGTTCGCCTTTCAAGCCCGCGGCTAGCGCCGGACCAGCAGAGCGACTTTCCACGCTACACCGCTGTCTTGCTAGAAAGTCAACCTAGGCGGCGTTTGACGTTCATGGTTTTTGTGGGCCCCGTAATGATAAACGCCTTCAGAAACACGCTAAATGTTCATAAATATTCAAAAATGTTAAAAACATTATACAGTCATCACAAACACACCAAGGGGGCATTTTAGATCATTTTCGCAGAAGACACATCCACAGCTAGCCATACTTACGAAAAAGGACAATTACCAATATGCAAAGAGTGGAGATGAACTAGCAATAAACCATTCGGGGGGGGGGGGGACACTTTCATTCCAGGTTGTCTTCTACAAAAAAAGTGGGCACACGTTGACAAAACAATTGAGCACTCCAGTCAAAACCAAACACCCGCACGTCTTTAGAGATTTGTAAAATTGCCAAAGGTCACTTTCCGATTGCTAGGACATTAGAGCTGCATGACAGAGCTGTCATGTGAATAGACCACACCAGACCAAAGGCTTCTCATATAGTATAGCTAACCACGGTATACCTAACAGCGTTGTGTTGATTTTTATGGCACATAAGCGACTAATGCTGCCATGCGCCAAGAACAAGGTTTAATGTATTTTTTTTGCATAATGACTAATATGTTCTTTAGGATGCAGCTTGTTTAGGAACACTGCTTCCTTTAGGAAACCGAAAACGCAGAGAATTTGGACTAGTGCACTTCCTCGTAGGATTATACTGAAAGGGAAAGGGATCTGTTGCAAAATTGTAGAAAATGTTTTCTTCTTAATTTCTCGCGTCTGGTGCATATGAAAGTAAGATATGGTTTATTGCTAGTTATTGCTTTCTTTATTGCTTTCTATGGTTTATTGCTTTCATAACTATGAAGCGTCAGGTGTGGGTGTGTCTTTTGCGAAGACGGCCTAAAATGTTCTCCATGATGTGTTTTTGATGACAGCATGATTTCCATTCCTCGATGATAGGTTTGACAGAGTTTAGTTTGTTGTTTATTTCAATGTTCCAATCATTCTGCAATTTCACTCTCAAATTTCTTTGTACAAGCTTCTTGGTATTTTTATGCAGTATATTCAACCTCTGTAATTTAGCATTGCGGCTAGGTTAACCGGTTATTTCTCTTCAGCACCTTTGAAGACAGCTGTCCAGCGTTCATAAAGTGTACGGCTTGGGTACGACATAAGCGCTGTGTACGGCATAGTGCACCACGTGTCAACTGCAGCGCCGCTAGATCACGCGACCGCCACCGGGGACACTTCTCCGGACGGAGCTGTGAAACTAAACTTGTTCTAGCAACGTTGGCACTGACACTCACCTCACAAACAGCACTGCAAATAGCAATAAGCAAAATGCTTCACATACCTTGTCTTCACAGCACAAAAGTAGTTATACCGCGGAGAGATGACTGGCTTCAATAGTCTGAAGGAGCGTAGTCAAGGGCGCCTCTATTGGCAATTGAATGAACTCAAAGTTTTTCTGCTTATTCCTACATGGCGCTAGAAGTAAAACCTTTAATGAGCGATTACAGGTGCAAATAGTAATTATCACCATAGTTTGTGCTTCTTATTTCAACTTTATTTTACAGTAATACAATATTAAAAGGAAGTCGACTCAAAAAAGGCTCACATTGAGTAGGGGGACTTTCTCGATTGAATGTCGTGTAGGAAAAATAGGTTATATTTTCAGGATTGGTGTATTTGCGCTAATTGCATGAAGTGCAATTTATGTGTACATGGAACAAGATCTATTATTCTAGTCTTGCCATGCATAATTCCTAAGTTGTAGATTGAGCATTTTGTCTGGTCAAGTTATGCCATGTGAGGCAGTATTACGGAAATCTTCAAATTGGAAAGGCAAAAAAAAATGAACTAGCAAATAAATTTCGATGAAACTTCACACGCTGCACTAGTATAATGTGCGCCCGAAGTGGTAAAAATCTTGCTGCTGTGCACCTTGTAAAGAGCAAATATTCGTGCCCAGAATAGCCAAATTTGGCTATGTTAAAAGACTGCCGATCAAATACTGAACAAATTAAAACAGTTATACCCCATTAAACATAAGATAAATACCCATTCCACCAGTAGGCCAAAGGAAACTGTCTTAAGTGTAGTAGTTTCTTCAAAAAAGCAATCCAAAGTAGGGTATACCAATGACGCTCGGTACGAATTCGGAAGAATAGTTTGAAGATTTCGAAAACAGGAAGAAACCACGCACCACTCAATAAATATTTAAGAAATTCAAATTTTATAAAACACGTCAAAAACTTATTAATGCCATTTTCAGATTCTGGCTTTCGGTGTGATTCGAAGTAAAGTGCACTCAAATCATGAATATAAATTTTTTAAATACATTTCATGATTTGTTTAGGTGCTTTTGGAATAAGTTTCCACAAATATGTTTTAATAACATTAGAGAAGGTCGAGCGAAATGTCTTCGCCATTTGCCATGGAATGACTTTAAGGACCATTGCAAATTAATAACCAAATTATAGAATAAAGCTCCAATAATGCTTTGAGTTCTAAACAAAGCAGCATGAAAAATTACAGAATAAATGACACCTTTTTATTCTCCTTTCAGTATTTTTGTCCAACTATAATGGGTAGGGAGCTTAATGTCTTAATGATTTGCATCTAAGTCTTGTTACTCATATAAAAGGTCATAGTTGTTTGGGCCATTGCAACTCTACCACTTCTTCCTAGCATCCAAAGAGTGGCTGCTTAATGCATCCTTACTGCTATTTTTCTCACGCAGGTAGAGTGAAAAGAGAAAGGAGCAAGGAAGCACAGCGAAGATGGCCTGCACCTGTTTACATCTAGCCATCTTCAAAAACTTGAGTTTTTTACGAGGCATTCTCCAGAACCAATTGTCCATGCTGACGTGCTGGCGTCTGTTTTGCATCTTGACAAATGACAGTCTACAAAGTTTATACTGAAGTCTCGATTGATTGATTGATTGATTGATTAAAACTTTAATTTCCACTGATTTAGGAGGCCCCGTACTCCGCCCTCCTGGCACGCAGGCCTGAGGAACATGGTCGCAATAGCGCTCGCTTGTATCGGAACGAAGACTAGATTGATCTTTAGCGATAGTAAAACTACTCTCTGAAGTCTCGAAGTGTGATGGTGAGGTAATCACCGGCCACTGTTCATATGTTGCAAGGAAGGGATGTGTGCAAGCATCTCTGTTGTGTGCTGTATGGAGTTATGTGCATTGTACAGCATGATCTTGATTGTGTATAGGATTCAGTTTCCTGTACAGAGAAAGAATGCCAGTGGTACCAGCCAAGGAATCTAAAAGCAGTAAGCGAGAAGGTTAACAGGCTATTTTAGTGCAAGGATGCATCACAAAGGATTAGTCCTCCTGTAACATACCACAAAAGGCGAGTGGCATATTCACTTGTGTGCGAAAACAGTTTGCACCCCACAATTGGTGAGCCTGCATGGAAAACTTAAGGAAAGCGGCCTTCAGTGCTTTGCTGATGTGTTGGAGGCAAATTATTTTTGCCCGTTCAAAGAAAGTTGTGGAGCCAGATACAGCCATAATTTGTAAACTGCCCTCCCAGTGGTTGAAACGAGTGAAATAGAAGTGTCCTTCAACACCATATATGTATGCGGAGGTGACAGTTATTGAGGCAGCTACACGGCTGCAAAGTGCAAGTTCCTTGCGGCCCTCTTACACGGAAGACCTATTCGCAGCCTCAACTGCACACAGGGTTTATACGTGGATACACGCATGTAAGATAAAAATGGGGTCCCAAGATGCACGGTTTATCATTAGTGCAGAGATGGGCAAAAAAATTCGTCCAACCTATACAATGAAAAGAGGGCTGCTGCTTGAAGCCAAGGCATGAGCATCTTTAATCAGTAAGAATGAGAGCCATGTCGACGTTCAGGTCAGAGAATGTGTCCTTTTTTCCTCGTGCCACAAGCCATTTCTGGGTGCAAGTCCGGAGGGTACTGTTTCATGCAGCAGCTGTGAGGCTCGCAATTTTGAGATCAAAATTCTAATTTAGGTGGAAGTATTTGCAAAGTGGGAACTACGTAATGGCAACCTGAAGCCCAGCAGCAAGTACTGCATGCAAGTGCAGATGCAAATGGGTGTGGCTGAGATGTAGTCGTGTGTGCTGTTTGTTTATAGTAAAGAGAAGAGCTTTCAGGTTACAGTGCTGATTGATTAACCCTTCTTCACTGACTTAGTGGACCGCTGCATTTTTTATGAACACTTAATTGCTAAGCAAATGTTTTGAAAAAATAGCTTCGATGTGCATGTTTTTAAAGTGCCTAATGCAAGGAAGGACCAGAACTCTAAAATGTAGGACTAATTTAAAGGAAAAAGAACATATGTGTATGTTCCTCTGTTTCAAAAAAATTGCTAATTATTGGGTTTAATGTTGTAAAATGACACATGAGCTCTGCAATAAGTTGGATTACTTAGGGCCTTCAGCATGTATTGGTTTTGCACAGGTTTTATTTCGACTCCATAGATACTGAGCTGCCATGGCTGGGATTAAGCCCAGGTCCACCTGGTCTGTAGCCTAGCACTTTAACCACTGATAATTTTATACAATATCTTTTGTGCATGCTATGAAAGAAGCTTCAGAGATTTTGCATGTGATGATACGTGAACTTCCTGCAGATGTGCGCCAACTTTGGTGTGCTTTAGCCATGTAGAGACTCCTCTCTGACACTCAAAAAACCTCTGTGGATGACTGTTGGAGATTTCATAAATTGTAATCTTGTTGAAGTGCATTTTCACCTCCTTATCATTGTGAAGAGAATTGTTAGTCAACATTTGAACTATGAAAATACTGTCCTGTGCTTGCTAATAACAGTGCTTACAATTTTTCTATGGTTCTAGTCATTTTCATACCTTTTCTTGCATGGTGCATGTTTCAATGCAGATCTGCAATGACCAGGTGCACAGAGCAATAAATTTTGTTGTTTGTACAAGTGTTGCTCAAGGAAGTATTGTACGACTATGCAAAAAGTTTGTGATAGATGAAGTTCTGGCTTTTCTGAGAACAGCATTTTCAAAACAAATCTGTGATATGTGTGCAAAGTTGCAAAAAAGCAGCTATGGTTCTTCTCTAAGGTGCATCATTTACGACATGAATGTCTATCCTCTGTGCAATGCACATGGTTATACATGCACAAATAGAAAGACTATTGTGCAGTTCATGACAGAATGTATCACTGGAAAAATAAGTTTCCTGTTGTATGTAGTGCACTTTATTTCTTTTTTCATTTCATTGTGACGATTTGTCTAACGCATGCAATGAAAATACAGACCTAGTAGTATTTATGAAGAGTTGGAAAACAAAACAGTTGCATGGTTAATGCAGCTGGGTGCTGCACATCCAATATATTTGTGATGCTTTTATGTTTTCAGCCCAAATAAGCACTTTAGTATGAGTACAATACAAAAAAAACAATAAAAACCACAAAGCCAGATGGGGCAGACTGAATTCAGCTTCGCGTGTTGTGGTTTAAGGGTCATATGGCATTGCAGATGGGAGTGGTTAAACATAGTAATACAACAAACATAAAAATAAGAGTATAATATTACAAGATGTTGCTGGCAATACAATTTTAGCTAATGCATACATGGAATAAATGGTTGTCATTGATTAGTGCTAGTAAACCAGAAAGATGATTACACTCTTCGGATGTATGGCGTAAAAATCAATGAAAGCAGGTTTTTTTGCACAGAAGGTACATCAACTTTGTGCTAATGGTCCCTCCATGGTGATTGGCATTTTGATGGTGAAATAAATTCTTGCTGATGAGACTAACGAAAAATTTATAGAAAAGGCGAAGCCGAAGTTTTTTATGACCAGATGCGAGCAGTGGCTGTCCGAGGCTGTCTGATACTGGATATGCTTGCAGTTCTGGTATAATGGAAGAGCATGAACCGTAAAAAATTAATTTGAACTATTTCCAGCAAGTGTTTCAAGTTCTGCTGGTAAGGATCCCATACTGATGCTGTGTATTTGAGTTCACGTAACATGACTGATTTGTAGAGTAAAAGCTTCAAAGAATGTGCTTTGCAAAATCTATAACAAATATATCCAAATGTTTTGCTGTTGTTAACATGCTTAACAACAGTCCATGTAAGGTTGTTAGAGATATGATCACCGAGGTATTTATATGAATGAACAGCACTGAATCTAACAGCATGCCATTAATATGATAAGATGGTAAATTATTATTTGCTGTACACAGGTGCATGAACTTGCATTTGTTAGCATTAAGGTAGATTAGCCACGATTTGCACCATGCCAAGATGGAATCGAGATCAGATTGAAGAGTTGGTATGTCGCCATAACATATTAGTTCTCTGAATATTATGCACTCATTGGCAAATAGGTGAATACTATAAGAAATGTGGGGAGGTAAATAATTATTTAAATAATGAAAAGAAGCCAACCAGATATGGAACCTTGAGTAACAGCAGAATGAATCATACTTAGATCGAAGGTGAGGTCATTAATCAAAAGAAACTGATGATGGTTTGTAAGAAAACCTTTAAGCCAGGTTAGAATCCTTTAGTCCCTGGTTAAAATTCTGTAACTTGTATAGAAGTAAGCTATGCCAAACTTTATCAAGCCCTTTGGCGAAATCCATGAACATGCAGTTAGCTAGTGAGGTACGATCAAGAATGACATGCAACTTGTAAGTGAAAGATGCAAGTTATGTTTCACATGAGGATGATTCAAGGAAACCGTTTTGAGTTGGGGAGAAGAGTTTGATTCCAAGATATTAGCTAGGTGAGAAAACAGGATGTGTTTAGGTTTACAAGGAATACTGGTGAGCAAATCTGGTAATTTAGTGGCCAATTCTTGTTACCCACTTCGTGTGGCATGTAGTGAACCTTGGCCTAGTGACTGCTGGAAACTTTCTGTTAATCGAGGAGTAAGCACTTGTATATTTTCGAAACTTGACATTAATTAGATCGCAGCCCGGAACAGCAGATTGTTTTAGTGAGTTAATCAATTTTAGAATGCCATCAAGGCCAATTGTGACTGGTAGATGGGCATATAGGAATACTTGATCCTTCCAAGAAGGCATTTGTGAAGACAGAAAAACTGGCTGTAAAAACGTCATTTAACACAGATGCCTGTAGTTTGGAGCAGGATGGCCATACCAGTACTGTCAACAAGAGTTGTGGTGTCACTGTCATTTGGGTTAATAGTGTGCTGAAACTTTAGCATGTCAGTGGATGCATCGATGGAAGGATAACGTGTAAAAATGCATTCTTTGCTTGTTCTAATGCTGTCTTGTATTCACGCAACACTGTTGTAAGCATTCCATGGGTCATTAGAGAAATTGTTCACAAGTTTGTACAAGCGATTTTTTTTGTTAGATAATCGATTGATGTTTGTATTGCACCAAGGAGCATTGCTAGATGTGATCTATCAGGTTGGTATGTGTCTATCTGTTGAAACTCTTTCCTCATATACAAGCCCCAGTTAGACTGAATGCTTCAACTGTGGAAGGCTTCCAAGAAAGGGTTCGGAAATGTATAGAGCTCACCATTTATCACGCCAAAGTCGGCTTTATTGTTATAAATTGTTTTTGTTTTCTTCACATTTCTCGGCTGAGCAATGTTTATTTCAAAGGTTATGAGAGTTTGATCACTGAGGCATGATGTTGTTGTGTGTTGTATTTTATGGCGCATAAGCATCTAAGGCTATCATGCGCCAAAACACATGATGAGATCTGCTGTCCATGCAGCAGATGGTAATATGGTAATTAAAACTCATAATTTGTTAAGAAGGTTGGCATCTTTTAAGAACATAAAAACGCATCATATATTAACAAGAACATTTTCTCCTATGAGTAAGCTAGGGTGAAGAGGAATATATTCTGAATAAAATATTGGAAAAAGCTTCTTTCTTAGTTCTTCTAGCTTTGTACAGGAATATAAAATGTGATTAATTGTGATAGTTTCTCCGCAAAGGTCGCATGTTGGTATTTCCTCTTTTCTAAGAATATAACCATGTGTAAGGTGTGTATGTCCAATACGGAGGTGACATAAAATGACTTCAGTGAATCGTTCTTGGTGTGTTCATGACTTCCATTCAGATATGACAGGTTTTACTAGGTGTAGCTTATTATTTTCTTCATTATTCCATTTAGACTGCCCTCTATCTCTTAGCATAGACTGCATTAACTTGACTGCTTCTTTGTAGGGAAAGTGCACTTTCTTCATTTCTATATGTCGAGCTTGTGCAGCGCATATATCAGCGCTTTCATTTTCATCAATTCCTATGTGACTCGGAACTCAACAAAGCTTTACAGTATGTCCCTGGGTTGTGGCTGTTTTTATGCTGTGTATGATGTCACCAATAAGCGATTTGCCTGCATTTTTATGATTTTATGCTGTTAGTATGCTCAAAGAATCAGTGTAAATGACACTATTCTCTATGTTTTCATTTTAATTTTTTCTAGGGCCATGAGGACTGCATAACACTCGGCAGTGAAAATGGATGCACACTGTGGTAGCCGTACTGTTCTATTCCAATTGTTTTGGACCACTGCGCTTCCGACGTATTGTGCAGATTTTGAACCATCTGTATAGAATGCCACATATTCTCTGTACTTTTCACTTAGGGCTAAAAATTCCTGCAATATGTGTTCATGTGGTGTTTGGTTTTTCTGGAATTGGTTTAATGTGAAGTCACACACAGACAGCAGGCAGTACCATGGTGGAAGTGGATCAGGTTTTCGGGTAATATTAGGTAATGAGTCTATTAAGTCTAAAACTTGACATTTCTCTTCAAAGCGGAGCAGAAGTGGTTTTATTTTTTGAGGTTTGTTTATGAACAGTGTTCGAGACTGGCACTTTGTAACTATTGGGTAACAGATATGGTTTGGCAGTGAACGGATCTTTAAAATGTATGAGCATGTGAGCATGTTGCTTCGGCTTGTAAGAGATGGTTCATTGGTTTCTACATATAAGCTGTTTATGGGGGATGTCCTGTATGCACCAGTTGAAATACGCAAGCCTGAATTGTGTACGGAGTCCAGTCGTTTTAAATATGACGGCCTTGCAGATCCATATATTATGCAGCCATAATCTAAACATGAGCGAACCACAGAGCGATAAATTTTTAAAAGACATGTTCTGTCAGATCCCCAGTGTTTATGTGAAAGGACTTTCAATATATTGAGAGATTTCGAAGCTTTCTTTTTTAGGTTGTTTATGTGGGGAAGGAATGAAAGCTTTCTGTCAAAAGTTAGCCCTAGAAATTTATGTTCGTGCTTTACAGGTAGCTTAACATCATTAAGGTGGATGGTGGGATCAATGGGCAGTCCTCTTCTGAGAGAGAACAAAACAACTACTGACTTTTCAGTAGAAAACCTGAAGCCATTCCTATCTGCCCACGTTGCCAGTCTATTTACTGTGAGCTGTATTTGCCTCTCACATGTTGACACATTGGAGGATGTACATGCAATCTGAAGGTCGTCTATGTAGACAGAGTACATAACGGATTTTGGGATTATTTTTGCTATACTGTTAATTTTTACTATAAACAGAGTAGTACTTAAAATACATCCTTGAGGCACACCATTTTCTTGTATGAAGGTTTTAGAAAGGGTAGAACCGAGACGTACTTTAAATGAGCGTTGAGAGAGAAAGTCGCTTATACATTTTAGTATCCTGCCGCGAATGCCAAGCTCTCCCAAATCACGCAGGATCCCAAACCTCCTCGTGATGTCATAGGCTTTTTCGAGGTCAAAAAATACGGCAAGGCAATGCTGTTTATGGATAAAGGCTTCTCGGATAGTATTTTCCAGTCGGACAAGGTGATCAAGAGTTGAACATGTTTTTTTGTAGCCGCACTGACGGGTATCAAGAAGTTTCCGGGATTCAAGAACAAACATGAGCCTTGTATTTACAATGCTTTCAAAAGCTTTTGCAAGGCAGCTCGTCAGGGCTATTGGCCTATAACTGCCTGGGGAGTCCGGGGGCTTCCCAGGCTTTAAGAGTGGTACTATAACGGCTGTCTTCCAGGCTTCTGGTATTGTTCCAGATATCCATATTTTATTAAAAAATTTCAATAATGCATCTACTGACAATGGAGTC
Source organism: Amblyomma maculatum (assembly GCF_055883805.1). NCBI lineage: Eukaryota > Metazoa > Arthropoda > Arachnida > Ixodida > Ixodidae > Amblyomma > Amblyomma maculatum. The sequence goes on along the minus strand of NW_028146743.1, from coordinate 4,704,387 downwards.
AAATGAGCAAGCATTTCATAATGTATTTCATCTGGTCCTGGTGCAGTTTGTTTGCCGGCATTTAATACTCTAGTTATTTATTCAAGTGTAATTAAACAGTTAAACGGTTCATTTGTGCCTCCAGCTATTGGGAGTCTTTGTTTTTCAGCTGCTGTTTTATACTTTATAAAGGAATGTGTATAGTGTGCCGAACTAGAGATTGTAGCGAAATGTTCCCCCAATATGTTTGCTTGTTCTTCTACACTCGTTTGTGTACCAGGAGTTGTTAAAAGTGGAATCGTGAAAGGATAGTATTTGCCGTCTAGTTTATTAACCTGCTCCCACATTTTTTTAGATGTGGTTGAGCTATTTATTGATGACACATAATTTTGCCATGAGGCTTTTTCAGCTTCGCGGCGAATGCACCGTGCTTTAGCCCTGGCGTTTTTAAAAGTTATAAGGTGCTCATGTGTGGGATATCTCCGGAATATTCCCCAAGCTTTATTTTGTTTTCTTTTTGCCTCTTTGCACTCTTGTGTATACCACACTTTATGGTTTTGCTGTACAGTTCCCGAGGACTGTGGAATAGCTAGGTGTGCTGCAGCAATAATACAAGCTGTAATCTCTTCATTCAGCTCATCTATGCTGAGATTTTCTGAAAATACTTTTATGAGGTCAGCTTTAGACTGGAAAAGTGTCCAATCTGCCAAGTGAAGTTTCCATCGCCGTGGTTTCGTTAGAGTGATGGATGGTGAGGATGTTAGACTTATTATGACAGGTAAATGATCACTTCCATATGGGTTGTCGAGAACGTCCCATTTAAAGTCGGTGAAAATTGATGGTGAACAAAATGATAGATCTAAGCAGCTCATTTTTCCTGAGCTTGGGGAGCAATATGTTTGTTTACCTGTATTCAGGAGGCAGACGTTGTTGCATAGCAAAAAATCTTCTAAAATACGTCCTCTACTGTCTGTTCGCTCACTCCCCCAAAAGGAGGAGTGTGCATTAAAATCTCCAACTAAAATATATGGTTCAGGTAACTGTTGTAAAAGTTCCTCTAAATCGTGAAGGGTAACAATGACATGAGGTTGAAGGTAGACAGAACATATTGTGATTGTTTTATAATGAACAACAGTAACTGCAACAGCTTCGAAATTAGTTTTGAGATGGACTTCTCGCGTTACAATACTGCTCTGCACAACAATAGCAACGCCTCCGGAGAGGCGACCTGCTTGTTCTCTGTCACATCGAAACACTTTGTGCTTTTTTTAAATTTTTTTTTGTTGAGGTCCCAGATTGGTCTCTTGTAGGCATAGGACCACAGGGGACAGTGAATTTAAAAGGTCTGTTACATCATTGTAGTTTCTTAAAAGTCCTCTACAGTTCCAATGGACTAAGAACGCCATTTTATATGAGGAAGGTAGAGAGACTAAGTTTTTTCTGGCCCGGGGATTCGGGCCTTTTCTTTTCTAGTTCGCTCCAAGGAGCTCCGTCGCCGGTCAGATGTTGACGGCCCCGAACGGTCGTCCTTTGTTGTGTCCATTGCGTCCTCGGACGTGCTGGACGATTGTGCAGACTGCACAGACACATTTGTGGTAGATCTCGCCGTTACTGGAGAGATCTTAGGGCCAGCTGACCTAGAGGCCCGCGCAGCCTGCTTTGGGGGTGGTGGAGCAGCCCCAGCTACTTCCACGGGGGACGTAGAGGTCCCTGCCTTAGGTGCACCGTGTGTCACCTGGGCAGGTTCCAAGGACTGCTGTGACGCAGCCCCCTTTTGCGTCCCAACAGAATAAGTTGGGATGTGAGTGGACGTGAGTTTCTTACGTGCTTCCCTGTAAGTGAGGTTTTCTTTGACTTTTAGTGTGATGATATCTTTCTCTTGTTTCCATGTTGGACAGGTTCGTGAGTAAGCAGCGTGGCTGCCCTCACAGTTGATGCAAAGATGCGTTTCGGATTCACAGTTCTCAGCGGGATGCTCGTGGGAGGCACACTTCGCACATGTAAGTTGGCCTCGGCAAGTCTGTGAGCCGTGGCCATACCTTTGGCATTTGAAACAGCGGCGCGAGTTAGGTATGTATGGTTTCAGTTTTATCTTCGTGTACCCTACCTCCACAGCCTCGGGCAGTGTGCTCGATTCGAAGGTAAGGACTAAGTGCCTGGTCGGTATCTCTTTGTTATCCCGTCTGATTTTAATTCTGAACACATTGATGACATTTTGTTCTCTTAGTCCTTCAAGGAGTTCTTCTTCACTTAGGTACTTTAGGTCGTCATCTGAAATGACTCCCCTCACCATGTTTAGAGAGCGATGTTTGGTGACATTAACTGGGCATTCCCCAAAGCTGGTTACTGTTGGGAGTTTTTCATTCTGATGATGGTACATAATTTCCAAGAGAAGGTCGCCATTTGGAAGTTTTTTGACATTGTATCCTTGGCCTATTGCTTTAGTCAATGTCTTGGTCACGACAAAAGGAGATATTTGCCTAGCTGTTTTTTGAGGGTCTTCACTGTGCACCACGTGGAAGCGTGGCTTACCAAGATACTTTGTTGGGCGAGTTGGTACTTATTCATTATTGGTATAAACAGCGCGAACACAGAAGGTAGCCGTGGCGCACAGGCAAGAAGAGCGCGAACGGTGCGAACAGCGCGGGGGTTTTTCACGTGACTGTTTCGTTTTCTTCATGTTTGTTTTTCTGGGCCTTGGAGTAAACGGCTTAGGCTTAGTTGTGAGTCAGCGCATGTACTGTGCCTTTCTTGTTTCTTGTCCCTTGTTTTCGTGTTCGCGCTGTTTATACCAATAATGTGGAAGCGTGGGAATCTGTTTGCATTCTTTAGAAAGAAGTTTGCAGTTTCATCGGTCCGTCCCCTTTTTCGGGAACGATCATTGGAGAGCAACGAAGAAGCCACACAGTAAGTTTTTGTTCAGCCGGGGTGGCGGCCACCCACCATGGAGCCCAACGAGGGGACGGGACAGGAACTCGCAAAGCAGTCCTGCCCACGCCAGCCGTACACCCTGACTATAACCAAATATGGCATAACGCAGGGTGGTTAGCCACACAAGGTTAACCCTCGCCGCCTGGAAGTAGGAAGAAACGAAGAAGTAAGAGAAGACAGGACAGTTGTAAGAGAGGGGATAGGAAAGTGAAAGATGGAGGGGAGGACAGGAAAAGGCGACTGCCGATTTCCACCGGGTGGGTCAGCCCGGAGGTGCCGTCTGTGGGAAGCGTGGGCCAAAGTGGTGTGTTGCCTCCGCCGAGGGGCCTTAAAGGTCCAAACACTCGGCATCGGCTAAACCACCAGGATCCCCTTTTCCCCAGACACGGCGATGCCACGCACGGCTAAGCGTGGGCGCTCGGGGTCCGTGGTGTCGCATAGTACACGCAAACATCTGCTTTAACAGATGCCCCCTGCGGGGTGAGGCATGATCAAGCGAATTAGAAACGGTATCTGTTTTTTTAATAACGCTTGTTGATTTAGGGCATAAAGGATATGTAAACAAAGGTATTAAATGAAAGAAAAAAGGTTGGCAGTTCTAAGAAAGTCTAAAAGGGAATGATGATGAAGCCCATGCATCCAAGCAGTGCAAGAAGATGGGTTCAAGGTTCAAAGAAAAGGGCCAGCCAGCAGCACTTCACCTAGGCTGCTGAGCCCACTTCAGGTGCTTTTACAATGATGGGTTGAGCTTTGAATTGATCATATTCACTGCTACCTGGGTATGCTACTGTGATAGCTTATAGCTGTGACTAGTTAATGTACAGCTACGTTATGTGCTAGGATTTCCTCTACTCTTAAATTCACAGAACCTCAGCGCTACATGAAAGGCTGTTTAAAAAAGTTCTCTTCAGCATACCTTGAATGATGCGTCATCAGACTTGAAAGGCTAAGTTGCAAATTGTGTAGTGCATTAAAAGAGAATTTACTTTGATTTCATATTTTTTCTGAGATTAAAGGTCCACGGAAACGCCCTCAAGAAGGCACTGACAAAAGTGTTGAGTGTGCAGAATACATCCCTTTGAGCATTAATGCAAAGTATAACTCCTTGGAACAAAGCCAGCGATTTATTAATAATTAAAAAAAACAGCGTTTTTTGAAATTCGCGGCAGGGATAATGTCGCTTGGCGGTGTCGCATGGAACTATTTCCTTGACCCGTGACGTCACGGGTAAGTTGACTGGCAACGCTTGCTAGAAGCTGCCATTCGCTGCGGCCACTGCAGCCATGACGTCACGGACACACTTCCGGTAGCTGCGAAAGTCGTCTGCTCGTGCGCTGATCGAACTCTGTGCGGGCTGTTACACAGCTCGCCGCCCTTATCGGTTAGGTGGCCATTGCCCATTAAGTACAACAATCGAAGCGACGCAGGGATCGGCAGAACGAAGCTGCATTTACAAATATCTTATTTATATAACGTAGTTTCAGGAGTACCGGAGTGTCGTCCGACGAGGCGTCAACAGCACGGTCAAGCACCGCACGATGGCAGCACCTCCTCCCGCATACCGTTCGCGAAGGACACGGCGGATCGTTAGCACCGATGTCCGAAATAAAGCGGGCTAAAATTTGTTGGCGTATGGAATACTGAGCCGAATATCAAGTATGAAGCCCTCGTGAGGATCGCTGACCAGCAGCAAATTGCTGGTAAGAGCGATAGCCGTGATACAAGTTAGTTTCTGCTCAAGCCAGCTGCCGCTGGTGCATTTCGGCTGATCCGATCTGCTCGTACTAGCTATGCGTCGGCAGAGTTAAGCCTATAATTATTTTACTATGGCAGGAAATGATTCACTATAAGGCAGTTTCATAAGTAGACGATTTACGACAGCGTTGATCATGTTCCAAAGCGTCGACCGCCGCGGCTTCGAAGCGAAACAACTTAGGCCTAGCGACGACTAGGGACGGTCACGCACGGCGCCGTCGTTCGCCGCGCTCGCGCGCCCCACCGCCGCGGTAATTGTGTAACGTAGCTAAGCCTGCTTGCGGCATCCCGTGCTGCAAGCGTTGCAAACTCGTGTACTTTCATAGCTAAAGGCCGCTGTCCGGTTGATTTTTAGACCCGCTCCGCACGTATGCGGCCGCACGTTATCTGTCCGCTTGCAGACGTGGTGCGGAAGTGGTGTTGTACGATCGTTTTGCTGACTGCCGTTCAGCCGGACGGTTCCAGCGTCTCGATTGGCGCGCCCGGGCATCGCCTTCTGTCCAATAGCATGCTCCCTGAAATGAAATTCAAAGCTGGCGTGCAACGCGTGTTGCGGGGTGCTACCGATTTCGGCACCTCGGCGCTGTTCGCTTGCCTCGGGATCACCATGGCGGGCTTTTTTCTGTGATCATGGGCTCTCGTCAGCTGCCAAAAGAGTAGCGCTTCACTACAGTTCTTGAGTGCTTACATGGCCACCACCGTAAATTTAAATTGGCCTTTGCTCGCACGGTTCGTAGCCGCCGCATCGCCTGTCCACTTTTCTGACTTTTCTAGTATGCCTTCGCTAAAATATTTAGATGTTTATACGCCGAATTTAAATTGAGCACTGTCGAATGAACGTGCATTATAGTTCGACGCCCGATGAGCACGATTGCTTCTATTGACGAAGCCGTTTTGCTTTGTGGGCCCAAGTCAGCCCAACAAAGATATATATGCCAATGTATATGTGTGCAGTGGGGATAAAAGACGAGAATTTGCAATGGCGACATTCACTAGGCGTTAAAATCACAAATGCTGAAAGAAACATTCAAAAAGGAATGATATGGTCGACGGTTCTAGCATACACCTAAAAAATATGCAGTGAAGACTGAAGCAGCGCAACCCTGGACAGATACCAATTATAGAATAGGATCTAACATTGAATAGCCTCAAGTATGAACAAATGCAAGCTTTCTTACGACTCCCACCCCATCCTCCTAAAGGAAAATTAAAATGAAATATGGGACACAGGTATGAAAAGGTAATGGAGACTCAACAGCATTGCCTGAAGAGAAAAACAGGTCACTCACAACTGATTGATTTCGGCATGAAATATGTGTAGCTATTGCTATGTGGGACTAAGGCCAGGTTAATTATTTCCTAGGATGGCAGTTAAGGTAATTACATTAGCTGCAGTTCGCCCTGTTGTTACTTCTTGTTACTACATGTTTGTTCCAAAGGGCTCTCTTAGTGCTGCTGCTTTATGAAAGCATTGATGTGTGCAATAGAATACATTCTTTTAATCCTAGAGTTCCAGAAATCAGATCCTAGCATATTGCGTTATGTACTTAAAACAGAAGGTGGCTGTGACATTAAAACAACTAAAAAAAAGACAATGCAGTGTGTTATATACCAGGTGTCCTAGCTTTCAGAAAATCAATGTGCCCTAGCCCAGTGCATTAATCCAGCTGCAGGCTGTTGAGAGTTGCCTGGCCTAGGCTGGTGTTTCATTATTTAGCCCTATAATGATTAAGGCTATATAGTTAACATTTAAACTATTGGCTTCAAGAACAATTAATATCAATAAGCAAGTAGTAAACTGTCTTCCAAAACAGCTGACAGAAATGTTTGCACCAAGGTGCCTTCTATTTTGCATTTTTTTTCCATTATCTTAAATGGCAACAAGCCCAATAAAGGAGGCGTCTGCATGACAGCAATTTCACTTCAATGTCCCAAAACATGGCTCAGAGAACAAAATCAGCTTTTGTCAGAAGTGCTCTCCATGGTGTGGCTCTACATAATGTGGATGAGAGATATGTGTGAGCAGCTAGTCACATGGTAGCTCGATTTGGAAGGCAGTGAATAAATCTATGGAAATCATACCGTGAAGCAAACTTTGCGGGTAGCTGTTTTTCAGCACTATCTACAACTTTAGAACTAATGCTTTGCTCCTGGGGCCAATAAATAAGTCACTAATTAGTTTTTACTACCTGCTGAAAAACCATGGCAAATGGAAAGCCACTGGAGACTAGGGCAATCAACTCTGAATAGTTCTCGGTTGGTTTCTCTAGCCTAGACCACTCCACCTAATTTAAGGTTTGATTAAATTTAGCCGGGATACTTGGTATGCATGGTTTGCTGGCATCTCTTGTGGTTAGCTTCAAATGAAACAGTCGTGACGCAGCTGTGGTTTTAACTGATATGGTGGAAGCTGTCTTGTAGTCTCTTATCAGATGCTTTGTAATGGAAGCGGGTGCATGCTTCTGGGATCATGATGAGAATAAGCAGCACTTTGAGGCCCATGGTTTGATTTGGTTTGTGGGGTTTGACATCCCAAAGCAATTTGGGCTATGAGAGATGCCGTAGAGGAGGACTCTGGAAATTGAGACCACCTGGGGTTCTATAACGTGCACTGATATCGCACAGCACACGGGTGCCTTTCTTTTCGCCTCCATCCAAAAGCGGCTGCCAAAGCCGGGATTCGATCCCGCATCCTTGGGAACAGCAGTCGAGCGCCGTAACCACTGCGCCACCCCAGCGGGGACTTTGAGGCCAATGTATATGAGATGGCTAAGTATAATGTGCATTACAAGTACACATACACACTGCTTCCTGTACTTTCTCCTGTCGCGACTTTGAGTAAATTCTGAAGGGCTTGATCCCAGTGCACTGTGGGGATAGCTTGTGGGAAAAGAAAAGAAGAAACTAATTGAAGAAACAAGGAGAACAAGAATTGCTACATAGTACAATTGCATTTATCCTTTCCTACTTTTCTTGTCCTTTAGCAGTGTTTTTGCCAGCTCCACAAGACCCATTTCAATGTGTTGTACAATTGCATTTATCCTTTCCTACTTTTCTTGTCCTTTAGCAGTGTTTTTGCCAGCTCCACAAGACCCATTTCAATGTGTTGTGTAAAAGTTTTAAGAGCAAGTTAAGCCGACATATTTTCCGCTGAACAAATTTTTGTTCCATGAAACACAGTGTTGTAACAATCATGCACACTTTCTAAAGAGAAATGTCCTTCTTGAGTCCCACAGTTTAAAAACACACAGCCTGGCTGTTTGTGTCATTACTGTAACTAAAAAAGAAATAAGTTCACATATACAGCTACACCTCGTTGAAATGTATTTTTGTGACCCATGTATTTTTCATTAATAAGCACGGAAATGCTTGCAAACAAAACTGCCACTGTGGTACCGAGGTTTATATTATAGTGTGTGAGGGCTTTTAAGGCTCTTTGTATTTGCGTAGGAAAGTAAAACAGACTGAAGTACATGGCTGTTACTCTGTGAAACTGCCATCATACTGTTCATTGCACTGTGTACAATATTTTTGTGAATTCATGAATTGTGAAGCACACTGAGACCTTCAGCTCACACACTCTGCTTCCCAAATCACTCTTTCTTATGTTGAAATAGTTAGCAGTTAGTCACCACTGCAAGGCTTGGCAGCTCATTTGCTAGCCATCGCACGAAATAAATTAAGCTGCCCGCTTAGATTGTAAGCATTCTGTGATGACCTTATCCTGCAAAGCTAAGGTAACACTCTGCATAGATGCAACGCAGAGTAATGAATCTGTGAATGCAAACAGCAAATCCAATCCAAGCAGAAAAGGAATGAATTAAGGTTAAGTTACATGTGACCTCAGTGTCAACAAGTCAGGTGTTACATCCATGCCTCACAGCTTTCATAGTGGATCAACATCAGCATTATAGAACCAATGCCATGTGATAATGCTTAACACACGATGAAAAGATAAGGCAATTAATCTTTGAAAATGTGGTATGAGACCATGTACAGTGGTGGCCACACAGCAAATGTAAACTGATATGTGAAAAAACCCAATTGATCACTTTGCAAGGTGCAAAAAAAGTTTAGGCGAGCAGCAAATGTAACAAGGACTAAAAAAATCTGTAATGCATCCTACATTGTTGTAAGGTTCACACCCGTACATCATTGATATCACTCAGTAGGAAAGTAATCATGGGCTTCACAGCAAAATGAAAGCAGCAAATAGGCACGGACATGAGCATCGACAACATCTGATTTTGATGCCGTCGAAAATATCTCAGTTGGTACCCCTTAGCAAAGAAATGCAGCTGAATAGATACTTAATACCAATGAAACTGAGTTGGCATGCAGTCTGGCGAGAGTAGAGCTGTCTAAGCAACAAGTATGGGATGTAAGGTGTGCAACTTCATAACAGCATCATGCCTGTATAAAGCCTATATACATCATTTGTCTAAACAGTTGTCCAATGTACTTAACTCACCCAAGTTATGCAGGAAGAAAGCAGACTGTAATCACAATAATTTCTTCAATTGTTTTCTTTCTTTTTAACCAAATATGTTTTCATGCTCAACATGCCTTAAGTACATCAAAGTGTCCATATCATGAGGCACAGTTGCAGATGGTGTGCATTTTTTTCATAAGCATAACCTCCCGTCATACTGTACTTTTTTTTGGCATCGCGTCTAAATGTTTTTTTATGACCTGATGTGGAAATAAAGTGTTTAGCCCATCACATACAGAAGTGTTCAGTCGACCGATTCATCGCACAGATACTTATTGCACGAATAGGTGCACATAGTTAGCAGGAAATAAAAATGAAGAGGTAGGTACTCTCAAAGTGACAGCTGCCGTGAAAGTACACGATATTTTCACAGTTTGCACAGTGCCGTCGAGCACCCATATCAACACAAAGCGCAAACCGCGTAATAGTGGCATATTAGTAGCCCGAAAGCCGTGCAGCTAACGTCGTCGAAGGGCTCGGCGCTCGCACGGGAAGGGCTCGGCAAGCACAGCACATACACGGACCGCGATCAACACAGGCGATCGACACATCGCGGAAACAACGTCGTGTGCTCGTTTCTGCTGCGGTCACTGCGACCAGTGGAACGGGTGCCAGACTAGCTGTCACCAAGTTAATTTCAGCATTAGGAAAACACAGTGTGGGACGAACTTTGCAAACATGGACAGTCCTCTTCCTTGCTAGGTGGCAGTCGCTCAAGTCGTAAACACTTTCGCAACACATGCACGGGCACTTTTCGATGCGCTGAGGAGCCGATTCGTGTGCATGAAAATCACCGTAAACTACTGTTGCTGGCTGTCGGCCGTGAAGATCCTCGCGGCTAGCGATAATCACAAACATATGTGACACCGGTGCGACCTAGTACACTTCGACGGTTGGAAGATCACTGCCTTCAGCTCAGCGCAGATAACAGTGGCGCATATGATCCGACTTGAGGGGAAATCACAGTCGATAGGAACACTAGTATTAGCAATGCGCGCTAAGTATATTGGTTTTTGCGGCAGAGCAACAACTACCATCTACGCTTCGCTTCACACCGCTGACGGCCATGTTGCCTGGCAAGATCGAGGAGGAGGAGCCAGAGACGTCGCCTACAGCGCAACCAATAGCTGCAATCCGGTCGCCTTGCTGATCAGCACGTGCGGGCAAAAAGTTGAGATTGAGTCAACTTTGCTGCGGACGAAGGATGCGGGTGTGCGCTATTGTATGCCCCTCCGAACCGGTCGTCTCGGTGCGGTCGCATGCGTGCGGAGCGGGTTTAAAAGAAACCGTACAGCGGCCTTAAGGCCGCGCATTTTGTGACGTTCTACTCAGCAACAAGCCGTTTAAACGATACTGCAGGCAAGACAAGGCTTCAGTACGCAGTCACTGCGCTGTCGGCCGTAATCGAAGACGTCGGGCGGCACCATATTCTATACATCGATCTTTAAACCTGATACAGTGGGCAAATGAATAATACCCCAGTCACACGGTCATTTTCAAAGGCGATTGAGTCGATAGCCTTCGAGATTTTCAATCGCGATCGAACTCGAAGGAGTTGTGCCGCTGCTACACGGCAAAACTGGAAGTCTATTGAAATAGTTATGGTGTTTGGCGCCAAACTTTTGTGGCGCAAGTATCGTTGCTTTCAGTTTTGCTTAAAGAACTAAAATCTCTCTATAAATGCAAAATAACATGTAACTGTTACCTTTTTTTAGTAACTGCAGGTGTTTAGTTGTTATTCAGACAAATGTGTTTTTGTTTTGTTTTGTTTAGTTGTTATTCAAAGACAAATGTGATTTTGTTTTGTTTTTTTAACTCGCTGGCGTTTATACGGCTGTGCTTTTCATTGCGTTTGCATTTCTCGGCGGCGCATGTTACAGGGGTAGAGTGTGCATAAATTATTTGCTTTAAAAAGAGCTCTGCTTTTTTTTAATTATTACAGATATAATATTTTACCGCGTAATTTAAATATATTGTCACATTAGGCGGTGCATACGCATAAGGAAAGAAGAAGACTCTCGTGAGTTTGAGAGAAGACGACGTTCAACAGAGTCGGCTGGTGCCTGCAGAAAACGTCTGTTTGAAAGCCTTGTCTTCCGTGTCCACCCTATGCTCCAAGCTGAACTACCCCGTAACACCTTGGTGGAGGTACTTTCGATTCCCCTTGCCACAGCTCCTCGTACTTTCGCGCCAGAAACCTGGACTTGCGCAGTGGACGTCATCTCCCTGAGCTCACCCCACCGACTACCACAGTAAGCATGGCATCCCAGGACGCATCACCCGCTACGGAAACTCCAGCTGCCCCCATGGTTTTAACCAAAATCCGTCATCCGCCTATCTTTAACGGCGAAGACAACAAGGATGTTGAAGATTGGCTCGACGAATATGAAAAGTGCAGCAAGAATAACCGGTGGGATGCAAGCATAATGCTTGCAAACATAATCTTCTATCTGGCGGGAACGCCGAAGACCTGGTTTACCAATCACGAACAGGAGATGCCTACGTGGGACATCTGCAAACAAAAACTGCAGGACTTATTCGGCAAACCAATTGGGCGAGCTCTGGCAGGCAAAAAGGACCTGGCTACTCGGGCTCAATCGTCTACCGAGTCATACCTGGCCTACATACAGGACGTTCTCGCACTGTGTCGAAAGGTGAATACCTCCATGACCGAAGATGATAAAGTGGGCAAAGTGGGCCATATACTTAAGGGTATCGCTGATGACGCATTCAGTATACTTCTCTGCAAAGACTGCTCTACGGTGGACTCAGTCCTGCAAGTCTGTCGCCGTTTCGAACAGGCGAAGCAGCGCTGCATCGTCCATCGGTTTCAGCGCCTTCCCAACACGGCGACTACATCCTCATGTGACGACTTGCCCACGTTACAACAGCCTTCAAGTCAGAATAACCTCACTACCATTGTCCGCAGGGAAATTGAGGCCTTGACTCCTGTTACACATACGTCACCTCCTGCACAGGCAACAATAGCTATGATACAGGCTGTTGTCCGCCAAGAATTCGCTAACGTGGGCCTCGTTTCAAATCCTACTCCACCACCCCCTGCACCACAGCCAATCCCAGTGGTTGCTGCTGCTGCCACAACCCCGCCCTACACACCGCGCTACCCTACCCGCAATCCTGCGGAGTGGCGCACATCTGACGATAGGCCTATTTGCTTCATCTGCTGTCGAGCTGGCCATACGTCCCGCTATTGCCGCAGCCGTCCGGCTCCCCCTTTTCGCCCCTATTACAGCCCTGTCCGCCATAATTATGCACCACGACGCGTTTCTATCCCCCAGCACATCTTCGTAACGAGAACATAGAGCAAGACCGTCGTCCTAGCCGTTCTCCATCGCCTCAAGCCCACCATTCCCGATCACCTACTCGTCGCCGCAGCTTGTCCCCAACGTACCAAGGCACCTACTCGGGAAACTAGGCAACGCAGCGCCCGGACGTGACGCTGCGTTACCAACCCGGACAGTCAATTGTGTTATGACCATCGCACCACACCGCAACCTGATCAATGTCCTCGTAGATAGAGTCCCTGTTCCCGCTCTCCTTGACACTGGAGCCCATATTTCAGTTCTTAGTTCGTCGTTCCGCCAGCGCCTCAAAAAAGTTCTTACGCCCGCTAACACCTCTACAGTTCGTGTTGCTGATGGAAACACTGCTGCCATCATCGGAATGTGCACTGCGCGCGTTAGCATCGCCAGCGGCCAAGTCCCTGTGCTCTTCGCCGTCCTTACTACTTGTCCTCAAGACGTGATTTTAGGCCTAGACTTTTTAACAGCCCATTCCGCTGTCATTGACTGTTCCTCCGGACCTCTGCGCCTAGCCCTGCCCCATTGTGTTCACGACCCCAGGGCTGACCATTCCCAGCCTCGCCTCCGCTCCAGTACATTTACTCGCCTACCTCCCGAGGCGGCAGTATACGTGCCCATGTCACCTTTTCCCTCCCTTCCTGACGGCGACTACGTTGTCAACCCCATCACCGACGTCACTCTACAGCGCAACATCGTCCTACCTCATAACATTGTACACGTCGAGAATAACCTCACCTACATTCCCGTACTCAACTTCAGCATGTCTTCGCAAGTTCTCCCGGAGGGCATTTTCCTCGCCGAGCTGTCGCCTTTGTCCAACTTTACTATTTCTGCAGTGCTGTCCGGCCGTCACGCCGACGTACCTGCACAACCTGTCCCATCACATAGTCCGGAGGACCGCATCTCAGCCATGGTTGCCTCTGACCTGCGTCCCGAATATGCCTACGCCATTGCCGGCCTTTTGCGGTCATACAGCGACATTTTTGATTTCGGTCACGGATCCCTGGGCCAAACGTCCGTTGTCACACATCGTATTGATACTGGAGATGCCCGACCTATTCATCGACGGCCTTACAGAGTTGCTCTTTCCGAACGCAGAATTATTCAGGAAGAAGTAGAGAAAATGTTGGCAAGCAACATTATTGAGCCGTCGAGCAGCCCCTGGGCGTCTCCGGTAGTGCTCGTCAAAAAGAAAGACAACGGCTGGAGGTTTTGCGTTGATTATCGACATCTAAACAAGCAAAGAAAGACGTGTACCTTCTCACAAGGATCGATGACGCTCTCGACTGCCTGCATGGTGCCAACTACTTCTCCTCCATCGATCTCCGTTCCGGATATTGGCAGATCTCTGTTGACGAAAGAGATCGTGAAAAGACGGCTTTTGTCACCCCGGATGGCCTCTACCAATTCAAGGTGGTGCCTTTCGGCTTATGTAATGCCCCTGTGACATTCGAGCTTATGATGGACTCCCTATTACGCGGGCTCAAATGGACCTCATGTGTGTGCTACCTCGATGACGTCATCGTATTTTCATCAACCTTTGAAGGCCACCTCCATCGTGTTGCGGCTATTCTTGGCGTCTTCCGACGAGCTGGCCTTCAGTTGAACTCCAAGAAGTGTACCTTTGGTCGCCGGGAACTCAAGGTTCTAGGACATTTAGTCAACACCCATGGCATCCCCCCGACAAAATTCGTGCTGTAAGGGATTTCCCTATACCGAAATCCAGCAGCGACGTGCGTAGGTTCCTCGGACTTTGCTCATATTTTCGGCGATTTGTACCAAACTTCGCAGAAATAGCCCGTCCGCTCACGCAGCTTCTGAAAAAAGATATATATATATATAAATATATATATATATATATATATATATATATATATATATATATATATATATATATATATATATATATATATATATATATATATATATATTTTAATGGCAACAGGAGATGTCTGCCTGGTGGTAAGCCTAGCATGCTACTCCTGTGGTCTCCTTTACCTGGGGCCACGAACACTCGGCCGCCTTCGTCGCTCTTATTGCCCACCTCACTGGTCCGCCAGTGTTGGCTCAGTTCAATCCGTCAGCGCCCAGAGAAGTACGCACCGACGCAAGTGGTCATGGAGTTGGTGCCGTTCTCGCACAACGTCAGCTCGGTTTACCTCGCGTCATCGCCTATGCCAGCCGACTCCTCTCTGCGGCCGAACAAAATTATTCCATCACTGAACGTGAGTGCTTAGCCCTAGTTTGGGCCATTACAAAGTTCCGCCTTACTTGTATGGGCGGCCATTCACAGTAGTCACTGACCACCGCGCACTGTGTTGGCTTTCTACACTCAAAGACCCTACTGGCCGCCTTGGACGTTGGGCCTTGCGCCTTCAGGAGTACAATTTTTCAGTAGTTTATAGGTCTGGCCAGTTGCATCGAGACGCCGATTGCCTGTCCCGTCATCCAGTCGACCCGCCCAGTCAACTTGAACGTGATAATGACGCTTGCGTGCTCTCTGTTTCTGATTTTTCCAACATTCGCCGTGAGCAACGCCAGGACCCTCAGCTTCGCGAAATTATCAATCGCCTCAGCGCCGATCGCCATTGCCCTTCCCTTCGTTTGTTTGTGCTCCACAACGGCACTTTATACCGGCACAATATGCGACCTGATGGCCCCGACCTTCTACTAGTAGTCCCTCAGCACCTACGCGCAGCCATCCTTCAACAGCTTCACGACGTTCCTACAGCGGGTCATCTAGGCGTCTTTCGCACATACGACAGTGTGCGCCGTCGGTTCTTTTGGCCAGGCCTATTTCGCGCCCTCCGCCGCTACGTAGCTGCTTGTGACCGCTGTCAACGCCGGAAAAAGCCATCAGTTTTACCAGCTGGACTTCTGCAGCCAATCGACATCCCCATAGACCCATTTTCTCGAGTGGGTCTGGATCTTCTAGGGCCTTTTCCACTGTTCGCATCGGGGAACGGGTTGCGGTGGCCACTGATTACACCACACGGCACGCGGTCACACGAGCAATACCAACCAGTTGTGCAACTGATGTCGCTGCTTTCCTCCTCAACGACGTTATACTCGTCCATGGAGCTCCCCGCCAACTGCTCACCGACCGTGGCCGTTGCTTTCTGGCTCGTATAGTCGACGAGATCCTACGGTTGTGCAATGTTCGTCATTCTTTCACAACTGCCTACCACCCACAGACGAACGGGCTTACCGAATGCCTTAACCGGACACTGACTGACATGTTGTCTATATACGTTTCTGATGACCATCGTGACTGGGACATAACGCTGCCATTTGTGACATTCGCTTACAATTCGTCGCGTCACGACATTACCTGCTGCTCCCCCTTCTATCTTTTATACAGCCGTGAACCTCTGCTTCCTTTTGACAGCCTGCTCCCGTCTGTCACCACTGCCAGCTAATATGCTCGTGACGCCATAGCCCGAGCTGATGCTGCCCGCGTTGTTGCTCGCAACCGACTCGCAGCCTCTCAGCACTCCCAGAAACGTCGCTATGATTCCTGTCATCGCAACACCGAGTATTCTTGCGGCTCTCTCGTGTTGCTTTGGACCCCAGCTCGCCGCGTTGGCCTCTCGGAAAAACTTTTGCCCCGTTATACAAGACCCTACCGTATTTTATGACAAGTGACACCAGTGACATACGAAATTGCGCCCTTGCATCCCGCACGCCATACCTCTACACCACGGACCGAGACGGTCCATGTTCCACGCCTAAAGCCGTACTACATGGACCCTGGTTTGGACGCTAGTACGCACCAGGACGGTGCTTTTCAGCCGGCGGGATAGTGTCACATTAGGCGGTGCATACGCATAAGGAAAGAAGAAGACTCTCGTGAGTTTGAGAGAAGACGACGTTCAACAGAGTCGGCTGGTGCCTGCAGAAAACGTCTGTTTGAAAGCCTTGTCTTCCGTGTCCGCCCTCTGCTCCAAGCTGAACTACCCCGTAACAATATAAAATAACGCTTGATCACATTTTTGTATCGTAAACGTGCTGTGCACGTGTATGCGTGACGCTCCTCGATTCAGTGCTAGCAACCTTGCGGACGTTCGAGGGCCTTCGAGATCTCGATAGAGTTCTGGGCTGCTCCGCTGACTCGATAGAATATCGACTCAATGGTAATTGAAAACGCCCGTGTGGCAGCTTTTGAAGGCCTTCGAGTCGATAGGCAGTCACTTCGGGGGCCTTCGAAATGCCCGTGTGACAGCGTTATAACTTTGTGAGGCAGACCCGCTCGTACGTTTCGCGCACTCGGGCGCCGACGAATAACTTCCGTCAACAGACACCGTCATAACCTCGGTTAACGACGCAAACCGAGGTCGTCAAGCTCGGTTTGCGATAACCGCGGTAAGTGGTGTAACCACGGTTTGATCCGCCGTGTAACATAGGGTAACCACGGGTTCGCAGTTACACTAACCGTCGCTGCGCCAACTGGCGAAATCAGGCGTGTGCGAGCGAGGACGGGTTGGCGCGAGTACGCCAGCGAGCGAGCGCACGGCAACCGGAAGGTCGTCGAAGTGACGTATGTCTGGGCGGAGCTTTGAACTTGCTTGTATTCTTTATTTTTTTATGGTTCCCTTCGGCTTACGAGTTGAGAGGGAAAATTGGAAGGGTCATTTTTAATCGCCGATATCTCTGGTGTTGCAGAAGCTAGATAGAAAATTTTTGCGGGAGAATGATGGGTGGCTCAATAACTAACAGTGTTATGGCGTTGTTTATCCTCCTTGGTGACCCCTTTCAGGGGACCTTTAAGGCAAGGTAGTATCTCGCAGCAGCTGGCAGTTGTGGTAGTTGAAGTAACTTGCAGAAAACTCTTTGATATATTTATTTCTCGCAACTTCAAAAATTTCAGTATCTGTAGGTGTTGAGACTTCAATCAGGCAATGTGCAAAAAGACCAAACGTGTTGCATTCGAAGGCAAAAAATTCTGATCTGTAATTTTTAAGATGCATGATTATTTGGATTTTTTTATAGAACCATGGCAGTATTCATAGAAGTTATGTACTCAGGATTTCAGACCTTTCATATTCACCAGAGCACTGCTGCAATTAACCAAACCACTTATGTATATTTTACAGTCATTAATCAATATTTCAGGGGGGCCAAAAATGTTATCAAGCACCAAGTTTAATCCAGAAGGGAGCCTACCAAAAGTAGGTCTAATTCAGTAAGTTCATTCACTGCTTACGAATGCTTGCAAGCTTTTACTGTTCTGGGATATCATATCCACTACCAAAGCTTGCACCACTCAAAATTCACAGAGCTCGCATGTGCTTTTTTTCTTCCCAAATACATTTCTAAAAATTCAGCATTAAAGAGACCAGGTTAATGTTTAGAATTCTCAAATTACTGTTGAAATCTGCCAAGAACCAATAACATCACAGTAATTTTATCTTATGAACGGGCAGAATAATATTGAAAACCATGTACCAAGCAAACGTTTTTGCCCTCTCATCTAGTGTTTTGCTTTGCACACTCTTGAGAATGTTAAAAAAATTATCGAGATTTGTGTGTGCCTCCACACATGTTTTTGCCGGACAACGCAGCAGTAGTGGTGTCTTTTCACAGCTATAACTGCCGCATTTTGAATGTGCGTCACACATAGACTACAAGAGCATGAAGGGAAGCATGCCACAAAAAGTGGCCATTAAGTAAACTCAAAGGAAGAATATGCAGTGTAAAAAGACATGGACACAGGGAGGAGACATATACAGGGCCAACTTCCAACAAATGTTTTTTTTTCAGAAACGAGAGGTGGGGGGGGGGGGAAGTTTATACCGTCATATTACAGGGAACCATCTGGCATGCACTAAAATGCGTATTTGGCAGATACATAGCATCTTTTGGCTGCAGTGCAACAGAAGGGCTGCTTACACAATTATCTTTCAAAAGTTGCAATCCACTCCGCTTCAAATATTTTGTGCGTTAACCTGCGTTTATGCAGTTTTAGACCCACACAGTTTAGAAACGGGAGTCCATTTGCATATGCAGTGGTGGGTCAAAAAACCTTTCCAACAAAAGCTCTTAATGTCCACATGCTTCCGAAGTCTATTATTCAAGCATCTGCTTGCTTGCCCTGCATATTGTTTGCTACCCGGAGAGAGGAATTCGGTAGGCGACATTTTCAGTGTAATAAAGAATTTTTCCCCAAGCTTTCTTGTCCAGCCAACTGCCTTATTGACTAGCAGACTTATTAGGAGCCTAAGAAACCACTCTGCCCTAGATTGCTGGGCTCAGATGAAATGAGCACAATGACCTAGCAGCCTAGTGTCTTTTTTACTCATACAAAGTTGAGTCATACGTGCACAAAACCTTTTTCAGAACTCAGTAAGGCAATTGGCTGCCCAATGAACCAGGGAGAAAAATTAGTTCATTGCACTGAAAATGTTGCCTGTCGAATTCCCCCTTCCTGTGTAAACGTTTGGCAAGGAAGTAGATTCCTCAATGGTAGGCTTTGGGAGCATTTGGACAGTAAGAACTAGTGCGGAAAACGTTTGTTGATCCACAGCCACTTGTGTGAATGGATGCCCTTGTCTAAACTGTGGATTTAGAAAGGCTTAAATAGAGGTTAATGCGTGAAATATTTCAGGCGGAGTGGATTGGAACCGTTTGTAAGATAATTGTGTATAAGCAGGCCTTCTGTCGCTTTGTTGAAAAGAGAACTTGCATATCTATCAGATATGCTTTGCTAATGCATGCCTGATGGTTCACTGTGATATGAAGATATAAAAACCATTCTTCACTAAAATAAACGTTTATTGGTGAGTTTGCACTCTGTGTGTCTCCTTCCTGCGTCCATGTCTTTCTGTGCTGTTTCTTTCTGTTTATATCATGAACCAACAAGCCCAAGCATCTACCTTCAGTGAACCCACAGTAGAAGGATTATTGTGTCTAAACTATTCTAAGCCCATGCTTGCCTGCGGCTGCAGAACACCTACAGCCATTTCCATTGATTACTACCTGTCGTCTGTGTAAACACTGCTGAGACAGTCACTGATCAGAATGAACAGAAACCTGCATATCCCTTCCTCCACTATGGTAGTAATGAGATTTTTTAACTTGGTGTTTTTTACTAAATTTGATTTTATATCCTGCTTGCAAGCCTAGTGAGTGAAAAGTCTGTTGGTCTTGCGGCAGTTGCCATTGTGCATTGCAGGAGGAACAATTTATTTCCCAGAGCTGGGTTGAGTAAGAGGATCCTGATACTTCCCTAGCAATAATTCCAATACAGATTAGTACGATTCCAATACAGAACATTTATTGGTTTTGTGGGATTTCTGTTTGGATTTATTTGGTCTTATTTGACTTTGCATATGACTATTATGAATAAGAATTGGTCCAATTGACCATAGGTATTGGTCCCATACATGAATATATTGGTCTTATTGGTTAACTACCCCAATGGTTGCTGGTCCTATTTGTGTCACACAAATACACCAATTGTACATGGACAACCAGTACAACCGTCCATATTGGTTTGACATGTATAAATGTCTTAATAGTGTTACTACACGAATTGGATCATATATCGTGTTTTTGTTTTTTCCTCGCTGCTTTGTACACGAGATTGCCGCTTTTATCAGCGTTCTAAAAGTCCAGCTCCGCTGACCACTAGCTGATCTATTTGGAACACCAGTTGGCTGCCGCTGTGAGGTATTACAAAAAACAAGGATGCGAGAAATCTTATCTTTTGCGGTGATAATTTTATCCCACGGGCATATGTACGAGACTTTTTCAGCTGCTCTCCGCTAGCGCAGCAGACGACACAAGTTCCGATGATCGCCTACATCACTCGAAGCAAAGTGGTGCAAAAACAAGTATTTGCAAGAAGAAATAATATAGATATAGCAGTAATTTTAAATTAAAAAGTGTGGCGTACGCGGGGCCGCAGGCCAATCTGCTACCACTGCGGGGAGGCCGGCCACTTTTACCGTGCATGCCCGTATCGCCGAGTGGGACTTCGCGGCTTCGCACCCGATGCGCCCTGTCCACGGAACGGCGAACGGCCGCACGAAATAGAAGCTCATCTGTCGGCCAGTCAGAGGCCTGGGAGATACAGGCGCTATGACTCAGGATCATCATCTCCGCTGCGGTATCGTTCCCCAAGCCCTCGCAGAGACCCCAGCAATACTGAGCGGCGTTCTCAAAGTCCACACCGGGAAAACTAATTCCAGCGGTCTCCGGAGGCAGGGCCGCTGCTGTCGGAAAAATTGAAGATCCTCCGCCGCCGATACACCGATACGCTGATTTTTCATAGGGGCAGGGTAGCGACAGCATCCGACGCGCTACTTCTGATTTGTGCTTGACACTTGACGGAACTGACACGATCGCTTTACTTGACACCGATGCAGACTATTCAGTGATGAGCCACGCCCTCGCCCAGGAATTGAGCAAAGTTGTGACGCCATGGCTGGGCCCTAGCGTTCGCACAGCTGGAGATCACCTAATTAGCCCGGGCGGAAAGTGCACAGCCCGAATTGGCATCCACGGTTTCGTCTACGTTGGGGAATTCGTTGTCTTGCGCGAATGTTCGAGAGATTTGATTCTGGGGCTCGACTTTCTGCAGGCAAACGGTGCTGTGATCGACCTACACGAGGCACGAGTCACATTCTCGATCAAACGCGCAGTGGCACGCTTAGACACCCGCGATCCCTGTAGCCAAGCTCTGCGTATTGTTGAGGATGATGTCACGGTGCCACCACGGTGCAGTGTCGTAATGCGCGTGCAGAATGACCTATTTCATGACTTTGAGGGCATGGCGGAGGGTCATATCCCGCTGCTGCTTGAGAGGGGTCTCATTGTTGCCCGAGCCCTCGTCCACCTACGGGATGGCTGCACTACCGTTCTGCTCACCAACTTTTCGAACGAATTTCAGCACCTCGTCAAAGGCACGGTAATCTCCTTCCTCCAAGACGTCGCGGAGTGTCCACATTTGTGCACTGTGGAAGAAGCCCTTCAAGACGACACTGGTCCTCGACACGTTCTGCCACCAGTCGAAATAAACACCGAGTTATCGCCGGCTCAGAAGGATCTTCTTTCGGCTGTCTTGGCAGATTTTGCAGACTGCTTCACAACGTCTTCCAAAGTGGGCCGAACTCCGGTCGCCAAGCACAGTATAATAACAGACGAGACCACGCGCCCCGTATGCCAACGCGCATACCGCGTTTCTCCAGCGGAACGAGCAGCGATTCAGAGACAGGTCACCGAAATGCTTTCCGACGATGTCATTCAGCCGTCTACAAACCCGTGGGCTTCGCCGGTTGTTCTCGTCAGAAAGAAGGACAACACTCTGCGGTTCTGTGTCGATTACAGAAAACTTAATCTCGTCACTAAAAAGGACGTTTACCCACTTCACCGCATAGACGACGCACTCTATCGACTGCGAAATGCCCGATACTTCTCGTCGCTAGACCTAAAAAGTGGGTACTGGCAAATAGAAGTGGATGAGAGAGACCGGGAGAAGACGGCTTTCGTGACACCCGATGGCTTGTATGAGTTTAAGGTGCTACCGTTCGGCCTATGTTCGGCACCGGCCACGTTCCAACGCATGATGGACACCGTTCTGTCCGGTTTGAAGTGGCAGTCGTGTTTGGTTTACCTGGACGATGTCGTCATATTTTCGACCACGTTCGACCAACACCTAGAAAGGTTACGCCTTGTGCTAAAAGCTCTCCGAGACGCCAACCTGACAATCAAACCGGAGAAATGTCACTTCGGCTTTGAGGAACTTCGCTTCCTTGGTCACGTGGTCAGCGCAAAAGGTGTTCGCCCGGACCCTGAAAAGACAGCTGCCGTTTCTGGTTTTCCGCACCCTACTGACAAGAAAGCTGTTCGACGGTTATTAGGTTTGTGATCCTATTACAGACGCTTTGTACGAGACTTTTCGCACATCGCAGAACCACTAACCACACTGACTCGAGATGACACGCCGTTCCTGTGGGGAAGTGAACAAGAGGCCGCTTTCCGTGAGCTTCGCAGCCGCCTACAGAATCCTCCGATACTAGGCCATTTTGACGAAAACGCCGCAACTGACGTACACACTGATGCCAGCAACGTTGGGGTTGGTGCAGTACTAATTCAGTGGCAAGACGGTGCAGAACGGGTCATCGCTTACGCGAGCCGAACACTTACTCGCTACGAAACCAACTATTCAACAACTGAGAAAGAATGTCTGGTGGTAATATGGGCCCTCACCAAGTTCCGACCATACCTCTACGGCCGACCTTTCCGCGTTACAAGCGACCACCATTCATTATGCTGGCTCGCGAGCCTCAGAGACTCCTCAGGACGATTGGCTAGATGGAGCCTTAGATTACAAGAGCATGACGTAACAGTCGTATACAAATCAGGACGGAAGCATCAGGATGCTGACTGTCTGTCGCGCTCGCCCATCGCCTTATGTCCAGAAGAAACGGCCGATGATTTTCCGTTTCTGGGGGCAATTAGTACAACCCAAATGGCGCAGCTGCAGAGAATGGACCCAGAGTTAGCGTCACTCGTCGACTATCTGCAGAGCGTCGATGCCCGTATTCCCCGTGTTTTTCATCATGGGCTTCAAACGTTCACTCTGCGTGGTAACGTGCTCTACAAGTGAAATTTCGCTAACAGTGAAGAGACGTTTCTTCTTGTTGTGCCCTCCGAGTTGCGCCGAGATATATTGAGTGCCTGTCATGATGAAACCACCGCCGGCCACCTGGGGGTGAGCCGTACACTTGCACGAATTCGTCAAAAGTATTATTGGCCCAGGTTACTCCCATCGGTGCGGGCCTATGTACGCTCATGTCGTGACTGCCAACGTCGGAAGTCTCCGCCATTGAAACCCGCTGGATTTCTTCAGCCTATTGCTCCACCGAAGACCCCTTTCCATCAAGTGGGTATGGATCTTCTCGGTCCTTTTCCGAAGTCCTCGTCTGGCAACCGTTGGGTAGTCCTCGCGACAGACTACCTAACACGGTACGCAGAGACCGCATCCCTTGTTAAAGGTACTGCAGCCGAAGTTGCTCAATTTTTCGTTCATAACATTGTCCTACGTCATAGCGCCCCTGCCGTGGTAATCACTGACCGTGGAACAGCTTTTACGGCTCGCCTAATCCGGTTGGTCATGACTCTGACTCACACTAGCCATCGACGTGCGATGGCGTATCACCCTCAGACCAACGGGCTGGTGGAACGCCTGAATCGCACCCTCACCGACATGATTTCTATGTATGTGGACGCAGAACATCGCACCTGGGATGCGATTTTGCCCTATATAACTTTCGCCTACAATACCGTCACTCAAGAGAAGACGCGAGTGACCCCATTCCAACTTGTCTTCGGTCGACAAGTGAGCACGTCGTTGGATGCCATGATGCCAGTTAGTCCTTTTAGCGGCTCTGGCACCGAACTTGACGCCGACATCTTTGTTCAGCGTGCTGAGGAAGCGCGGCAACTAGCACGCCTCAGAATCCACCGACAACAGGTGAATGACGCTGCACGGTATAACCTCAGCCGAAGAATCGTCACTTACGAGCCGGGCGACTTCGTCTGGGTGTGGACACCTGTTCGTCATCGCGGCCTATCTGAAAAGTTACTACGCCGATACTTCGGCCCTTATGATATTGTTCGCCGTATCAGTGAAGTCACTTACGCCGTTGTTCCCGTAGCTTCAGCTCCATCCCGAAGGCCACAGCGTCCTGAAGTCGTGCACGTGGTTGGGCTGAAGCCCTATCATGATCGTACATGACTGAACTTTTCATCAACACCGCTGGGTCCTTGTGATACTTCAGTGCACCCTTTCGCTGACTTCTTCCTAGTAGCACCGCGTCGCATCGAGTCGATGCTACAGAGGAGGGGGCAGTGATACAAACTATAGTCGACGACGAAGCAGAGACAATCAGCGACGATGAAGTGGTTGCTAGTTGACGACGAAGTTGGTTGCCTGGAACCGCGCTCAGACCGCTGCTCGGACCGCTCTCGGACTTCGGCAGTCTTCCAGACTCAGGGCTTGTTTCCTGGACTCTCGGCGCAATACCCGTTACAATATCACTTACTACTTGCTATATAATTTGACTAATACACGTTTTCCGCACCGAGCGCTGTCGTTTTGGTGTCTACGGCTTTAGGCTAAGCCAAAAATAGCCATTCCGAAGTCTAGAGTAGACGACTAGCGAATGACATGGCGGTGAAAACAGCAAGTTCGGTTCGTGCAAACACGTGTTTGCAAATACTCTGTGCGGCTAGAATCCTGCGCTAATTATCTGTTACCATAATTTAATGTAGCCGTCATTAAGAGCGATTTTTCGGTATTTCATTTGATGGGCTAAATGGTATCACAACTGGCAAGACTCAAGAATGTGAAGCGATTTGTACAAGGCCTACCATCGGAAAGTATAAAACGTTTCTCTTCTATGGTGGTCATCCCGCCCTGTTTAGGCATTCTAAGGTTGCGTTGGAGTTCAGCTCATTTTTGAGGGCTTATTTAAGGCACTGACAAAGACCACCAATGACGGAAACGGGTCCGATGGCTGCCAGCACAGTCTGGCTGCGATTACCGCTGCTGATCTCATTCAAGCGAACTGTCCAAGTGAGGTGATAAATTTGTATGAGCTGTATTGGTGTGTTGAGCTACGTTTGAATTTACAAGTGGCCCGCAAAAAAACAACATTATCAGATTGTTGGCGCCTCGGAACCGCCGGTGATGCGACTTCAATGTGATGACTTGAAGCGCTGGTAGTTAGGTTTAAAACTAGAAAGCCAGCCCAAAAAATGTTTGAACAGGCAGAGACCGGTGGCTGAGTAATTCGGTCCACATCTCTTGTGACTGCGTTTATTCATCATGTGAATATGTGAGGTGCTGCCCCCTGCCGAAGTCAGACAGTGTTTTGTTTTAAGCTTGGCTTTACAAAGGGTGGCTATAGTTCGAGAGAGAGTACTTGGCAGTGTAGTTGTTGGCGAAAAAATATCACCGTGCTAAGAGGAAGGTTACTTTTACTAGCCGTTTTGCTGGAGGTAGATTGCGCAGTGCTGATACTGTACCATTGTACCATTAATGCAGCCCATTTCATCACTTGGCTTGGCCTAATGTTGCATGGCAGAATCATTTTTTTGAATACTGCTGTGTTATCGCACTGTAGCACATTTGAGAAGAATCCAGAAATTCTTGCGCATTTTTTCATGCTTTGCATTCAATATGAAAAATCAGGGTAACTTGGGGTGATGAGAGCTTTGTTGTTTTTTTGCTCTCTAACTTTGTGAAACCTCTTATGTCAGACATTCCTTTGCTAACTGGATGCTATGGAAGATTTGGGGACAAATCATGGTAGCAGCCGTTCAAGGATAAGAATGTGCTTTTAATTCGCTTATCGCTGCCGGCGATGATCTGTTCTGTGTAAGCTATGTCTTGGACTTTCATGGCTCCTGTGACAACACTCGTAAAACCCTAGCAGTAAGAGGTCATTATCAACCTGATTGTGGACTACTGGTGACAGAGTGCACTCATGCAGTAATCAGCATCATAGTAATTTTTAAGGCATGCATTGGTGCAGCTGTGGCATTTGGGTACTTCATTCCATGCACTTCAATCCATGTGGGACTTTCCTCAGAATCAACATATGTAATCCTTGTGACTGCTGCGGTATCATCAAGCTGCCTACTTTACTGCATGGTTACTGACTGCACTACCTTTGCACTGTTAACCTTACCATGAGTAGGCTGGCTTTCAGGGCTCATTAGATTTTTTTTTTTTGGGGGGGGGTCTTGTTACTGTAACTACGGCAGGGTGGCGTGTCTCAAGTAGCATCCCAGCTAATACAAAAGTGCATGTCACAAAACAGCCAGGCCTCGCTCACACATTTTACGTGCAACCTTACTGGTTACACCAGTAGTTACGAGTCATTGCTCTTAAGACCATGCACTCACGCTGCTCCTACGACCGCCTTTTTTATTTTTGAATGAATGAAACAGTGGGTGTATGTGGTCTTTTGTGCAGTGTGCCTGTGCTCACTCAGCATGTCAGTGCCTACAACCTTTCACTTGTTCCATTTGGAGGCACCGTTCAAGGAAACTGTTCGTTAGAGACCACATGCTTATACAACACGACCTGTCCATATGTAGAATCCTGCCATGTGTTGTTCTTGAATGGCTGCTTTCAAAACTTCATCATTAGAATACAGCAGGGAAATGTTGCATGTCTTCCTGAACAAGGCTTTTTTCCATGCAGCTATCTTCATGACATCACCTGATCTGGAGCTGAAACACACATGCAGCATTACCCAATGTTCAAGACTAAAGCACAGCCTTGCAAGTTGCAGAATGTATGTAAACATGGAAAATAAAATATGGTTTGCGATTTGAAATCTTTGCCCTCGTCTTTGTTTTTGTTGTGTTGTCCAAGGTAGCCGCTGCAATGCGATTCGCATAGAACCAATGCACTCATAGACCAATAGCCTAATGGTGGCAATATGACATCACCAATACTATAATAAAACCAATAACCATATAGGACAATTAGGCCTATTGGCGGCAATAATCCAATAAGGTATTGATTTTTCTATTGGAATTTTTGCTAGGGCTTCAACTAAGACTGTGCCTAGATTACACCATATAGAGTGCACCAAAAGTGGAACTTTGACCTTAAGGAATTATGATGTATAGATGGCTTGAGGCTGTGCAGCCATTTCTCTGTTATTAGGATATGAAGACGGGGTGTCTTGCAATCGGGAAAACCGGGAATTGTTAGAGAAATTTCATGCATCGCGAAAAATCGGGAATGTCAGAGAAACCATCAAAAATTTCGCCAAGTGAGGGAAAATGGCACGATATATTCTGCAGTGCATTTTCATTTTAAGCTGGTGCACAGCAGTATGTTATTCATGCAATTTTGTTTTTGTTCTGAGCGCGCGGCCCTCACTGGCTGCGCCGCAAGGCGAGGCGCGATATATTACTTTGACGTCAGTGCATGGCTGAGCTGCCACAATAGAACCAATGCGCACTCAATAATGGGCACTCAATAAAATATGCGGAAGTGCTGCGTGGGAGTAGTACATGACAAAAAGCAGGAATAATGAGCTCCGGCAGCGGCGAGCGCGAAAGCGATCGGCAAGCTGAGCTGCAGCTGAGGTCTGTTGTGACACTCCAGCGGTTGACCGCTCACGTCTTTGCGATTTTGCCGCAGGTTCCGCGCTTCGTGTGCGCGATAAAATTGCTTAACACTTACGTGTCCACAATCACGAACTCGGTACCGGCATCGCATTCCGCGCTAACTCCGAGGTAAAACTCGCATTGGATCGTGGACTTTCCCGGCAGAACGGACTTCTGCCGTAGAGTATGTAGAGTAATACGCGGAGGCGGCGTCAACTCAGTGTACAGTGATCCGGGATGAAATTCGTGCTGTAATTTGAAGCCGCGGTGTCGTCATCGGGCAGTGTGG
Source organism: Amblyomma maculatum (assembly GCF_055883805.1). Taxonomy (NCBI): domain Eukaryota; kingdom Metazoa; phylum Arthropoda; class Arachnida; order Ixodida; family Ixodidae; genus Amblyomma; species Amblyomma maculatum. The sequence continues at coordinate 4,676,483 of NW_028146743.1, read as the reverse complement.
TTGATGTTCTCTGCACATCGAACAAGTCAGCCGCTGGCTGTAACTCAGGTCCCGATGGCACGTTTGTGGCCGGTGTCTTCTAGTTTTTGTTCCACGCCCGTTTCTTACGGCTTCCAAAGGGATCGTTGCATGCAAAGTTACAATCTACTGTTTTCCGTCATCTCGATCACAAGGGCCCTCCACAAAGCTGTGCATCGAAAAATGCGAGCACAAACGGACGCGCGCATAAAGCGGCGACCATGGCGGCAAATGCAGAACTGCAAGAAAAAAAAATGACACTCCGATCACATCAGCCGATCGGAGACGCGGAACGGCAAACTTAATCAGATACCATAAACGGTCTTCGGAAAACTGCTTCGTATCCAAGGAGGTTATATAACCTCCTTGTTCGTGCCATTGTAATCAGTAGGATAGCTTATGCCACCCCCTTTTTCAATCAATTCCTGATGAAGTAGATAAGTTAGAGAAAGGGATCGGAACGTCATTAGGCATCCCACCCAACTCGTCGACAGAGAAGCTTCTAGCTATGGGAATGCATAATACATATGAAGAGATTGCTAAAGTGGACAGGAGGCCCAGATTTGGCGGCTCAACTCCACTGTAGTGGGCCGAAAAATACTATAAGAACTCAGCTTCAGTCAGGTGAGTCTACCTATGTCGCTGAACTCCTGGAGCTTGAGACACGAAAACTATTCAAAATTGCACCGATACCTAAGAATATGCACCCGATTCATGACAAGGAACGAAGACAGCATAGTGCAAAATTTATTCAAAGCAAACTAATAAACGACCCTCCTGAGCAATACACCTATTGCGATGCTGCCTGCGGTCTAGGAGGGGCCGCGGTCATAGCAGTGGTAGATGGGAACCACTCCCAGAATGTAATTGGATCCATTAATACACTTCACGTTTTAATGGTTGAAGAGGCTGCGATAGCGCTAGCATGTACATGCACTAAAGCCAAAACTATCCTTTCAGATAATAAGGCAGCTGTTAAGAACTTCGGCAAAGGAGAAATTTCCAAGCAGGCGGCCAGTCTACTGGTTTCAGTCGTCTGGGTTCCAGTTCACGAGGGTCTACCATGCAATGAGGCTGCCCGTCGCCTCGCTCGAGATGTATACACCCGAGCGATCAAAGAGATCCTGCTACCCGGAGACAAATACCACTCATAACCTACAAGGAGCTCTCTGAGACTCCCAGACTAAACAGAAGGATCTATTCACTTCCAGGTAGGTCCCTAATACCCTCAGAATGCAGGGTCTGGCGAAAAATTCTGGCCAATCGTTTCTTGCCTATGGTACTCTACATAATGAGTTCACAGGTGACCAAGAAGTTTGCAATCTTTGCAACGTATCTCTGAGTCAAAATCATCTAATCTGGCAATACCCCGATTCTCCGGAGCTAAAGAAACTGATCCCTTTGATCAAATTACCTAGAAGTCCTACATCCGCAGTCCAAATGCGGATGAACAAAAGATCGTCTCACGCCTGGCGGAGGAGGCCTACTCCAAGACCTTCTCTGTGGCCCCGGCGCTGGAGAGCCGGCAAGGAGACCCTCCAGCTGGAGGAGCCGCTGCCCCGAGATCCATGTCGGTGTAAATAAAGGCCTCTCTCTATCTCTCTCTCTCAACCGGCGCGCGCAGGCAGTCCGCTTGAGCGAAGCCATTTTGAGATAGTGCAAATGGCGCACAAAGAACCAAGCCCAGGATTTTGGCAATCGGGCGGCTGCAACGCCCGCGGTGCGCGAAATTTCGAACAAAATACGTCTTATCTGGGGGCATTTCATGGCTGCTGTGACGTTTTGAGAGCCGACTTTATCGCATTTGTTGACCGAATTCAGCAATAATAATTTGCGTGCAGGTGCTCAAAGGAATAAATCCCAGTCAACCACGATATCCGTGGTGCATCCGATTACGAACCGAATGTCCATTGCCATTAGAAGACGTTCGTAAGGCATTCGTACAGATGTCCAAATTCAGATATCCGTATTGGAGATTCGGTGTATGTCCGAGGGGCATCCGTTATTGGATGGCGAGCGGATGTACGCACGCGGACGTCCGAGAGGTCTCCGTGAATGTCCGTCCATGGCCAATAATGTGTGGCTCACATACATGTTTTATGTGTCCTCATGCAAAATATTTAACACGTGAATCGGCTGTTGTGCAGATGACGAAGTTATCTGACCCCATTCCTACTAGCACTGATATAAAATAACATCTAAATTAGTTATGCAACTTTCCAGCATCTGATCTGATAATTAATGCAGTTGTCTTTCTCCAGCATTCTTACGTGCCGAGGCACGTTCGCTGAAAACGAAACTCCTACCAGGCATCACAGCATAGGAGTTCACCTCAAACATAGGAAAGTCGATGCGATTCAATACAATCCAGCAGACGAGTTTTTTTTGGCGCGCCCGCATTGCTACTATTGCCGCGGGTACCGCAAGTGTTGTCATTTCGTGGTGCTTCTTTTGAATTTCGTTCTGCGAGCGCATTCTGTGTTGTTTGTTTATTGTGTGGTTATTTGGTTGTGCTAAAAAAGTGATCTTCCACTTATGAGCTTGTCGAGACCTTCATGTGGCCCTGGAGGTTTCTGCAACTGACTTCGCCGAGACACTGGTGCTTTGTTGTTTTGGATGGAAGGAGCCGCTGGTCACCTTCGAATGTAAGTAACAGTGCATAAACATTGCTTTTCGGGTGTTATTGCTAGATGGGTGAAGTGCTATAACACAGTTGCAACCTACTCCACACTTTGTTCAGCCTGGCGTGGAGTTTTCAAGCAGGGAGTGGTTACAAGCTTGAGGCGATACCTACCACGAGACATGTTTATTCACGTAGATGGACGTACCATGAATTTCTGGAAACGTGTGCCTCGCGCCTCTGCGTTTCTTAATATGAGTGTTTGGTTATATTTTAGAGGAAACCCTCAAGGCAGAGTGGAGTTTTGGAATGAGGGAGTAATTACATTCACCCGTGCGCAGCCGCACGGCGACAAGAGAAAGCTCACAGTTTTTGTGGTTAAAGAAAACATTAGTCTTTAGGTGTAAATCGTGAATGATATTTAGGTTCTTAGTTGTGGTTAAACGGAATGCGAATAAAGCATAATGCCAGAACTACTAGAGTTTTGCACTGCTGCGTGACTTTGCTATTTTTTAATTCTTTTTTTTTGTAGATGTGACCTGCCCACGTAGCGGATTGGTGCCGAAATAATGCCAAGTCATAAAAAGAACAGGTAGGCTGAAAATTATATGATATTAGTTTTGCATAATATTGACTTGTTCCCTTTGGCGTGCGAGCGATTAAACATGTATGGCACAGTATGTTGCACTGTGCAGTGCAACATACTGTTTAAAGGTCCTGTTTGATCTGCTGCCTTCACTCATTCTCTACTTAAATCCTTATCTTTGTACATGGACCGTGATTAGATGATGCCATGCATTGGTGCAGCCTTGACAAACATGTTATAGCTCACAGAGCTCAATGCTGAGCCAGATGTGAGGGCTTTACTGCACCCATGGAGCTACAGGTCCCTGAATTCTGAGCAGACCACTCTTTCCTACTGCTTTGGAGCCCTGGTTTTTCAGATATGCTGTCAATGCCCTGCTGCATTATTTGTCAATGAACACAGGAACAATGGCGCAACGACAGTAGCACAAAGAGAGAACCCGCAAGCACATGTACACTATCAGCAATCATTATGAAATCAAGGTCCCAAAGACTTCCTTCACACCTAAGCAGATAACGCATCGCTATCTCGCAAAACCCTTCTATTACCCATGCATGAGGTTAAACAACAATAAAAATGTTTCCTTTCCAAGAAATTAAAAATTGCCAAATAAACCTAAGCAGTGTTCACCCAACACTCATGAACTGGCGGGTGAAATTTTAGCGGCTTTTTAGACAAAAAAAAAAAAGAAAGGCAGCAGATGTGTCAGCGACGTATGACTCCATTCTCTCAATGATAGGGTAGTAACTCTAGTACGGCCCTCTATGCAGCGTCACCTAGTGACAAACAGCGGAAATATTGTCAAAATTAGTAAGAACGCATTTGAAGCCTGCTGTTCCCGTAGTTTCTAAAAAAGAGTTTTGTGGCGAATGGATTGACACTACTTACCTGGGAACGGATACGTCTGTTTGAATCTTCGGAGTGCAAGTTGTTTTATTTTCCAAGCTTGCAACAACTTTTTTGGGCTGTGTTCCCCTTTAGATTGCATTATGTGATGTTTTTGATCCTTAATAGCTGCAAAAGCAGCCATGAAGGTGACGGTATGAAAATGGTTACACTGTACAATTACCTTCACCATAATCATTTCCTGCCTTCATTGGGTTATGTTACCTTTAGGTCGCATTCAGAGACACCTCTCAGCAACAATTGCCATTTAACTCACTGAGAGACAACCAGTGGAGAGAAAGAAGTTGTGGCACCCTATCATTGAAGAAACGGAATTACGTGTCAGCGGCACATTCATTAGCTGTGCGCAAAAATGAGGTATCTTGGTGCAGTTTTCTATGTTGTCGCGAGGGTTGTGTGGCAGCCTAGTTTTTCTTTTTAGGTGTGTGTGTGGATCGTGACAGCCTCTGGTCTCAATGTGTGACGGCTTTTGCTGTGTTTGTTTGGCTTTGTTCCTTTGGGTGGACACTGTTTTGGCTTAAACATTTGGTATATTTTCATTTTCAAAAAGGTAAAAATTTCATTGTTGATTAGCTGAACCAGGCTATTAAAAGGAAAAAAGTATAAAGTGAGGGCATGTAAAGGGTGCAAATAAAATCAAGTATAAAATTAGAGATGAAAGCAACCTCTCTGCGCGAAAGGAAAACAAAGGCTGTGCTCATGCATTCATCCTCGAGGTTTGTGATAGTGGCGGCTTCCACTATTCTGCGTGTGAGCTTTTTCTGACACTTTTTCAGAATGGTACTTTATTCAAAAACAGGGGTACATTTTGCATTGCTGTCACAATTGCAATGTTCACTGCAGATTTCTGAACAGGCAGCATTTCATTGCTGTACTTTGTTAGTCTTTTATTGATAGTTGCAGCAAAGAGAAGGTTATTTTCACAAGGATCCCATCGTAGCATGCACATAAATCATATTATGCTCCATTCCACTACCTTCTGGCAAGCATACATTGGCGAAATTGGCCGAACTATCAATAGGAGATTAATTTATAGAGTGCAGCAATGATATAAAGTTTCATAGTCCAGAAACCTTCTAGTGCACTGTCACAATTGCGACAGCAATGAAAAATGTTGCCGAGTTTTTGAACAAACACTATTCTGAACAAATACCATAATAAGCTCACACGCAATATAGTGGAAGCAGCCATGATCGTGAAGCTCAATGATGATTGTGCCGGCCCAGGCTGTGTCCCTCTCAAGCACATAAATTGCATTCATCTGTGGTTTTATCTGAATTTATTTGCACCCTTTACATACCGTCATTATATAGACACCTTTATTCTTTTAAGTCTGATTCAGTGCTAGATTATCCTGTGTGCTTCTCCGTGCTCTGTTCTCATCCTGTTATGTGCTGCTGAAACTGACTGAAAACCAACGAGCGCCACAATCCGTTCATTACTGAACCTTTCATACCGATTAATTCTGATAAAGGCTATGTTTTGCTGCATAATGACATGAGCTAGTATGCTGCATGTGTGTGTTACATAAGTTGCTCTCTCGCACTTCATTCCTTGGCCATGTGTTGTGAAGGGGACTGACCTGGGCTAGTGACAGTATAGTACCTGTTTTCAGCAGCAGAGTGTGGTTAAGTCTGAAGTGTAGTGCAGGCTTCTTCCCCTCATATAATCAGCACTTTGTTTTTGCTTTCTGCAGTATGCAGACGGAGGAAGGCCCAGCTGTAGTTCAGTGTACTTGTACCTTCTACCAGGGCACTGAGTCACAGACTACTTGCAAGTGTGTGGCAATTAATGGACTGAATCTGTCACTTTTTATTAGGCTCTCAGAGTGGTCATATCTATAGCATCTGCGTTGCGTTAATCGGATTTTTTACATTAAGTTATGTGTTTACAGTGTGCCTGGAAAACAAATATATTGCATTTCAGTCTTGCCGCAGTGGTGAAACGATTAGGGCGCTCGACTGCTGAACCTAAGCATGCAAGATCAAATTCCAACTACAATGGTTACTTTTCTATGGAGGCAGAAAGCAAGGTGCCGGTGTGTTATGCAATACCAGTGCATGGTAAAGAACCCCAGGAGGTCGAACTTTCCGGAGACTTCCGCTATAGTGTTAACCCAAGCCACTTTGGGATGCTAAACCCCATAAACATGACCCAACCTATATTGCATTTCAAGAAATAATATTTTATTGCTTATGGGTTATGAATTGTGGAAAATATAAAAGCTTGCCCTTCCAGCTACATATACTAAACTTTATGAGGTTGGAGCTTGAATCCTACGGGTAGCATCTGTTTTTTTCCTTTTTTTTTGCGTTCTAATCAATCAAATTTCAGCCCTAAAATAATACTGTTTCCTCGTTGATCAACGCTGCAAATTAGAAAGTATATATACTGTGAGTCCTCCACAGATCTTCTTTCACTTGTACATACCATGATCTTCTTCTTCCTCTTGTTCATACCATCATCATCGTCCCGCGGTGCCGGCTCCGACGCGCGCTTGGGTTTTCTCCATCAGATTAAACGCTGACACGGCATACCTTGCCTTGCATTCACGACCTTGGTGCCTTCTTTCACAAGTGGTGGAGGTGAAATTCGATCCCCTTGCTGCCTTGTGCCCTGCCTCTCGCTGGAGCTACGTTCCGGTAGCCGTTTAACTACCATCGTCATGTCAACCGAGAGCAGTCCCGACCCGGCCAGACCCTCTACTTCAGCTACACCGCCGTCTCCGATGGTGCCCACACGACAACGCGACCCGCCGCTGTTCGCTGGTCGTCGCGACGAAGACGTCGATGAATGGCTTGACACTTATGAACGCTGCAGTGCCTACAACCTGTGGGATGATGCTTTGAAATTTCTGAACGTATCTTTCTACCTGATTGAGGTCGCCAGAAATTGGTTTATTAACCGCGAGCCCCACACCACAAACTGGCCCACCTCCAAGAAGCAGTTCCGACAGTACTTCGCCGACCCGGCTGTTCGAACGGAGATCGCAAGGAACAAGCTCGCTACCCGCCGTCAAGGTTCCGATGAGTCCTATGCGTCATACACAGAGGCCGTGCTGGCACTCTCTCGGCGTAACAGTCCCACCAAGCCGGAATCTGAACGTGTACACCATGTCTTGAAGGGAATCAATTCAATGGCTTATAACAGCCTAGTTGCCCAGAATTCATCCCGTGTTGATTCCATTATAACGACCTACCAACGCCTCGACCAGCTATAGTCCTCCCGATTGCAGCCCGGCTTCAATACTGCCCCGACCTCTACTGACCGCGATCTACGAGCCATGATTCGAGCGATAATCCGCGAGGAGCTCCAAGCCCTCAGCCGTTTCTACCGGCACGGATGCGATCATTCGTCTCCTCCTTCTAACGACGCCGGCCTCCGCCACATCGTTAAAGAAGAGTTGGCCACTATCAACCACCCTGTCACACCTGATCCTCCTGCACCTCGCCCAGCACCGACTTACGCTCACGTCACTGCATCACCTCCTCCTTTTATTCCCCCACCCCAAGCACCACCCTACAACCACATCAACGCCATGACGACGGCTCAACAAACGCCACCCTATTAAGCACCTTGGCGCCCCTCTCGCCCAGTGTGCTATTATTGTGGAATTCGAGGCCATATATCTCGCTTTTGTCGCCGACTCATTCAGAACGAGCGACGTGGTTATGACGCCTTAGAAAGTGACATACCTGCATAATATCAGCGACGGCCTATTCCCAGCCAACCTTGTCGATTCTCTCCACCGCCGGTATCCTCGCCTGAACCAAGTGGGGCTCATGTAACCCGACGCCGATCCCCTTCCTCATACCGCCGCTCTGTTTCGCCACTTCGACCAGCAACAACTGTTCCTGTCCGTAATTCGGAAAACTAAGCGATGTAGTTTCCGGAGGTGAAGCTGCACTTTGCGAACTTACAAAAAGTCCTCCTCATCGTCCGTATAATATGATTTCCATTTTACCTGAAGGACTACCGGTCGAAGCTTTGATTGACACAGGGGCTGCACTTTCTGTTATTCATACTGATTTGTGCCACTGTTTGCGGAAAGTAACGACACCATATGATGAACCTGAACTTAGTGGAGCAAATGGCGTCCCTCTGCACCCTTCAGCAAAGTGTACAGTTAGAGTTGTTATAGACGGCGTCCGCCACCATGTGCAGTTTGCTGTGCTTTCAGGGTGTGCGCATTTGATGATTTTTGGGTGGGCTTTTTTGCCAACCGCTTCAGCGTTAATTTCTTGTGGCGACGGTGTCATCCATATGACATTGATTTTTCATCTGACATGTCTGCACGACATCATTCACTCATTGCCGCAGCTGATACTGTATTGCCTCCACAGTGCGAAACACTTATTACCGTTGTTTCTGAACACACCCACACGGCCAATGTCCGTTGGACGTGCGGTTAAAGTCCGCACGTCCGAAGCCGGAGCGGGACGTCCGTCGGAAGAACGAAACACATCCGAAAACGGATCATCCGAATTGGGACATAAACCGGTAGGAACGAAACACAGCCGAAAACGGACATCCGTATTGGGATGTACGTAGGATTTACGAGGGATCATCTTTCTCGGATCAACATTCAAACAATTATTTCAGAAAAATAGTCTCTCGATACAGACCTCAACAGAACCCATGCTCATCAGTTCATGTGTGGGCACTTGTGGGCACTCATTAGTGGAATGGGCTACCAAGGGAATTCCGACCTGAGCGCACTCATAACATCAATGTACCAGCAAAAAGCAATAGTCCCTGCCAGTCATTGCAATTTATATCAAGTTATCAATGGTCGCGTTTTCTCGCGAAAAGCTATCGACTGAAGAAGCTGTCAGGGCAGTTCTGCGATGTTCAGCAGTGCACTGGCCTTTTCGCAACGCTCATTGGACGCGCTCAAAGCGGTGTGATCCTAATTACTACATTTATGATGTCACTAACCGCAAAGAAACGTCCTCAGTTCATGAATTTCAATCGCACATGCATTGAGCCAGCGCTTCGAACGCACTATATATTATCAAAGTTTTATTCGCCATGTTTGTTTACATATCATAGATGGCTTCGGCTTGTCTGGACTCAGTGTACAAATAATAATAATAAACTGCTGGTAAAAATTTGTTTTATTACAAAATGCTGCATATTATTCATTGTGACACATTAAAATTTTAACTGGAAGTTTTAGTTTGGTGTAATGGAGTAACATGCCAAATATGTTTTACTGGCGGCTCGGCCAAAGTCTCGGCTAAGCCAGCCTAAGCCTAAGCCAGCCATAGACGCTAGCCGCTCAACACGAGTGGCCGTGTTCTCATCGTAGCTTCGCTCGTCGGCGTGCGAGTCACAGTCCGGTGCATCTAGCCATGTCGTGGTAAGTAAACATCTTTTAATGCACCCATCAGGGTTATTTAAGTGCTCTTCAATCTGTCTAGTAATTAACAGCGCAAATTTTGGTTTTGGGAGTGGTTCATTTGGTACGAGTGTTCCAACGGTCAACACGGACCGCAAAATGCTTCTGTCGGTCAAACCT